>NC_138728.1:2267175-2782175 GCF_965113295.1 Leuciscus leuciscus
TGCCGTTGGTGGTGGACGGGCGACTGATGCGAAGGCGTCTCAGGTACTCGGCGTGAACGGGTTTGTGGCTCTGCAGGACCTTGATGGCCTCGTCGATGGGGAACCACTCCCGCTTACGGCCTACGGGACAAACACTGCAGCGTTAGTCCAATACAACGGCTAATCTGGCAAATATTAGTGTGTTACAAGTGTACGGTGAGCTCCAGCGGTCTAAAGACACATTTTAAGGTGGAATTTTTGCTTTTAAAACTGGAAATTCACAGGAAGTCTCTTGGATTAAGAGGATTCTGAAAAATGTGTGACATTTGTGTTAAATCGTCTTGAACAAAAATGACAATCTTAAATCTTAAAACATAGATCATCATTATGCTTTCGTGTTTGAATGAAATGAAATTAAACTGTAAAATAAAATACAACACACAGGCATGAGAATTTAAGGGATTAGTTCAATTAAATTAAATAATAATATACAATAAAAAATAAATAAAACAGTGTTGAGAATTTGACTGATTAATCAAATCAAATCAAATATTAAAATAAAATAGTCAAGGATAATTAAATTATATAAAACAATACAATAAAATAAAATAATACAATAAAATAAAACAATCATGAGAATTTGAGAGATTAATTAAGTTAAGTAAAAAATAAAATAATAAAATAAAATAAAGCAGTCATGAAAATGAGAGATAATTAAAATAAAATAAAATAATGAGAGTATGAGGGGTTAATGAAATGAAATAATGCAATGAAATAATACAATAAAATAAAATAGTCATGAGAATTTGATAGGTTAATTAAATTATATAAGATAATTAAATTAAATAATAAAATATGATACAATAAAATAAACATTCATGAGAATATGTGGGATTTATTAAATAAAATAATCAGGAAATAGTTGAAAAATCGATAGACCCCAAGGGTTGAATACCTGGCAGATCCATAACAGAAAGAGCACACACACACACACACACACACACACACACACACACACACACACACACACACACACACACACACACACACACACACTCACCAATATTGACCGAGTCCTCCCAGTCATCCAGCGTCTCCGTGACCGTCAGCACATACACGTACGTCCGGTGTTTCCGGTCCTGGTTCTGCTGTTGTTGAAAAATAAACTATATCAGTATGAGGGACTGTAATCACATCATCACATGATACATCAATTCAGGAGTCTAAACTGTCCAATCAGAAAAGCCGTACCTCAAACACGCCGAGCAAACGTCCTAATTTCCCCTTCACACCAGCCTGAGGGAGAGAGAGATAAGATAAAATCCACAACAATCCTTCATTTAGCCATGAGATTCCCAGAAGTCTGGCAAATATCATCAATTTCTTCCCCTCACTGAATATGAACATCAATCAAAAGAAAGCGTCTGCTAAATCAGTCTCGGCTGGTAAGTGTAAAGCTGAGATGACGCACCTCCTCAAACACCTCCCGAACCGCAGCTCCACACGGCTCCTCCTCCGGCTCCATTCCTCCTCCGGGAACAATCCACTGATCCGGGTTTCTGCTGCTGCTGACCAACAACACCTGCGGGACACAGGACCGGTTCAGTCTCAGACAACAGATTTTGGGGGGTTGGGGGGGGTAATCAAAGTCAGATTTTTCTGATTAAAATGTGATTAAAAAAGAAAACAGGTTTGTTGTGCTTGTTTGTAGGTCTGCACAATTTCACAATATGGCAGTATTTATTTATTAATATGAGTGTTGTCAAAATCAATATTGTTATTGTAGTTTTATTTATATATTTTTAATATGGTTGTGTAATTCCAATTCTAAATGGTTGTGTTCCTAAGAAAATGAAAATTGCAAAAGTTATTCCACAATTCAAAAATGGAAATAAACATAATTTTACCAATTATAGACCAATTTCATTGCTTCCTCAATTTTCAAAAATTCTAGAAAAAAAATATTTAATACTCGATTAGAAAAATTTGTTGAAAAATATAAACTGATTAATGAAAGTCAATATGGATTTAGAAGCAAAATATCTACATCTATGGCTATAATTGATGCTACAGAAGAATTATCAAATGCATTGGACAATAAAAAATTTACCATTGGAATATTTATTGATTTGCAAAAAGCATTCGACACTATCAATCATGTAATATTACTCAAGAAACTAGAAAGGTATGGGATATGAGGGGTGGCTGGAAACTGGGTAAAAAGCTATTTGAGTGACAGAATGCAATATGTGCAGATGGGTGTGTCCTCTTCTGATTGTCATGTGGTGTCCCCCAAGGGTCAGTATTGGGCCCTAAACTATTCAACTTGTACATCAATGATATTTCATGTTTCAAAATGACTCAAGTGTGTTTTGTTTGCAGATGATACCAACATTTTCTATTGTGATGACAATTATGATAAGGTTATTAATGTTGTAAATATGGAACTAAGGAATATAAAAAAAAAATGGATGGAAAGTAATAAATTATCTTTAAACTTAGATAAAACTAAAGCTATATTATTTGGTAATCATAAGAAAAAAACGGATAAGATGATTGAGATAGATGGGATACAAATTGAATATGTCTCTGAAATAAAAAATTTAGGAGTTACGATAGACAATAAACTAACTTGGAAAACTCACATCAGACATAAAAACCAAAGTCTCCAAAAGCCTTGCGATAATAAATAAAGCCAAACAGGTACTGGATGAGAATACACTTCGTGTCTTGTATTGTTCCCTGATTCTACCATACTTAAAGGTATAGCGGAGAATGTTTTACTTCCTGGTGGGTAACCTATACTATTGGTCCTCCTAATTGTCAATCATTCTGGTGAATCAATCAAACTTTTCAAAAAGTGGAGAGGGCGGGTCTTATCTAAAATTTGGAAAGATCCTCCGCTATAACTTACTGTGCTGAAGTATGGGGAAATAATTATAATAATTTAATATATCACTATTTATTTTACAAAAAAGGGCTATACGTACCATACACAAGGCTGAATATCTTGCACACAAATCCACTTTTTCTTAAATCAAAATTATTAAAAATTCAGGACCTAGTTAAATTTAATACAGCACAATTTTTATTTAAAGCCTTTCACAACCTATTACCTGCTCACATACAAAAGTTATTCACACAGAGAGAGCAGTTGTAGAGTTTGAGGAGTTTCTGTGTGTCTGTATGCGGCGGGGTTAAACTATGGAATAGTCTGGGGCTTGAACTCAAACAAAGTCAAAGCATTCATCAATTTAAAGCACTCTATAAACAGAAGGTCTTGTCACACTACAAGGAGGGCATGGTTTAATTATGTGTGTTGTATTCATTCATAGTCTGTGTTATCTTACCTTGTAGGTATTCTGATTATCATTGTTGGTATTATTATAATTGTTACCTGCGGTAATATATGGTGTGTATTTAAGTTTTACTTTTTTTTTATTTTTATTTTTTTTATACAATTATAAAATTGTAATTGAGTGTTAATATAATGTCTAAGGAAGCAGCTACCTTTGTTTTTGTTTTTTGTTTTTCCTGTTAATTAACCAGGGTGGGTTTAAATAAGTTTGACTTCTACACACTCCGTTTCGAGCAATAGATGGAATTATGTTGTTAAAGTATGATGAATTTAACTTGTTGTATAGATTAATCAAAATGCTTCTTTATTGCCTTTGTTATGTGTCATTATATATTGCTCGAAATAAATAAATTAATTCAATTCAATTCAATATTTGATTAGTTTTGTTCTTTTATATATTATTATTATTTCAGTTATTTATTTATTTCCAGGTAGTAATTTTTGTGCTTCAAACTTAACAAACTTAACTCAGCTTTTCAGATTTTATTTCAGATTTATTTTAATTAACAACAACAACAAAAAAAAAAAACAATTTTAATACGTTTTCCAAACTGACACAAAATTCTAACAAAGTACACTTTTATTTGCCGATATTATGTACAATAACATTATAACCTATAGATTAACACAAATAATGGTGTGAAAAAAATACATAAATATTTTATCTTTTTTAAAAGTGGGGGTTAGGGTTCAATTATTGCTGTATATTTAAAATAATTAATGTTTAATTTATAATAATATAATAATTAAAAAAGGGTTTTTAACAGTTTCAGCTAACGCTAATAACCCTGGAGTGAGTGACTTTTGACAGATGGACGCAGCAGAACTGCAATCTTGCTCTCTGATTGGCTAATCCTCCAGCTGCTGATCGGCCCTCAGGTGTCTCCTGCACTAAGAGGATTGTGGGATTGATGGTGGTGGTTCATGACACTTGTCACCTGGCATGTTCTGGGCCAGACTGCGGTTATTTTTACAAGGTCTCCGTCAGATTCACGGCTGAACGACAAAGGAAAGCTTTGACTTCATATGTGGCGTCTAAAGGTTGTTTTCTTGAAACACGTCAGTCCAGTTCTGGTTTCCCAGGGTCAGTCACACATGACCATCAGCTTAAGCTACAAAAGATCTTGTTCTCAAACACTCAATCAACAAAACAAACAACGATCTTGTGTATTCCTGTTACTATGTGATGAAGTACAGTACTATACAGTTTAGGGGAAAATGGATGACAAAGAAACCTCTTGTACAAACAGGTTTGAGAATAACTCAACCACAACCAGTAATTTACAGTCCCATAATTCCACCCTGCTGAAAACACGTCCATATCACCTTTGACCCCAAAATACCAAGAATAAAACGAGGATAATGTGCAGTCGGCCAGGCATGAGTGCAGTATAATCGCTGAACGGGAATTTACTTTACCAAATAAACAAGTTAAACTAGACATGCATATATTATGCATAAAACCTAGTTAAAAGTACATTAAGAATTGCATAATGGCATTATTTCTATGACAAATAAGTACATTTACTGTAATGCTTTTTCTAATCCTCAAAGGTGATTGTAATTACTATTCTCACTCTTTACAAAAAGCATTCAGAATAAATTAAAGGTAGTGAAACAAACACTGCCGTGCCGTATACATTATTCACAATTTAAATAACATATCATTGGGAGTTTCGTCACATCCTTCACCTTGACAACATGAAATCAAAGTAATGGACCCTTTTCACATTCTCATTCGCTCATTTACAGCATTTTACGACTTTCTTTAACACTAGAAGTGGCAGAATTCCATAACTACTAGAACTACTAGGGGTGGCACGGTTCACAAAACCCACGGTTCGGTTCGTATCACGGTTTTAGGGTCACGGTTTTCGGTTCTGTACGGTTCTTGTTGTTGTTTTTTCTTTTAATCTTTAACACTCCAAAAATTTACTTCAGCATATGATATATAGCTGAATTATCTAATTATTAATTAATTTATTTCATAAATGGGGTGTGTTTGCAAAACGCAGCTTCTCATTTCCCGTGGGCTGTGTCGGACAGTTATTTGTCACCACTTTTTGCCAGGGTTGATATTATGTCCCAGCACGGATGTACCAATACAAATAAATAAAACATTTCCAGTTAAAGGAACACTCCACCGTTTTTTGAAATAGGGCTTATTCACCTTCTTTCCTACATTTAGATGGGTGGGCAAATGCATTTTTGTCTCAGTGCATGCATTGTTTTAGTTTGACAGGGTCGGCGCTAGCTTAGCTTAGCATAATGAATGGAATCCTTTGTTGCCAGCTAGCATGTCCTGAGTAAAAGTGATATAAAAAATTTAAAAAACCCACCTAATTACTTCTTGTGGCCTGCGTATTCACAACAAGTACAAATAGCGATGCAGATTAACACTAGACGATTTCCTATGCAGATATTGACTTGGGACTATATTAGGGGGAAGCACAGGTGAAGCACTGCTACTTGGGCGCAGAGATATCACGCCCAAGTAGCAGTGCTTCGCCTGTGCTTCCCCCTAATATAGTCCTTAATATATAAGTCAATATCTGCCTAGGAAATCGCCTAGTGTTAATCTGCATCACTATTTGTACTTGTTGTGAATACGCAGGCCACAAGAAGTAATTAGGTTTGTTTTTTTAATTTTTTATATCACTTTTACTCAGGACATGCTAGCTGGCAACAAAGGATTCCATTCATTATGCTAAGCTAAGCTAGCGCCGACCCTGTCAAACTAAAACAATGCATGCACTGAGACAAAAATGCATTTGCCCACCTATCTAAATGTAGGAAAGAAAGTGAATAAGCCCTATTTCAAAACACGGTGGAGTGTTCCTTTAACTAGCAAAGTATTCGTTTCGTTCGTTTGTTAAATAAGAAGCAATCTAGCGCTGAAATGTGTTTTTTTTAATCAAGTGATCAAAGTGCTCGTTGCCGTTGCGATCAGTGGCGCTGATACAGTGTTCTCGTGGCTCGCGCACACACCGCAGCGGCCGCACATTCTTCACTCAGACGCGCGCTTCAGTCCGTTGAGGAGACTCTAGGCTAGTGATCGACCGATGTATCGGTTTACCGATATTTTTACCGATATTTAAGCATTTTCCCATAATCGGGTATCGGTTTTGTAATATCGGATTCGCCGATAAACGGCGCCATCTTGTGGCCGTTTTGAGAATTCCGCCATTGCAGCCCGCGTCTGAGGAGATCAGTCAACAACAACTCTGTGCACAGGTAAAACATATGTTCTGCTTGCTTTGCTTTAATTTTTCAACTTTATTTAACATAACAGACATGCAGAAATGAGATTTGAGACATGAATGCCTGATATAGCCTAGTTTATTTATGCAGCTTGGTTCTAAAAAATTGAGACGAACTCATGGAGTCACGTAGCGTAATCCGTCATGTCCTGCCCCAATAAAGACGTAACTTTACATGAATTAAATAAAACAGACATGAATGAGTGCATGTTGAAAATAAAAGCACTGAATTTAATTCTCTATCAGTTGTATTTGCTCACCATTAGTCTCGAGAAAAAAGTTCGTTCATATTGCTGAGCACTCACTGGGTTGATGATCAGGATGCTCACGGCCACTGAATGAAACTTTTGACAAGATTATCTTGTTTAAACATCCTAGATTATATTATTTACTACATAGCAATTATTTCGCTAATAACGTTACACATCTAAATATACCGCTTTGTGGAAATTAATTATTTATTATCTCCACGCGCGATCGCGGTTGAGTTCTGTGTAAAATAAATGCATAGATAAACAGCACTTTGTCAGTTGGCATTTCATGATCTAGATTCAATCTAGATCATGAAATGTCAACTGACAAAGTGCTGTTTATATAGTCTCGAAAAAAAAAAAGTTTGTTCATATTGCTGCGCACTCACTGGGTTGATGACCAGGAATGCTCAAGCACGGCTACTGCATGAAACTTTTGACAAGATTATCTCGTTTAAACAACCTAAATTATATTATCATTTACTGCATAACCATTATTTCGCTAATACAAATCTAAATAAATACCGCTCTGTGGAAATTAATTATTTATTATCTCCACGCGCGATCGCGGTTGAGTAAGTTATATAGTTCTGTGTAAACGCATAGATAAACAGCACTTTGTCAGAAAGGATTTCATGATCTAGACCGACAAAAACATTATTAATAATTAATAACATACTAGTTGGAAAATGCAAATATGCTGTTTTGTTTGTTACTTTCCTGATAATGTTATATTCCAGCTAATATTATTCAGTGAATTAATATTACCCAGTGAATTATTCCTCACTCTTTAAACCTATTAAATGGCACATATAAACCTTCTAAAACTGTTTAAAATGAATTGCATTTCAATACAAAATACAATACAAAAAATACCTCCAACATGTGGAACCACTTAAAGATACATCACTCAACTATCTTTGAATATATGTTAGAATAATTTTTGTGCTTTATTTTTTACCTCATCAAAGCTTTTATTTTTAAACAAAGACACTTAGTAACAATGCACTTTATTTTTTGGACTCAGACCCCTCTATTTATTTGTGTATAAATATAAAGTTTTTTATGTATGCAAGGAGGGAGTGATTGTTATAAATAAAATTGTTTGTTCAGTTCATTTGTGTTGTAATAATTGTGTCAAAAACAGAAGTATAACAGTAAATAAATATCGGTTCTGCATATCGGTAATCGGCACATAAACATGCAAATAATCGGTATCGGTATCGGTTATAAAAAATCAATATCGGTCGATCACTACTCTAGGCTACTCTATTCGTTCCGATGAAAACAAAATTCATACAAATCTGTCCCTGCTTGATATACAACCGCTGATAAACATAATCGGTTTTGATGAAAAAGAAAAATATATACGAGTGCAGATTAGAACTCAGAACCTTTGACACGCTTGGCAAGTTCTGCCACTGGACCATTAAAGTACATACCGGTACGTGGAACAGTCGATCTATGTAGCCTATTTATTCACGTGAAAAAAACAACATATAGCCTAGTGGAGTTGATCTCATTAAATGTCTAAGTAAACCCAGTGTACTATTTAAATCGATTGCTGGACATTGTAATGTTATTCTACATTTGTCTGATTTATGATTTAGCATTGTATTAGCAGTAGCACGGGCACAAGGCTACATTGCATGCGTCGAACCGTGCGAACCGCGCGACGCACACACGCACCGAACCGAGACAAGCGAACCGAACGGTTCGGATGTTTTTTCATGTACCGTGCCACCCCTAAGAACTACTACCATTTTGACCGCTAGATTCCAAACTCTATATCCTTAATGATAAATACCCTATTGAGAGATTAATGCATTTATTGTATTAGGATATCTTTTAAAAACAAAACAACAATCAAACTGTACATTTAAACAAGTTTAATTATACATTTATAAATAATAATATCCGTAGATGTCCTGAACAAAATGACGGAGTAGCCTATGTTTTCATGTTTCCACTGTTCGATCGCGCCCGCGCCTTACATACACACACACACACCATATTCCAGCATTGCAATCTTGACATTGCAGCCTGTTCATTATAGCCATAATAAAATATAATAATAAAATAGTCAACCTAACATATAAAAATTCCACTGCTCTGTCTATATAGTCAGTACTACAATTCGTACCATTTTGCGCGTGTGAAGAGGATGATTTTTTCCGTCGACATTGGAATGTGAATGAAGTACAAAGCCTATAATAAAGAATAGTTTACCATCCAAATACATCGCAAATGTTGAAACATTTTGATTCTAATTAGAGAGTTACGTGAGCCCAACGCCGCTTACTTTCACTTGCACTTTAAAGTATTTCATTTTGGCTTGTTTATAGTTATTTTTTCATTCTTGTTCTGTTCTGAATATCATTACATTTAAATGATTTGTTGTGGAATATGTTTTGTGTATTTTTTACCACATTTTATTGTTGTGTATATTGGTATATGTATAATAATACCGCGAAATTCAGTGCGGTCAATATGACAGTCTATGGCCGAAATAGGTCAATATGTTCATTTGTTTTTTTTTGCCTTATGTGTAATTTATATGAAAAACATTTTAAATGAAAATGCAGACACTTTTAGGAAAAGTCAGGTACCAGCAGGATTTTATTTATTTTTTCAACAAAGTTATTGCAGATATAAAATTCAAAACGGTCAAAATGACTGTCATGGCACTTCTAGTGTTAAAAGAGGAAAATAGAGAGAATGATTATGTTGGTCAGAAGAGAGAAAGATGTCAAATTATCCATCACTCCCTCAGCTGTCGTGTTAGAAACTAGTTCTGTGTAATTTAATGCCTAATAGGGCTGGGTAAAAAAAAAAAAAAAAAAACTTAAATCCCAAGAAACGATTAGTCATCCTGTTTTCAGTTGATGAATGAATGTAACATTGTAGCGCGCATCCCATCCAATAAATCACAATAATCTTTGTTACTATTGTATTGATATGAAACAAAGTCTCAGATTTCAAATTACGTCCATTTTCTTACGAAATTCAAAAACATGGAATTTATCAAAATAAATAAAAGTGTAATTTAAGTGTTTGTATACAAATCAGTTCATTTTTACCTTCAATATTACAGTAGGCTAAAGAAACCTATAGGCTACCACTGACTCCCATAGTTCACAGCATTAGTTAAGAGATTTGTTTTCCTTGAGAAAATTTGCCATGATTTGTACCTGATATCCAAAATAATCAATATTGAATCGAAATCGAATCGAATTGCAAGATTGTGAATTGTGAAATTTGTGTCAATACCCAGCCCTAATGCCTAATATAACACAAAGTATAGTGTTACACAAATGTACATTGGTTTTATTTATAAATATCGTATGATAAGTGTGGAAATGCGTCAGTCTGTGAAAAGCCTCCATGACCACTTTTTATGATCCATCAATTCCTGATGGACAAAATCCATTTTTTATTACCGGATTGAGAATGTCATTTCATGTCGACATTGAGAGTTCTCCATGATGCATCAGTGACGTTTGTAATAATAACAAAGTGGGTGTAAAACATGAATCATCAGGTGTCTAATTGAATCACAGCCACTTATGTCCAGCTGTATCATATTGATTTAGGAGTTTAATGCATAAGCATAACAGACACGGCTGATTTCTGCATGTAAAATCACTGCATCTTTCATATCGGGATGAATAGGATTACGTTTCCACATCGTCCCGGAGCCGGTGGAGATCACAGGCGCTTTCGGGACTCTCAGCCGAGCGCCATGACCTTATTACAAGGACAAACCCCGGAGCGGCCCGGGGTTAAGAGTGCGTTTAAGGACACAGGAGTGGGAATCTGATGTTGTGTTACAGCCCTTATTGACCAGAGCGCACCACAAACACACCAGTGTGGTTTCAGTATCACTGAAATACAGAGTTTTTATTCATATTTATGAATCAGTTTTTATTTTTATATTTTCCATTTTCATTGTGATTTTAGTTAAAGTTTTAGTATTTTTTTTGTTAAAAATATGACTATATATAACGTTTGTTAATTTTTTATTTCAGTTTTAGCTATTTTAGTATGTCAAGTTAAACTAAATTAAAATGAGAAATGTCTTTCGCAAATATATAAATATTATATATAATATATACAATTTTAAGTTATAAGAAGGTCTCATTTGTTAACCTTAGTTAATGTATTAACTAACATGAACTAACAATGAGAAGTACACTTGTTACATTATTTATTAATCTTTATCATGCTAACGCTAGTTGATCAAAATAGCCTAGTCGTTCATGTTAGTTCATCACCTGAATTAGTTTTATAACATTTACACATAATGTATTAGTAAATATTTAATGAACTAAGATGAATAAATGCTGTAGAAATATTAATTAAAGTTGTTAAGTAATGTTAACTAATGAAAAGTGTTACCAGTGATTCTTATGGTTTTAGTTTAGTTGATTATAATAACCCTGAAATCAGAATCATCACTTAATGAAAGGTTGAAACACTTCCTGAGTGTGTGTGTGTGTAGACATGACTATTTCAGCAGTAGCATGTCAGAGTTAATGTAAATCTGCTGTATGTTTACAGTAACTAAGCAAACAGGGCTGTATTTGATCATAAACACCGGCGCATGATGCTGAATGATGTAACACAGTGGCATTTGTCCTACTTTAGTCACCTGTAGCATAACAGCCATGCATTCTGGGAGAAACTGAAGCATTCGGACGAGACGATGTGTGTATGAAGTGAGCTGACCGGGAGGGTTTAGACTCGAGCGCTCGCTGATCCTCTGCCCTCCTCTCACCCGCCTCCACCCCGACACAAAGGACAGCCATTTCAGACGAGTTCCCCCTCGCTCTCACACACACACACACTGACCGCGGATCAGCCTGTAGTCGGCACGCGGTGCCAGGAATGTGTGTGGAGCTGGTCTGAGATCAGCGGGCATGATGGGTAAGACCCCAGATTTACACCAGCAAACAACTCAGATTCTTCCGTTTGGTTTCTTGGATACGAGGAAGCGACCGAAGGAAAGAAACCTCTGACACTAAACTAACACTGAGCAGGTTTATGGTGCGATTAATCATTTACAAGTTGCACTCAAGACTTTACAGGTCACCTACAAGATCATTAAAACCTTTCATTGCATGCATTCGTGTTTTACTATATGCATCACACATTAAACACTGCACTGTACAAAATGATTGTTCTCAAAGTTGTAGATAAAGATGATTAGAGTACGTACTATTTCAGTCTTTCTAATGCAAAATTGCATGTTTAAGTCAATGTGCTTCTTATTTGTAAAATGCATTAGCAATTTCTAAGTAAATCCTAAAAAACAAACACTTTTGTCTTCAGTGTTGCCCTCATAAAAAGCAGCAATGCCTCTTTATCCTTGGCTGATATTTGCTCAGCAACATCCGAACTGGATCAATATGTGCTTTTTTTTATTGTAATTCTCCTAAAGTGTCATATATGCCAGATGTGTTTTCATGACAGTGTTTTCTTGGAAGTGGACTAACCTGATGCAGCTGAATGCAGAAGCCGAGAGCTGCAGTCTGACGTGCTTTTATTGCATAACTGCACTACGGAAGCCCAGTGACGACAGTCTAAAGTGCCTTTAATTCATGGATAACAGGACAAGTCATAGTGACGGCCGGAGCGAAGCAATGGATGTGGAGGGATGGAAAGAAAAGGTTCAATCCAGTTTTCTAATGCAGTTGAAACAGGTTTGCTTGACTAATTACGATCGCTGGGATTTTGGCTTGTCCAGCGCTGTGTGACAGAGATTACAGCCCTAGATGAGAACTAAACAACCAGATGTGCTCTAGAGATTACGCCGTGCTGTGATCTGAACAGTCACACACACACACACACACACACACTGCAGAAACTTCACTTTCTAAGAACACCTGACAGTGACAAACTGATCTCAGATCACTTCTAAATGTAAACAGTTCTGCATAGATTTTCTGCATAATACAATATTTGTATGTGTGATGCAAATAAGTAAGAATAATCAAATCTAAATTAAACATATATGCATACATATGTGTGTGTGTGTGTTTATGTATACACACAATTACTGTATATACACACACACATTATATAAACACAAACTTTTATGTTAGATGTGATTAATTGATTTGACAGCACTAATATCAATCTATGCATATATAAGTCTCCATCCATCAATGATGAAACAGCACAGATGTACTAGATCAGGGATCAGAGGAGTTCAAGGGGTCAGTGGAAAATCTAAAGAAAAACAGTTTAAATAAATAAATATTAAATAGATTAAAATAACTCAGTAAACAAAATAAAAATGTGCTTTAAAAATATTTATTGGTTAGTTAATAGTCTATTTAATTATATTAAAATGAACGAATACCTTTTTTTAAATTAATAATATAAATGAAATTAGATTAAAATTAAATAAACAAAAAATAATGCATTTAACAGTAACTTACATAACCACAGTGAGCAGAAAAATCTATACATAGCTAATATATAACTTTTTTTTTTTAGAAACTATTTTTAGATTTTTTTCAGTGTAAATATTGGGTGTTTATTAAAAATGGATGCCTTTTATATTTTAGGATGGGGTCAACCAGGTTGATCATATTTGTGGGTGCTTGATCGAAAGCCCCTGTACTAGATGATATCACATGACACCTGATTTATAGCTCTCATATACAGTATACACATCTATACTCTTCGAATATCTGTGTGTTGTCATATACTCGGACTGGGACTCAGGTGAAAGCCACGGTGTGTGTTGATTCACGGATTTATCATCGGAGCATCATGTCTGGTTTAGATAATATCTCCGTACCTCATCCTCCCGTTCGTTCTTGAAGCACAGGCACGCCGCCCGCCGCTTGAATCCCTCCCGGTCGTACGTCCGCGTCTGGTTCGGTTTGAACTTCATGCTGGAATCCTGTCGGTCCTTCGGTTGATGTCTTCGACAACCGGTCAGCAATGCTCCGTGAACGGCCCGAGCTCCGTGAGTCACCACCGACGGTCAGGAAGACGGACCAGTACCGGGCTGGACCGAGCCTACGGGGTTAGCGTTGGTTTAAAATCCTATTTAAAGCATTCCTCCGCGTTTAGTCCGGTAAATTCGATTCTTTAACGACAACTCTGCATTCCGCTACCCATCCCCAGGTCAAAATATCTCGTCTTCCCCCGGTATATATGCGTGTGTGGTGGGCCGGGTGCGAAATTACTAACGGTAGTATGTTGACGGCTTGCTCATTAATATTTATAAGGTAAACCGTTAGCATTGGAAGGTTACCAGGCAACGTCAGCATACATTAATCAACGGCGTTCGCCATTGGAAGGCAATGCCGCGACGTCACGATCAGCTAATTAATATACATGAGCAACACCTTCCTCGTAGTATGATTCGTTCTCCGTCAGGCGGGTCCGTGAACTGCGATCACACCAGTCCGTTACTGCATTACTGCATGGCCTCCTGTCACATATCCCGCAGATATGTATGACAGGATTTGTATGATCTTTTACTGTTCATTTAAGAAGAGTTGTTTAGACGAAACACGTAATTTGAGCATCAGATAGAAGGCCTTTCAGATGACCAAAAAAAACACAAAAAAACCCCACAAATCAGTTTAGTCACGTGTGTTTCGACAAAATATGTATATTACGAATTTTAAAATAAAGAAATGCAGAAAATAATATTCAATTAATACTGTGCAGCATTCCCAATGTAATGAGGATTCAATGTAAAAAAAATAAAAGTACCATGGTAATGCCATGTTTTTATTTTTATTTTCTCTAATGTAATGCACAGTGAGCACAGGACTTTGGCATTCAGATACTGATCTGATTAAATTATGATTGATGACATCGATTAACTTTGACAAAAGAATTTAACTACATTTTCTGTGTAATCAATGTGCAAACAGGATGAAGAAACAGTTGCAGATGCAGTTATCAGATCTGAGTGAAACTATAGGCACCTTTAATGATTAACACTCATTACTTCTACAGAGAGTATTTTTCAAGGTGGGTTTAATCTTAAAATCATTTGTAGGCTACTTGGACATTTGACTCAAAACCAAATATTTACTTGAGATATAGACCTGACTTGAGATTTGCCCTGGAATGCATTATAATCTTTCTTCACCAATAAAATAAAACGCATTGTTTTTGACATCTATAGCCTGAGACAGACAGAAGCACACATGCCTGCAGTCGTCATGCATTTAATGAGTGAATTACAGACATCTGGGTTAGTGAGTAAACTAACTTGTGTCATGAACCATGATGACATAGACTAGAACCTCAAACATGGGTCAAACTCATTAATCACATTAATCAGACAGCAGGATAATGGAAATAAACATTTGCCATGGGCTTTCAGCTCAACAGATTCTGAGACAGATCAGAGAAGAGTGAATCTGTTCACGGCCTTAATAGGATTACATGGATCTGATCAGAGCAACATCTGCACACACTCACTGAACGTGAAGTTGCTGTCTCTCCCAAATAAAGTTGTTTTTGTTGAATCAGAAATGAACACCCATCTTAACAAGGTTTACTGGTCAGAAATATTCATCTGACAGCGCTCAAACTGCTAAATAGTAATTAGTAATCAGTTCTATTTGTGACCGTATACAAACACTCAAGTTATAGGCTACTCTACCGTAATGGTAGCCATTCAGACACGGCAGATTCACAATTCTGACTTTTTTTCTTGCAAATCTGACATTTTTTCTGCAATTTATAATTTTGACTTTTTCTGCAATTTATAATTTTGACTTTTTTCACACAATGGCAGGTTTATAACTAATGACTGATTTCTTTTCTCGCAATTGCAAGTTTACATATAGCGATTTTGACTTTCTCACAATTGCGAGTTTATAACTAATGGCTCTGACTTTTTTCTCGCAATTACGAGTTTATTTCTTGCGATTCTGACATTTTTCTCGCAATTGCAATTTATGATTTGCAATTCTGTCCTTTTTCTCACAACTGTGAGTTTATAACTAACAATACTGACTTTTTTCTCGCAATTACAAGTTTATTTCTTGTGATTTGGACTTCTCACAATTGCGAGTTTATATCTTGCGAATCGGACTTTTCACAACTGCAATTTTTTTTTCTTGCGAATCTGACTTTTTTCGCAACTGAGTTTATTTCTTGCGAATCTGACTTTTTTCGCAACTGAGTTTATTTCTTGCGAATCGGACTTTTTTCGCAACTGCGAGTTTATTTCTTGCGAATCTGACTTTTTTCGCAACTGCGAGTTTATTTCTTGCGAATCTGACTTTTTTCGCAACTGCGAGTTTTTTTCTTGCGAATGTGACACTTTTTCCGCAACTGTGAGTTTATTTCTTGTGAATCTGACTTTTTCGCAACTGTGAGTTTATTTCTTGTGAATCTGTCTTTTTTCGCAACTGCAAGTTTTTTCTTGCGAATCTGACTTTTTTCGCAACTGTGAGTTTATTTCTTGCGATTCTGACTTTTTTTCCGCAACTGCAAGTTTAATTCTTGCGATTCTGACTTTTTTTTTGCAACTGCGAGTTTATTTCTTGCGATTCTGACTTTTTTCGCAACTGAGAGTTTATTTCTTGCGATTCTGACTTTTTTTGCAACTGTGAGTTTATATCTTGCGATTCTGACTTTTTTCGCAACTGCGAGTTTATTTCTTGCGATTCTGACTTTTTTCGCAACTGAGAGTTTATTTCTTGCGATTCTGACTTTTTTTTGCAACTGTGAGTTTATATCTTGCGATTCTGACTTTTTTCTCGCAAATTGCAATGATTAGTGTTGTCAAAAGTACCAACTTCAGTACTGAAATTTTCAACATGTGACGATACCAGCATTTCCCTCTAGCATGTTGACAACACTAAATGAGAGTTACAGTCTCTCCCAAATAAAATTGTTTTTGTAAATTCAGAAATGAGCTCCCATCTAAACAATGTATATGAAGGTTTACTGGTCAGAATTATTCATCTGACAGCGCTCAAACAGACTAAATAGTAAATAGTAATCATTTCTATTTGTGACCGTATACAAGCACTCAAGTTATACTCTCAATGTCTTTAGAAATCCCGTAATGGTAGCCATTCAGACACTGCAGACATAACAACCGGCTCATTAGATATGAGAAGACAGAAACAAGAGGCCGTTTTGATTGCTCTCGATGTCCCAATCATATAAACGGCCTCCAGACTGACACAAACATACAGGACGGAGAAATGTGCCCTCGCTTCTGCTGCCGTAAGTGCAGAAATAACTCCAACTGCAGCTCTGCACCACTGAGACAGTTATATAACCTGTCCCAACCAAGTCGCGTGGAACAGAAGAGATAAGAGATACGAATACTGAACTTGATTCATAAATCCTGCGGCTCAAATGCAGCGGAAGTCTGAGACAAGTCCCAGTTTAGCATGTAAAAAAGACATTACCAGATAGAACTTTCTTTATATAATTGTATTGAAGAACTGATTTTTTTATTTATTTAAAGCTTTAAAGGATTCATATCTACTAGGGGAAATGTATATTAAGCCTATCATTTTGTATATACAAATATTGAAAGTATAGGCCTACTACATTAAACAAAAACATGTTTTAAAGGTGCCCGTCTCAAAACCAGAGAAAGGTTTTGTTTTTGTTTTTTTTGCAGAAGTGAACTTTTACATGAACACACTAGTAATTAGGCAGTGTTTGTGTGTATGCCATTCATGTTATGAAATTATTTGACACACTATTATTTGATTATTTCACAATTTTGAGAATAAAGGTCAGAATTGTGAATTATAAACTCGCAATTGCAAGAAAAAGGTACAAATTGTGAGATAATCTTGCAATATAGACACAATCGCAAGATATAAACAAACAATTGCGAGAAAATGAGTCAGAATTGTGAATTATAATATCCGCATTTTTTTATATCTCACAATTCTGACACGTTTCCTCAGAATTTTGAGATATAAACTCACAATTGCAAGTTATAAAGACCAAATTCCAAGAAATAAAGTTACATTTTATGACTCACCATTCTGACATTTTTCTTACAATTCTGATTTTATAATTCATAATCCTGACATCTTTCTCACAATTCCAAGTTTATAATTAGCAATTCTGATTGTTTTCCCAGAATCGCAATTTCAAGCCTAAACTAGGATTTGTGAGAAAGATGTCAGGATTGTGAATTATAAAATCTGAATTTGTGAGAAGTCAGAATTGTGAAATATATACAGAATTGTCAGATAAAAAGTAGCACTAGAAAGTAGTCTTTCTTTTTAATTATGAGGCAAAAAACAATCAAGCTTCAATAAGAATCAGATTCTAAACCGCAAAAAAAAAACGCTCAGTAATAAAGAGAACAAACCAAATAACATAACAAAAAATATTTTTACTAAAACTGAACATTTACAGATTTAATTTTCCCAGACAAGTCATACATTTTCCACACCAGCCTAAACACAAAGCTTTACACGCACACTCACACACGTTTTGTTTGGAACACAACAGCGTCAGAGCAGGTTCTGTCAGATAGGCCATGATTTAGACGGGTTCACCACATGCTTTTAATGAACTCAAGAGTTTCACAGGAAGGAAAAAGTAAAAAATAATAATAATTCACATCATTTTGTCCCTGACCAAGAAGCAGCATATATGCAACCCATGTTAACAGCCCCTCTACGCCCCCGTAACATAAAAACTAACTAACAAAAATGAACCGTCCACCTGGGTGTAGGGCCTGGATCCAGTGAAATCCACTGTATTAGACACTGTACTACCCATTCTGACAGGGTCCAGTGTAGTGACCACGCATCACTTCCTGGCCGAACCCAGAAGCAGAGAGATCATATAGTGGAGCGAACATTAGCTCTGAGCTGAACCACCCAAACGGCTGCAGTAGATGCTTTTCAATCTGAATTTTTTTTCGTTTGCTGTTTTAATTTGTCTGAGAAAGTGTTCTTTAAATGCAAAAGAAGACAGGAGGAGATTGTTCCACTTCTCTCACTTGATGCGCCACCGTTTCCTTCTTCTAAACTTCAATGTTGTTGCCGGCATAAAGCCTGGTCCATGTTCGGGCTGCGGGAGAAAACAACATCAACACTGAACAACATTTAAATAACAAAACAAATGTGCACTTTTTATCTTCTGCGTCTCATTGTTATTGTTTTATTATACTCAGGGAACAGGGAACGTTCCGGCAAGGTTCTCTCAAAGTTGTGAACGTTCTTTCAGTAACGTTAATAGAATGTTCGATCAACGCTATATAGTAATGTTCTCAAAACGTTAGCATTATTTATATTGTTAATTGAACTTTTTTTTTTCTTAAACATTTTAGATGGACGTTCCTCTAACATTTTTTAAATGTTACTCCTTGTTTCGGAATGTTCAGAGAAAATTCAAAAGTAACATTCCGATAATGTTTGCAAACTGATAAAAATGGAATGTTTCCTTAAAAAAAAGAAACATTTAAAACTAGGGCTGTGAAACAATTAATCGCATCCAAAATAAAAGTTTGTGTACACATAATATATGTGTGTGTACTGTGCATAATTATTTTGTATAAATACACATACATGCATGTATCTATTTAAGAAAAATGTGTAATTTATATATAAAATATTTATATATAATAAAAATTGTATATATATATATATATATATACACAGTATATTTAAGCAAATATTTCTTAAATATATACATGCATGTGTGTGTATTTATATATACAAAATAATTATGCACAGTACACACACATATATTATGTGTACACAAACTTTTATTTTGGATGCGATTAATCGTTTCACGGCCCTAAAAATATGAGAGTTTTGAACAGTAATTATCAGAAATAACATTTTCTTAATGGGAACGTTAGCAAACCAACCATATAACATTCAATTGTGATTTAATGCAACCAATGCTTTGGCAATGTGATTTTTTTACCATATCATATCAATGAAGTTAAAATCTTGAAAAGCTCAAACACCCTCAAGAACAGCAATTAATATCATATTGACTTTATTTGGGTGAATCTCACAAAACCTACCAGTAAAATAGGACTATTTGGTGCGACAAAGATGACACAAAACTTAAAATAGGAACCATAGTGAGTTTTATCCACTTTTCTACCAAACAACACGTACCAAAAACAGCATAGTAGTTATTTCTCCACATAAATGCTTCTGAGAGCATCTCACCTGTTTCAATGGCTTGAGCCTCATTGCTCTTCCACTGTTCAGCTACATCATTGGCCAGCGGATCATCCGGGTTCGGAGCGCTGAGGAGAGCCTGGATCGAGAGAAGCACTGTGCGGATCTGGAGAGCTGGAGACCACTTATCTACAAGAGAGGAAGAGGTGGATGTAAAGCTTACCGTATCATATTTGATACCTAGAGGCCTCTAAATGATCAACACTATGCTGAAAAAGCTGTCATTTGATTGACAGTTTAGACTTTCAGCAATTATAAGACCTTTTAGTATTGTTGTACAAACGTCATCCTTCAGCTTTTTGCTGTGAAATCTTTACTGATTTTTATGAAGTAGACGTGAGAATAACTTTTATATTGTTAGTAATAATTCAAGATGAACACTTACTGGACTGAAGCGGTTTAGGTTTACTTGATACATCTATTTTTTTTCGTTTGTGAAAAATCTGTTCATCTGTCAATCATCATTGTATCGCATTGCATCTAAGTTTTAAACGACAGAGCTTTGATCATAAATCTAAGCTTTATAATAAGACTTATTATTGGCAGATATAGAGTGATGACTGATACTTATATGCATTTTATGTCAGTTATAAAGACCACATTGATTTATATTACAAGTATCAAAATTTCATCTTACTTTCTGTCCATAAAAATATCAGCATCTCCAGCAAATCCCATATTTCCATGTTTTTCTCCACTATATCATACTATATGAGCCATAAAAGCCTGATATGATACAAACCATGCAAGATTTTTTTATATTCTGTCTAAAGGGTCGATAAACTCTTCTATTTAAAAAAATATATATATTTTCGGACTACTATGAATATTGTATCCTATCACCCATCAGGCTTTACAGGGTTAACGGGCCCAGAACAGCATCAGATGAAGCACCTTTCAGGATGTCCAGACAGATCCTCCCCAGTTTGTCCACATTGGGATGGTAGATTTTGGTCATGAATCGGACCTTCGGAGCAGCCATGGGATATTCCTCTGGGAGGAACAGCTCCAGTTTGAACGTCCCACCCTCGAAGGGCGAATCCTGCGGACCGGCGATGACCACGTGGAAATATCGAGCGTTCCCCTCATCCGGCTCCGCTTTGATCCCAGGCACAGGCTCCGCCATCAAGCGCTGCGTCTCCTATAGAGGGAAGAGCAACTGTAAGGTCATGGGTCCGAATTAGGGCTGCACAATATATCGAAACATCGCAAATGTATATATCGCGATATGCATATCGCAACGGCTTGCAATAACTGGGGTCATGATCAAAAGACGAAGAGAAAGTCACTCGCTGCTCTCGGCTGAATAACTTTTGTAGCTTTAATAATAATCAGTATATATTTAATTCATACAGTGAAAACTAAGCAGTGTTTTAGTTTTACATTTGATTATTCAGTTTCTGTTGTTAAAGGATTAGTTCACCCCAAAATGTCAATTTCCTAATAATTTACTCACCCCAGTGCCATCCAAGATATCCATGTCTTTCTTTCCTCAGTGGGAGAGAAATTATGTTTTTTGAGGAAAACATTTCTGGATTTTTCTTCTAACAATGGACTTCATTGGTTACCATCGTTTTTAAGTCCAAATCAATGCAGTTTCAAAAGTCTTTGAAGTGTTTAAACGGGCTGTACGCGATCACAGCTGAAGAAGAGGTTGTTATCTAGCGAAACGATAGGTCATTTTCCCCCAAAATATATAATTTATAGACTTTTTACCTTCAATAGTTGGGATTGAGTTGATCAACAAACGGACAGGGAACTACGTCATCACGTTGAAAGGTCACGCCGGCGCCGGCAATACTATTTGAACTACTATTCATAT
The DNA here is from genome assembly GCF_965113295.1 of Leuciscus leuciscus. NCBI lineage: Eukaryota > Metazoa > Chordata > Actinopteri > Cypriniformes > Leuciscidae > Leuciscus > Leuciscus leuciscus. The sequence continues at coordinate 2,289,018 of NC_138728.1, forward strand.
TCATCAAAATGTTATTCATATACTATTCATATTCAAATTCACTAAATACTATTACTATATATATATATAATAGCAAACAATACTATTTGAACTATCCTCCTACATACGGTCGCATTGTAAACAGTGGGGCGGTACTTCTGCCGGCGCCGGTGTGACCTTTCAACGTGATGACGTAGATCCCTGTCCGTTTGTTGATCAGCTCAATCCCAACTATTGAAGGTAAAAAGTCTAGAAATTATTATAAATTTTTTTTAAATGACCTATCGTTTCGCTAGATAACAACCTCTTCTTCAGCTGTGATCGCGTACAGCCCGTTTAAACACTTCAAAGACTTTTGAAACTGCATTGATTTGGACTTAAAAACGATGGGAACCAATGAAGTCCATTGTTAGAAGAAAAATCCAGAAATGTTTTCCTCAAAAAACATAATTTCTCTCCCACTGAGGAAAGAAAGACATGGATATCTTGGATGGCATTGGGGTAAGTAAATTATTAGGAAATTTTCATTTTGGGGTGAACTAATCCTTTAAATAAACCTGATGTAGGATAACCTGAACCCCTGAACCCCTAAACCCCACTGATGTTATAATAACACTTCTTATACCACAGTAAAACACTGATGTTCACTTTCAGAAGTTGTACGGATGTTTTCTTGTCACAAAAAGAATGTGAAACACGTATGTAGCTTATATAATAGATCATTTAATTTAATTTTACACACTTTAAGCATTATCGTATCGCATATCGAATATCGCATTATTTAATGAGTTATCGCATATCGCATTTTTCTTCAATGTCGTTACAGCTGTAGTTCGAATGCATGAATGGATCGGATAAAAGCATCTGCCAAATGCATAAATGTAGATGTAAAAATTCAGATACACCTTTATTGGGTTTCATCAGCCTGGAAACAAAGTGCATTTAGAAAGTATTGAGTTGCTACAATTAACCATTTTGAGATTTAATAAAGTTTGTCCATTAAACACTTGGCACTTGGTAGCAAGCTAACTATTTCCCAGTTAACAATTTTTGGTTTCCAGAACGTTCTTTTTAAAGATTTGTTTTTGGTTAGTCAGGAAAGTTCTTTTAACGGAAATAGAACGTTGCTCTAACGTTATTCTAACGTTCCCAGAACATTCCCCAAGCCTCTTTACCCCGATATCATTCCCCTGCTGTACGTCACTAATCATCCAGCGGCCCAGTATAGCATAAGCGGAATGGAAGATGGATGTATGGATGCCTAATTAAATAACAACCTAAAAATAACCATTAGAGAACGTTATTTTTAGGTTATTTAAAAACAACCACCCCTGCAATGTTCTGGGAACGTTATTTTATGGTTGCAAAAAATAAAACCTAAAAAGAACATTCCTAGAACCATTATTATATGGGTTCTCAAAGAAATAACCAAATACTAACGTAAGGGGAACGTTCTGTGTTTGATGGGTTTCAACAAGCAGAACTTTTCGGTATTAAGACATTATTATTACTGTTTGGATATAAATCATATATACTTATAGCAACCCTTTCAGTGTTTTGTGCACAGCTTTTAATGGAAACTACGGTGTCGACACCACATTTTTTATTTATAGCGGTCTATTAGTAGGCCTATGTTATAATGCATTTAAGAAAAACAAACCCCAAAATGGCCCTCTTGGTCTCTTTAAACGTCAGTCAGACTAAGTGGGCGGTTCTTAGCCAGAATAAGCTGCAGTGTGGATCAGACTTGCTGACAATCAAATAGCCTATGTGACGATGCAAAATTAGGAAAAAAACTAATCTTCATGCGCTTAAATAATCAAATATATACTTTATGAGTATGAATTCATTTCCTGATTGCATGTAAACTCACATTGCTCTACAGAACACAATATCCCACATGCAAATAATAACACTAACACACATTTGTCCAGTGTTTCCCACCGCAGCGCGCGAGATCTGCATCTGTAAACATGTTCATGTGTCATGCAGAGGCTTTAAACACACCCAGAATCACTCAGTGACAGGAGCATCGCAGTTCGCTCAGATTACTGGCTCCTTAACAAACCACACATATCTGATCACACTGGTCCATGTTGCTCTTTTCTATGAAGGTTATTTGCGCTTATTATAGGAAACGTGCATGTTTTAAAAGCAGTGCGCGCGCGGGAGCCACCCTGCAGCAGCAGCGCGAGCTCGGGCCAACAGCACGTGCCGTTTACGTTTATTTTTAACGCGTCGTTTTTAAAGCGCGTACTAATACCCCAGCGGAACCCACAAAAGAAACATTATGAGAGTTATACCTTAATAATTCTGCGCGGCAATCCAGCCATCTTGTTTTATTATTGCGGTTTGCACCGTGGCCCGCTCCCTACTCCTCGCGTTGAGGTTGACAGCGCATGCGCGCAAGTCTTCCGGTAAACACGTCACCATCCGCTCCAATGGGTTTTCTGGGAAATGTAGTTTTCTGGGAAATTAACGTTGTCTATTGTTTTTATTAGTGTGTACATTTTTACTTTTTCCCCGGACATTATTATTTTTATTTTTTTGTAGTTTAGTGTATCATCTGATGTGTTCTTCCCCGTTTTTTTAATTTTACTTTTTATTGTTAATTCTATTTTCTATGCATCTGTTCTGCTTATTTTGATTCTTTTAAAGTTTGTTTTATGTAAAGCACCATGGATTACCATTGTGTATGAAATGTGCTATATAGATAATCCACCTTGCCTAAATAAATGATCTAATAATTTGATCTCGTTACAAACAATGTACAGTATGTTTATACTACACTGAGGTAATCAAATGCAATGAAAAAAATATGTGCATTTATTCTGAGCAATATTCGATCAAACAGCAAACTGCCATTTATTCTTTAGTTATTAAAACATTAAATTGCTTTCAATCATAAATCGTTTTAAAAGTTCCCATGAAGAAAGGATAAAACACAACACACTGCAGCAACAGCTGAAGGAAGGGTTTATTTCATGCACAGCAGAATCCTATTCACAACAAACATCCGAGAAGACAGGACAACCATCCAGAACTATCGGTCTTTGGGTGGGTTTGGGTTTCTGCGTCTGGTGTGATACCTGAGGAAGAAAACAAACCAGTTCATACAGCATATTCTACACCTGAGCCGTGTTTTAGCATTGCACAGAAGGCAAACTCACTGTCCGACGGGATACCAGCGGTGTTTGGTGGTGTAGAACATCTTGCTCAGCTCCTCGATGGTCGGGGCCTGTTTGTTATTTAAAACCTCTTTCCCGAGTCTGGCTTTCAGCACCTGTTCGTGAGTCTCTGGGTGATCACCGATGGCGTCTGGTCTGGCGATCGGCTGCAACAAAGACACAAACATCACTATATATCAGTACACAAACATTTCAGCTCTGCTTCTGCACACGCACGAGGATTTCAGTGAGTTTGCACCTGTGTGAGCTCATAGGGGACGTCTTCTGTCGGATGGTAACACACTATTGTGTTTCCATCGGATGTCACTGCGATTTCCACATTACTGAAACACAAATGACACATTTCAGGTAAACGGCTCATTATGAGCAGCACTTCATCTGATAGAGACGAAGCCTGACGTATAATAACCGCAAATGCATCATAATACATATCAAAGGTGAACAATTAAATGCGATTAACAATTAGTACTGCGATTAATACTCACCCTCATGTCGTCCAAAACCCGTAAGACTTTCGTTGATCTTTTAGATGAAAATCTGACTCTTCGTTGAAAATGCAACTACCACTTTCAAGGTCCAGAAAGGTAGTAAAGACATTATTAAAGTAATCCATGTGACTCCTGTGGTTTAACCTCAATATTATGAGTGCTATATTTACAAAATATTCATCTCCAACGCATGTTCACAGATTCATATTTTGTAAATTAAGGGGTAAATTATTATGTTTTTGCCCAAAAAGCACTCGTGTCGCTTCATAATATTGAGGTTAAACCACTGGATTACTTATAATAATGTCTTAGCTACTTTTCAGGGGTTTGAAGGTGGTAGTTGCGTAGACTGTCAATGGAGGGACGGAAAGCTCTCAGATTTCATCAAAAACATCTTCATTTGTGTTCCGAAGATGAACGAAAGTCTTACGGGTTTTGAAGGACGTGAGGGCGAGTAATTAATGACAGTACTTTCATTTTAGGTTGAACTACCCCTTTAAATAATAAACACTGACCTGTTGTCGTCACTGAATGGACCTCTAACTGTAGACTTGTTGTGAGATGACAGAAATATTCCTGCTTTAGAATGAAAGACAGTGCATTTTAGTCTCTTTCTAATAACCTCTGAATTGAATGAAGACACACACAAGCACAACATCACTCATACTCATAAAACGGTCTGGAAGTGTCACAGTGTTGTAGGTTATACAGGATAACACAGTGCTGGACTGAGACAGTGTTAGCAGCGTTTACAGTGGTACACTTCAGATTAGTTATAAACAAAATGTAATGTTTTTCAGTAGGAGAGAGCTCACCTCTGATATGTTTGATATTTCTGCTGGTATAGACTCGGTTAAACAGGGTAGATATCCTACTGATGTGACCCGACGCCATGCTTTCCGATCGCAAACTCAATCGGTGGAAGAGAAATGAAAGACACGACGGTGTCCGAAGTGGGAGGAACACGACGGTTTTGTGACGTTAACGGTCTGTATGGCCGCATTAATCCATGTTTTTATTCTCTTTTATGTGATTCGTTTAGTGTTCTGGTTATAAATCAAATTGTCTGGCAATTCGATTCAAAATATGCCATGAGATTTGAATGAAGTTCAACGGAGAATTCAGTTATTTGAACTTTAGAGCGCCTCCTAGCGGTGGAAATCAAGTGTGTTACACAAATATTTTTCCGGATAGGAAACATAGACAGACAGACAGATTTGAATAATATTTCTGAACAATTATTTTAAAACACCAGTGCCACAATTGCCCACTGAAGGGCAGCAAAACCACCGCCATAGAGAGAATTCATCTCTCATAAATTTTTCCTCAATATCTATTAATTTCTGACATCAAAGCATTTGATTTTCACAACTTTGTACAAAGCTGACAGAAATACAAAGACAGGCAGTTCTCTGGGATTCCACAGTTTTATTCATTCTTATTCCTATAACAACTGCAATTTCATTATCCCAAAAATGGGATACCAATATTACAAATTATTCATCATAGTTATTCATACACTTCCTAAAAAGAGGAAATATGGAAAGTTAAATCTGCAAGTTTAGAGGAGATATTAAAATTCCCTCTTAAAGGAAAGCACAGTGTGTTCAATATCAAACAACAAAGATCTGATATCGGTATATTATATATATATAATTATATAGGTGTGTGTGTGTGTGTGTGTATATATATATAATTATATAGAATTGTGTGTGTGTGTGTGTGTGTGTGTGTGTGTGTGTGTATATATATATATACATAATTATATAGAATAGTCTGTGTGTGTGTGTGTGTATATATACACACACATACATATATATAGCTCAGATATCACATATATCAGATAAACAAACACATTGAGAATCTTTTCGTAATGCATCATCTGATGGCATAAATATGTTCTGCACATTGACAGTCGCAGTGATCCACGAGTCATTGATTCAGTCTCTGGTTATGTTTGTTGTTATGAAACTTCCATGTGACTTCCTGACGCTCCAGAGACTGTATCCGCCACCAAACGCTCCCGACTGCCGAAAACCTCCGCAACTGGAGACAGAATACAGTGAGCAACACATGAAGAAAAGCCTCATGGCTGGAGACTCTATATACACACACACACACATACCAGCAGCGACGTCACTGATGTCCCAGACGCGCAGTCCGTCTCTCTGTCCTCCGAACGCATAGACGAAGGGAAGATCCGGACAGCAGGAGCCGCAGAACAACACACCCTGACAGAGAGAGAGAGAGAGAGAGTCCTGTGTTAAAGCCTGACTTCACACACTCCTGACGCTCGGAGAACAGAGATACTCTACCATCTTCATGTCTCTGGAGTGGATCAGGTTGGGTTTGTCTCCGAGAATGTCCCAGATCTTCACGTGTTTGTCCGCTGAAGACGTGACGAGACATCCGCGGATCTGACTGCTCAGGTCCATCCCTGCGCAGAGGTCACACCGGGGTCACCAGGGTCAGTTCAAGTTTAAATCGTTTTGTTGTTGTGATTTTTATTTTATTTTAGTACATCAAGTTAAACTAAAATAAGTAGTGTTGCAGAAATAATATACGTTTTTTTTTATATATATATATTTTTTATTTCAGCACATTTATATACTATTAGTTTTATTAATATTTATCAATAAAATAATAGTAAAAATAAATCAATATTATAGTTTTTATTAATATTTAGAATAGGTTATTTTTATTTGAATGTTTTAGTTACTTTTATTAGAATGTGTTTTTTTATTAAAGGGGGTCGCACACCGGACGCGCAGCTCGGCGCCGCGCCGCGCAGCGCCACGTCTTTTAAATTCGAACACACTATTCTCTATGAGAGTACACACACCGGCGGCGCCTTTCGGCGTCTGTCCGCGGCGGCTCAGGACCGTGTTCAAAACCCTGCCGCGCCACAGAGCGCCATTTACATAGTTTTATATTAAATTTACATGTGTGTGTCTCAAATCGTAGTTAATGTATATACGGACTTCACCCTGTGCTGCAATATACATTTAGTTTTATATTTATTTACAGAAATCAGAAAATTGCTGATGTTATCGGATTTTCAGGTGACAGTTGTCCTAGACGTGGCGCGGCGCGGCGCTGAGCTGCGCGTCCGCCTTATGTCTACATGGTTTTAACATTTTTGTAAAAATGTTTTTTTTAATATTTTGAATAGGTTTTATTTAAAATATTTCTGGTTTCATTTTAATTTCTTCATTTTTATATATTTTTTCTTAAATATGTCTAAATGGCTTTTTCATTTTTATTAGTTTTTTTTAATATTTTGAACAGGTTTTATTTGTATATTTTCTGTTTTCATTTTAATTTCAATGCTTTATTATTTTTCCCCCATTTAGATTTTTTTTTTTTTATGTCTACATGGTTTAAATTGGAGATATTTGATAAAATAAAAGGTTTTATTTAAAAAAAATCTGTTTTCATTTGAACTTGAATGAATTTCATTTTCACCTTAGTTTTTTTTTTAACTAAACTGATTTTTTTTTTTTATATACATATTCCATTTTATTTCAGTCAATGCTTATTTTATTTAAAAATGTTTTAGGGTTTTACTTTTAGTTAATGATAGTAACATGAATATTTTAGCGATTGCAGTGTAATTGATGTACTGTTATTGTTTTTATTTTAATTTAAGTAAAAGTTTTAGTTATTTTGTTGCATTTCTTTTTTTTATATATATCAGTTCATGTTTATGTGAGGAAAGGCAAGAGTTATGTTCAGGTTTCGAGCGACTGTACGGACCTGAAACCTCTCCGTCGTGAGCTCTCAGCGTGAACACGGCTTTATCCGAGCGAGCGTCCAGACAGTAGATGAAGCCGTCATCTGTACTCGCCTGCAACACACATCACACGTTACTCCAGGTCAAAGTTCACATGAAACATCCCGAACGGCTCAGTTTCTCACCAGGAAGTGACACGGGGAGAAATGGTCCCAACAGACACGCTCCACCTGTCCACTGAAGCGCCAGATCCGATGGCTGTCGTTCGGACTGCGGCAGTCGTACAGAACCGCTGACCTGTGACACACAACGCTCTGATTGGTCAGGCTCATTCGTGCTGCGATCTGATTGGTCAAGTCATACACCAGTGACGTCATGACCTACTTGTCATATGATCCACTGACGAGAGTTTGAGCCTCAAACGGGTGAAACTTCAGCGTCTGAACCTGCGATGGATGATCAGAGAATATGATCAGAATAAACAGACTCTCATGAAATACTTGATTCTGATTGGTCAATTCCTGCAATACTTGATTCTGATTGGTCAATGGTGTTGGTTGTACACTTATTGATTTATTTGGTGTGTCGCTGTGTATAGAGCATTTTAATGTACAATCAGCTGATCAATAATGCAAAATAAGCCTCGGCAGATGTGTGTGTGACTAAACTATTAGAAATTAATACTTTTAATCATAAAGGATGCATTAAAAGTGACAATTATAATGTTACAAAACAGTCTTTTTCAAATAAATGCTGTTCATTTGAGCTCTCGCTTCATCAAAGAATCACGAAAACCAATATTTACACAAAAATATGAAGCAACACGACTGTTTTCAACACTGATAATAATCATAAATGTTTCTTAAGCATCAAATCATCACATAAGAATGATTTGTGAAGGATCATGTGACACTGAAGACTGGAGTAATGATGCTGAAAATTCATCTTTGATCACAGGAATAAATTACATTTGACCGTATATTCACAGAAAACTGCTATTTTACATTGTAATAATATTTCACTATTTTTACTGTATTTTTGATCAAATAAAAGCAGCCTTGTTGAGCAGGAGAGACCCTGGCGTGTGTGTTTGTACCTTATCCGTGTGTTTGGAGAGGGTCGCCGCTGGTTTTCCCTTCTCCAGATCCCACAGGATCACAGTCTCGTCCGCAGACGCACTCGCTAGAACATTCCTGCCACACAAACACTCCATCAGTCACACGAAGAAAAGCAGTTCAGGAGAAGGTTCAGGAAAGCTGAAGACATGTCACCTGACCAGCCGGTTCCAGGACAGATCCAGCACAGAATCCGAGTGTCCGTCGACAGGCTCCGCCGCCTGGGGAAAAAAACCCCACTTATACACATCGGACATCACAGTGGAACATTCATAACGCTGAATTTAACTCAATTAAGCACATAAATAGCATGAAAAATGGATCATGAAATCAAAATGGCCAATTTTTTTTTTTTTATGGAATATTACATGTGTATTATGAATGATTTATCCGAGCACAGCATTATTTGTTTAAATTCAAGTTCCTCATAATCTTGAATCAGAATAACTTCCCCTCTTCTCTGCTGATGAGGGCGGGGCTAAACCTGTCACTCACATGACATCAGCCAATAGCAAACCACAACCATCCAATCAATTCCCCACAGACAAAATCAAGCCCCGCCCACATCTGTTCTTGTTCCAGAAGCGTTTCACTCGGATATACGTCACGATAGAGACGCAAACCTGTGCAACTTCAGCTTCATGCCGACTTTAATCCTATAAGCTACCTCCGTTTTTATTGTTTTGTATGACATTACAACATCAAGTGTTTCTAACCTGCAATTATGAGTTAATGATAAATGATATTAACCAGCTGGATAATTGAATGCACTGTATCATGATGGATTAAGCACCTTCTTTGCTTTCTTCTTCTTCTTCTTCTTGCTGCCGAGTGAGAAAGCCGGTTCTAAACAGTCCACGACATCCAGATCCCAGACGTCGATCACCGGCGTCATGTTTCCCACCGCGGCGTAATTCCCTGGAGAACAACACATCAACACACAGTCTTTAGCCCTATTCGGACGGGACTAGTGTAACAACTAGTGGGGTAAAGTAATAATCACCAGAGCTTCTCAGTGATTTTAGTCTCGTCCGAATGTGCATCTCAGTGATCATCACGGACAATGTCAGTAAAGATTACGGCGACTTTTACCTTCAGTAAAAAGGTCCGGAAAAATGACCTCAGGAAATGCTAATCCCGTGCGAATAGACCCGCTGTAAATATGTATGTATAAAGTACAGGCCAAAAGTTTGGAAACTTTACTATTTTTAATGTTTTTGAAAGAAGTTTCTTCTGCTCATCAAGCCTGCATTTATTTGATCAAAAATACAGAAAAAAAAATAATAATATTGTGATGTATTATTACAATTTAAAATAATTGGTTTTCAATTTATTATACTTTAAATGATCATTTATTTCTGTGATGCAAAGCTGAATTTTCAGGATCATTACTCCAGTCTATCACATGATCCTTTAGAAATCATTCTAATATGATGATTCATTATCAAAGTTGGAAACAGTAAATACTTGTTTAGGATACTTTGATGAACAAAAAGTTTAAAATAAAAAAATAAATAATAAGAAGCAAATGTTTTAAAAATAGAAATCTTTTGTAACAACAATATACACTACTGGTCAGTCATTTGGGATCAGAAATTTTTTTTCTTTCTTTTTTTAAAATAAATCAATACTTTTATTCAGCAAGGATGTGTTAAACTGATAAAAAGTGATGGTAAAGAAGATTTATATTATTAGAATTTTTATTTTGAATAAATGCAGTTCTTTTTTAACCTTTTATTCATCAAATATATTAGGCAGCAGAACTGTGTCCAACACTCATAATAAATCAGAATATTAGAACGATTTCTAAAGGATCATGTGATAGACTGGAGTAATGATCCTGAAAATTCAGCTTTGCATCACAGAAATAAATGATCATTTAAAAGTATAATAAATTGTAAACCAATTATTTTAAATTGTAATAATATATCACAATATTTTTGATCAAATAAATGCAGGCTTGATGAGCAGAAGAAACTTCTTTCAAAAACATTAAAAATAGTAATGTGTCCAAACTTTTGACCTGTACTGTATGTTTCGTCATTTCCTGTTTAAAAGTAGTTTTCCACGGTTTCTCAAGTATGGAGACGCTTGAAGAAGCATCAGTTGTTTTCTAGACGCTGGGACGAGTCTGTGGCAAAACTCAAGTGTTTTACACACACCATTCAGACCAGAGAGAAGATCCAAAGCACTTGTTAGAGGCACGAAACATCTTATAGCGTTTACCAACACAATCCAATCTGAAGTTAATTAATACATCGTTCGACTGGACATAACTGTTATATATATATATAGGTTATATGTGTTTGTGCACGTGATAGCAGCGTAATATGCAAATCGAGTTACTCTCCCACTTCTGCTAGTTTTACTGAGATATCCCGTGTGAATTGGCCATTATTATTACAGACGTCCTGTGGTAAAATGACATTACTCCATCTACCCCGGTAAAGTTAATCCCGTCCGAATAGGGCTTTTCATGCACTTTACCTCCTTCTTTTTCAAACTTTTAAACCCTCAAGCAAATTTTTCTGCAATACAAGATATTTTTATATTCCAATCCTCACCGTGTCCTTCCTCTGGGTTGGGGTCAAAGTTCAGCCACTCCACACACAGTGGATACGCGGGCAGCAGGACGTCATGATGAACGTACAGAGAGTCTTCCTCAGAGTTATACACTGAAAACACACACAGTGAAGGAACGATTAACTGACGGAGATCTTCAGGGTTATTATATAACTGACAAAAAAAAAAAAAAAATGTGTTACTTGGGATTAAATAAATGTTAACCTGACCGTTGCCAAATAACATTACGTTTAATGTCGTTAATATCAATTTAATAAAATTAATATTAATGAAATTTCTCATTTCTGTCTGGTTTCACTTGATTAATATCAAATTTAAAAAATTGATTTTAGTAATTGATAAAAAACTTAATAAAATCTATATAAACATCTCATTTCCATTTAGTTTAACTTGATATCAAATTAATTAAATCGATTTTATTAATTAATAAATAGTTAAGATTTAAAAAACTACATAAACTCTAAATAAATTATATAACTTTCTCATTTAATTTAAACTTGATTAATATTAAATTAATTAATTTGATTTAATTATAACAAACTTTAAATGAAAATGAGAAATGTTCATGTAGTTTTTCATTTAATTTAACTTGATTAATATAAAAATTAATACAATTATTTTATCGAACAATTAAATAAATAAAACTTAAGAAATAAACAATTAAGAAATAATATAAATGACAAAACACGCAATAAAATTACTTTAATAAGTATCATTTTTAAAAGGAAAACAGAAAATAGAAATATTAAAGAAAAACTATAATAGCATCTGAATGATGGTAAAACAACACTGTGTGAGTGTGTGTGTGTGTGTGTGTGTGTGTGTGTGTGTGTGTGTGTGTGTGTGTGTGTGTGTGTGTGTGTGTGTGTGTGTGTGTGTGTGTGTGTGTGTGTGTGTGTGTGTGTGTGTAAGATGCAGGTCACCGTAAACATCCAGGTTACAGCAGTCTTTCTCCGCTCGTCCAGCTAGAATCAGGTTATCTGAGGATTTAATCTGAAAATCCTCACGCTCGTACTGATCCTACAAAACACAGCACAGGTCAGACATAAACATACATACACACACACACACACCCGACAGCGATGATCGATCAGATCAACGGAAAACACAGAGAATTGAAAGGAGAGAACGCAGAACTCAGTGTGTGTGTGTGTGTGTCCTCACCGTGTCTTTGAGGGTGATGTACGGGTCTTCTTCATTGGTGCCAAACACAGTCAGTCCTGCCAGACTGTCTCCAAGATTAGATGTCGCTGCACAAGAGAAGAAGAGCTGAAAATCTGCATCACCTTCATCATCAAATATGATGATGGATAGATGCACTTTCTTGGGCTTCAAAATCTCATTGACTCCCATTATAAAGCTCGGAAGAGCCAGGATATTATTTAACATAACTCTGATTGTGTTCGTCTGAAAGAAGAAAGTCATATACACCTAGGATGGCTTGAGGGTTATGGGATCATTTATATTTTTGTGTTAACTAACTCTTTAGGGCAGATGAATCAGTCAGGGAAAGAATAACGTGTGCTCTTCATCACATACCGATGTCTTCCTCATCATATTTGTCTAGTCCGTACTCTGCAAGATCATCCTCTGCCTCGGTCGCATCTTTCTCCTCTTTTATTTCTTCACTATCAGTCGGAGCTGCTGATGTTTCTTCACTGATGTCCAGACCACTAACCACACCTTCATCAACCTTCTCATCATCATCATCATCATGATCCCTGGAGAAATCACAAAGAGGTTTCCTAAAATTAAACAGCTGAACATATACAATATATATATATATATATTATGAAATAATTTTCACTCAAAAATTGCTGGAAAAAACAAAGCCTAAACAAATTTGAAGTTTATATCACAAAAATTGGGCCCGGGCCGCTAAAAAGTTTTAAAGTGAAACACAGGGTAAAATGGCAATAACAGGACACTGGTATTTGACAGGATCATATTGACAATATTATTATTGTTACTGTTAACCAGTTTTAAATTGAAATGTGTCTCATTAAGTGTCAGATTGAGTGTGAGCAGGTAAAACTCACTGTAGCTCATCTTTAGCCTCTGATATGATGCGTTGCAGCTCTTCTTTGCTCAACTCGACCTGTGATAAAGATTGTATTCGAGTTACACGTGTGCGATGCCACAGAAACAAGCGGTATAAACTCAATCACGTGACACACTCACTTTATCGGGCGTTTCTTTCGCGATTCCCCGCTTCACCCAACCGACACAAGTTATTTGAGAGCTCATGGTTGATTTGTACAGATTTATGATGATAAAAAACAACACACGAGGATTCACCGAGCTGCTGCTGTCACCGCGACGCACAGTGATGACGTCACAGTCGCGCCAGGCCTCAGAAATAAAATTGCCTAGAACGGAAAGTTGCGCTAGCATGCTATGTATGCTAGTACTATGATAGTTCACATAAAAATACTGTCATCATTTACTCACCCTAATGTTGTTTCAAACCTGTATGAATTTCTCTCTTCTGCTGAACTCAAAATAAGATATTATGAAGAATGTCGACAACCAAACAGTTGTAGGGCCCCATTACTTCCATAGTGTAGGCTATATATATATAATATAATAATAAATAATAGTATCTTATTAGTAAAATAAATATATATTTATTTTACTAAGAAGATGGCGTGGATATCAACTATTATTTTATTATTATTTTGTCATTCTAATTGATTAAGTATGAGTGGATATTAATTAGCAAACTATTTAAACGAAATTATGTAAACGATGAACATTGTACAACATTAACAATTTATTTTTTATATATAAAAATGCTATTGTCAATATATGTGCAAATATACGAATATTTGTAAACATTGTATTGTACAGAGGTAACACACAAAAAAATGGAATATTCACAAACATACAGAGCATGATAGAATGATAGAAATGTTAGCTTAGCTAAAATAGTAACAACAATAATAATAAAAAAGTTAATTTATGGCATCTTGTGCTCACAGTGTTGTGTATGAATCTGATATTACCATAATAAACATTACATATAAACACAATATTCATATAGTACTCCAAAGTAGTTTAACAAATCCAAAAACATGGTATTATCGTTGTAACATTAAGGCACTTTTTTTTGTTAGTATATTTTAAAAAGCATTAAATGCTCTGTTTATTTTATTTGATGTATAAACCTCACATAAAAAAAAACTTGATTTGCCAGCATAATACTTGATAGTCATTTAAATTCTTTAAAAATATCTTGCATTGTGTTTATACCAGATTTTGCACATTTAGTTCAATAAGAAGTGATAAAGATCAAATACTTGTTTTCATAATATATAATATGTCAGTAACATCTGCAATAATATGCATTGCAATGGATTGTCAGAACAAAAGCTATTGGTTTTTACCAGTCATCTACAACAAACGAAGAATTATGACAACATATCTCACTTGGCAAAAAGCAATTTCTAAAAAATATTAAAACTAGTGGTTTTAAGATGTGGGCTCCACACAAAACCTGTTTTCAAGGCATATTTCACTCGGGCACATTATACACTGTGTCCGGGTAAAATGAAAATGACTATGCAAACATTCTTGAGCTTGTTTGTTTGAGGTTTAAGACGCATGGATCTGAATGTGAGGCGTGGGACAGGGATTAAGGACGGTCAATGTAAGGCTTCACAGCTTCAGGTCCAACTCCAACTCCGGCTCTTCAACCTGGTTCTGAAGCTTCTCGGTGACGGGCTTCATGAGTTCCTTAAACTGTTCTATGTTGGTTTCATGCAGGATCTTCTGCGTCAGGTAACGCTCCCGTTTGATCTGTTCTTTCAGCGCTTCCGGCACATCCGGTATTATGTAGGACAGCATGAATTTTGTGAAATAAACGATGTGCTGAGAGGAGAACAAAACAGCATATTTAGAATCTTAAAAACACAAACACAAAGTTTGTTTCAAGAGGTAATCAGGCGTATCACATCTAGTCACCTACCTCAACAACAATCATAAAAGCCAGTTTGGCAGCAATGACGTGCCAATAATATATGCTGAACTCATATTGTTTATGATGACTGGGAGGATACCTGAAATCTCGATACCTGAGAACATAACAAGAGCAAATTAATACATCTGTCAGTGTTCAAATATATCAATGTAAAATCTTAAAGTCCCCCTGTAGTCAATAATTTTATCCCTTAAAACTCATCTTTGATCACCACAATGGCATATTTTGATGTTTTTTCCTGTGATTTTTTTTTTAATTCATGCTTTAAAATAGCTGGAATGTAACTCGACACCCTTGCCTCATTTAGCATACGCGTTTCTATGAATATGCAAATAAGCCCCGCCTCCACTCACTCATACTCCAGTTCATGTATCGGAATGGTAATGAATATCGGAAGTCACGTTGACTTGATTGGTTACAAGGTAGTTTGCGACGTCAGAAACACCAGCGATATCAAACCGCGTTTATTAGTTCACTTTGGTTCACTGCAGTTTTAAAAAGAGAAAATACTCAGCAATGCTGTTGACTCACCATTTTTTGGTGATAGTTTGTCTTAAAGCATATTAAAAACAACACACAGACATATAAATAACATTAAATGCTTGATTTCCACTACAGGGGGACTTTAAAAGACCTTTCACTGAACTCCACCTTAAAACTACAGATCAATCTGACCTTAACATCTGTTGCCACCAGCCATATTATTAGACAAGCTTTTGCTCTTTTCTATGCAAGTCTATAGAAGTAATGTTTGGGTAGTTTTATGTAAATTATTCACACATACAGGTGTTGCAGGTCACTTATAATGCGACACAAGGTACACACTTTTCTAAATGTTTAGATAAATCTATGAAACATGCATGCTGTGTATTAAACTACGAGCGAGCTGTCATTCACAAATATAACATGCATTCACAAATAAGTGATGTTTTACAAGCTGACCGGCATGTGGTGATGTTGGTGTCTGTGTTTGGTTTGCTGATGGTTGTGAAGTCTGCAACGTTGAATACAGACAGCGAGCTGTTGATGAAGCCCGCCATGGTGTGGTCTGATCCGCCTGTGTAAGGGTTCACAGAAAACGCCCAGTAATAAACCAGCCGAGGAATCATGTCCGAAGTGAAGGCAATGATGGCAGCCTGGAGAGGAAAACAACCACAGATGCAGACAGTGAGTGAACATGACCTGAAACACACAACAAATTGCTGGGTATTGACACAAATTTCTAGATTCGATTTCGACTCACAAACTTGTGATGTGATTCAATTCTGATCTTGATACAAAGTGAATTGATTCATTTGGAAATTTATCAGGTAGCTACAGTCCAACAAGTAAAACATTTGAATATAATGTAATATAATAGTAACTGTTAATTATGTTTCTACTTCAATATTTTTTTTGAAATATAAACACTTGAATGGTGGACGTCATAAAAACTAGTTTTCATGACGGATTTAGTAAAGTGCAAGAGATGAACGGTTCATGTGCCACATTAAAAAGAGCATCAAAACAACATTTAATGTTTGAATATCATAATAGAATTGACAGAATTTGAAAGCAAATCAAAGTAACCTTCTGTATTATTCTTTTATGGCGCTTTTCCATTACCAGTACCAGCTCAACTCGAATTTTAATGTATACATATATTTTTTTATTTGTTTTTGTACTTTTTTAAAAAATTAGCTGAAATGTACTTCTGTCATGACAACTCTCGGAGTGATTGGCATGGTAATGGGTATGACAAATGACAATGCTGTATGTTTGGTCTTGGCGGAATAGATCTGCTACGCTGCTGCTGCTGCAGAGCAAGTACGGGACTTGCTACTGCCAATACATACACGACACGCTGCTGTAAGCAAGTAAGACATGCTGCTGCTGTACAATATACCGTACATGCATTACCCTTAGCAGATCTATACAGGTGGAGCTGGGGAAAGTGGAGTGTTTCTGAAGCGTGCTGCACTGCTATTCGAAGGTTGAGCAGCAAGCTCATTGGCTACTGATACGGCAGGAACCAATCAGCTGTGCCTTTTAGATAACAATGTGATTATGAACAGGTGAGTAAAAGGACCTATTAGCCTGCACAATCTAGAGTTTCAAGCCAGAACTTTGTATTTAATTGTTACCACTGGTGTTCCCCAAGGCTCAGTCTTGGGACCTCTTTTATTTATTTTGTATTTACTGCCTCTTGGACAAATCTGTGTTAATCTGAAGAAATGAGTCAAATGGGATGAGGGTGAGTAAATGATGAGAGAATTGGCATTTTTGGGTGAACTATTATTCTTTTAAGAATCGATATTGGTTCATCCAAATGAGAATCAATAAAAAAAATTTCAACCCACATTTGTGGCCACTGCGAGAATCGTCACTCCCTGTAGGATGGGCTGCCAGGCGCCAATGTCCTGGGCCTTTTCCGGAACTATGCGACGGAACTGAGTAGTGATTTTCCAGGCGTCAACACGGATTTCACACAGATTGTTGATCAGTGCCAGGAGAGGAGCCAATGGGAAAGATGCCACAAATAGAGTCACAAATCCAAACTGGATCACTGTGGGAATGCAAAAGACAAAAACACATTCAGACAACAGTGTTCGGGCACTCACAGCTGATTGGATGATTCAAATGTGTGCGCAAAATCTCACCCATCTCCAGGTATTCATAAAACAGGCCGAGCTTTCCTATTGGCTGGAGTTGATAGTCCTGTTCCCAGCGAGGAATCACTCTCTCTGAACCCACCTGGGTGCAACGACGAAATATCAGATTCTTCAACCACCTAGAAACACAGGTGTTTATTAATTGCTGTGGTTTTTTATCTGCTCTATGAAAGAGTTTATCATGATGTTAATGTTTATAATATCTTCAAAATGGTCTCATTCGCTGTGTGAAACTCACGGCAGAAGGACTTCTTGTATGTTGTTCCAGACGGCCTTTCCGGTCATGATGATTGACAGCTGTGTGGTCAGCTCAGTCAGGCAGCCGCCAGGATCACACTGAACGCAATAATGTTTCATGTTATATTAAATAAAGACATGTAACAGACTTCTCACTTATGCATTTTATCCAAAGCCACTTGCATTGCATTCAAGGAATATCAGTTGATGCATGTTGTTATATAAAAGTAAAACTTAAAAGTAAAACAAGCTGAAATTATGACATAAAAAGTCATTACATACTTAATCATAATGACACTCATAAGATTGAGATTAAAAAGACAATTTATGTCTTTCTATGTCATAATGATGAATTTTTAAACCAGAATTTTGACCTTTTCAGTTTAGTAATTAGTAATTTAGTTCCTCGTCATCTTGCAGAAATCTCTCACCTCCTCGTTGCGGAACTTCCCAAACCAGTAGACGGGCTTTCCCGGGTACCCCACCACCTTTCCTTTGAAGAAAGCGATGTAGAAACAGGACGAGTAATAGTTCACAAATTGAAAGAGGAACATCTTCAGCGTTAGGCTGTCCTCGTACTCCGTTTTGGTCCGCGGCAGCTCTGAAGCACACAGAAAGAGCCACATATTTACAGAGGATCCTTTAAACACTTTTACTCAGTATGAATTATGGAACTAAAATAACTAATGCAGTTAATTACTGTTAACACTTAGGGCCCTATCATTCACCCAGTGCAATGCAGCACAAGGCTCACGCGACGCAAGTGTTTTTTGCTAGTGTCAGCCTGACGCGGTTATCATTTTCACGTCCTGCAGCCACGTTGTGCAAATGCATTTGCGCCCATGGGCTGCTGGTCTAAAAACGAGGTGTGTTCTGGCGCATTGATGGCGTGTCGCTATTTTGAGGCAACTAAAATAGACTGAGCCATTGATCAACTGAAACCTGGTCTAAAGTCAATGGCGTAGTATATTTTTTTTGTTATTTAAAAAGCGCATTAGTAATATGAGCCAATAGGCGGGTCCACAACGCGCGTACACTTATTACACACACAGGGCACACAAACATGCCAAATATTACAAATAAAAGGATTACAATGTAAAAGATTATTATTGTGCACATAAAGATATGGTGGAATCCGGCTTGTCCCGTAGATGGTCTGAGCTTTAACCTCACGCATGAGCAGATCCGCGTTCAGTCTTTCCGCTTGCAAATTCCGCCATGTAAATAGCAAATTCTCCATGGCACGAGCGCAACTGGCTTTTAAAGGGAATGGGAGATGAGACTCTGGTTGGTTTATTGCATGTTGCACCAGAAACACACCCATTACTTATTAAGAGAATAGAGACAACCCTTTTAGACCATGCGCCGGGAGCACCGACCATTTTTCCTGTCGTTAAACTAGCAAAAGTGGATTCAGACATGCACTAAGTGCACTAGCGCCGTACGCTCTAGACCATCGGTTCCCAACAGGGGGGTCGCGGCCCACAAGGGGTCCTCAGCGAGCTCTGTGGGGTGTCGCGTCATATATTGAAAAGTTTTGAGCAATTTGCATTAAATAAAAGTCCTTAACTTTTTTCTGTTCAAAATGTATATAATGAGCGAGTTAATCATGAATCCATTTTCCAAACCGTGTTTTTGTCTTATCCTGAATCACTTTGGTACACCTATAATAAGTGATTACATTGGGACTATTTTACCCTGGTTCGGATCGCTGCCGCTGCGGAGTAGCCCAGTACTTGCGTGACTCGTCATAAGCGCACACAGAGAGAGAAGTAGTTCCGGCTACAATGTTCTTCCGAAAGACGCATTATTCTGTTAATAAACCTTTTGAAGGTTAAAAGAAGGTTGAAAGATTTAAGTCTTAAGGGAATCCTTTGAAAGAAAGATCTATAATAAATATTCTTTTTTATTTTTTAAAAGTACTGTATTTTATTTTATTTTTCTAAACTGTTTTAATTATTCTTATTTCTTTTCATTATTTTAATTTCTTCTATGTAAAGCACTTTGAATTGCCATTGTGTATGAAATGTGCTATATAAATAAACTTGCCTTGCCTTGCCTTGCCTTGCCTTGCCTAATAAACGCAAGTTTATTATCTCTTGCTATAGCGCCAAAAGCCTAAAAAATAAAGCCTTACATTGATAAAGCCTCACAATAACATTGAGGCCCCAGACAGAAGTCATTTAGTAATAGCCTATATTCATTCTTTTTTTTACCTACACACAAGTGTGAATACTGATATTTTTGTTATTGCATTTAAAATAGGGCAAATTTATAGGCTACTCCTAGGCTTACATTTTTAAATTACAAAGGGCCTACTAATGTTTTTGTTATTGTATTTTCAATATTATAGGCTATTATTTGTGCATAAACATATCTGTTTATAGTAAACATACCGTTTGTTTGAAAACAACATATTTTGTCATCCTTGCTGCAAGCTTACAAGAGAGAAAATATCATTAAATGTGAAGGGGGGCCCTAAAATATTTTCTTGGGAAAAAGGGGGTCTCAGACAAAAAAAGGTTGGGAACCACTGCTCTAGACCATGCGCTTAGATCGATAAAATAGGGCCTTTATTGTCAAAAAACAAATTCAAGTCAAGTTAATTCAGCGAATCCCTGCTGTAAATCATCAAACTACAGCGAAATCTGTTACCGAAATCTGTGATCCAAATGGCAACTTTTTCGTAGACATTGTTGAGAATCATGATGATGATGAAGCTGATGATGGAGGCCGTGATGGAAGTGGCCATCTGAGGGGTGACGAACTCTTTGAACGGCTCCAGCTCCTTGCTATTCTTCCAATCCGAGCGCAGCTTCACAGAGAAAATGATAAACATCACCAAGCGATACACGATCACCCCGACCACTGATGCTATGATCAACAGAATCTACACGAGATCATAAAAAAGCAAAAGAGAGATGGATGATGCAACATGAAATGACATTGAAAAGCATGCGTAATGTGAACGCAAGTGATGATGGCCCAGAACATATATTAGACTTTAAATGTATGATGAGACTGAAAGTGTAATATTACCCAGAATAACACAGTGCTGATGCCACATGACACTCTCATGCACTTTCCACAGGCCGTGTACGGCACCTTCTCAGTAGACTGTATAAAACAAACACAGAAGCACACTGCATATTTAATGCTTTTTTTAAGCTTACTTTTGAAGTCAAACACCTAAAACAATGAACCCAGCCCCAGCATCCAGTGAAACTCACACCTTTGTAATAGGGTTCAATCTTTCATGGACGCATTTGGCCTCGTATTCTGGTCGTGGTTGTTCCTCCTGCTGAAGAAACTCCACCGTGTCCCAATCGTGCTCCAGCACGGCCTGGTATCGTTTCCAGAACTCCAAAAACAGTGTCACTGTGAAAGATAAAACACATTGCATAAAAGATGTACCAAGTCATAATTATGAGATGAAAAGCTGAAAGTTTGACATTAAAAAGTTGAAATTATGACATTAAAAAGTTAAAATTATGACTTAAAAGTTTAAATTATGACAAAAAGTCACAATTATGGCAAGCTAAATGATATAAGAAAAAGTCAAAAATATGACAAAAAAAAATCTAAATTATGACATACTAAGTCGAAATTATGAAATTTAAGAGTCCAAATTATATATTAAGTCATAATGACATAAAGATAACGTATACATTGACTTTCTATGTCATAATCATGTATTTTTCAGTCAGAATTTTGACCTTTTCAGTTAGAATTTCAACTTTTTAATGGCAAAACGGCAAAAAGCTCCAAACATATGTATGCAATGCACCTAAATGTTGCATTACAAAAAATTGCAACACTTTACAATAAGGTCTCATAAGTAATACGTTAACTAATGTTAATAAATGGAACCATATTTTAAAGTGTTGCCAAAAAAAATGAGTGTTGCATGTAGCTTGCTGGTTCTCGGCCAGAATAAGCTGAGCCTACAGTATGTGGATGTAAAAGCATTGTTGATGCAATGTTGAGTAATTAAAGGTTTAGCATAATGAGGCTAGGATTAGGGTTCAGATGTGCATGGGATCATGTGACCAGTGTATGACATCATTACTCACCCCAAATAGACATGAAAACAGCAAACACTAATGTCCCATAGTTATCAAATATACACAGTCTCTGTGGAGGAAAACGAGAACAGAAACACATGATCAGTTTCAGAACAACAAAAAGGGAGTTTCACAAACACCAGAAGTTAAAACCTAGATCAGACATGAAATCCCCAAATCCTCCAGAGGAGACGTTGTGAAATATGCAACATGTGTAAAGAGCACTGATGTTTTATCATAAGTTTGCAGTATTCTCAACAGAAACCCGAAAAGATTTTTCGGATTATGGCAGAAAATAAGCTCTGTGATCAAAAAAATGCTTATGATTCTTACACGTTCTGTTCATCACCATGATAATCTTTACAAATTAACACAATTTAAGGCCTGAATACAACTGGCAGCAGTTAAAAGCTAAACGTAGGCTATAAACAAACTACATCACAGTCACATGACTTCAATCAAAGACTTTAGATGTTCAAAAATGGTGCACTCATATTATAATTATAAATGGGAGAAAGTGCAATAAGCAATATGGCGGAATTAGTCCCGCCTTCTAAATAAAACAGCCAATCGCTGATTGATAAAGTCATCTTATATGACATTTAATGTCCTCAAAGACCTCTCTAGTCCTATTTATTTAATCACACAAGATTTCAAATGTTGGTTTGGTGGTCCTGAAATGTCATCGAAATGTTTGGGAATAATGACCTCCCAGAAGCATCTCACACAATTGCGTTCCCAAACACCAGCCATCCAATCGCAAGATAACACGACAGTGTTTATTATAGCATTTAGTCATTTATGATGATGTATGAAAAAATAACCACAGACTGCAGCAATGTACATTTTTATTACAGATTTTTTGCGCAAATTTCCCAGGAGGAGACGATTTTGTTCTCTTGAACACATGGGATGGAAACGGTGACTTATTTTGCAGATGTGTTATGCAATATTTCAATTTTGCACGCAAGTTAAATTTGCAACTTTGGATGGAAACATGGCTATTGACTTTCAGGA
This sequence comes from Leuciscus leuciscus, assembly GCF_965113295.1. Taxonomy (NCBI): domain Eukaryota; kingdom Metazoa; phylum Chordata; class Actinopteri; order Cypriniformes; family Leuciscidae; genus Leuciscus; species Leuciscus leuciscus. The sequence goes on from NC_138728.1 coordinate 2,312,052, forward strand.
CAATGGAACCGGAAGTGCTAAAATGCTTGTTCCTGGGTTTCGGCCAAGCGGCAACCTTCCTCTTTCTCTCTCTTGAATCCAACACGGAAGTGACTTAAACGACAATTCATCGACTGGCCACTAGAGACCGGCTCCAAAAGAGAGTCAATCCCATAAACCCACATGTTAAAATACCCAACTTTACAGCAGAATGTTTTTTTTTGTATAGCCTGGTGCAAAAAGTGGTTTTGGTCTATAGCTAATTTTGCCCTTCATGACGACTGTGTGGGGGGTGCATTTTTTTATAACTCATCCGTTTAAATTATATTAAGCCTTAAAGTTATGCATAATTAAGGGCGTGGCCTCTTGAGTGACAGGTGGATTACCAGTGATGTCACTACTAGCCGTTTGTCTGCTGTGTGTTAGCGTCACGTCACCTCAGCTAATTCGCCTCGCTGCACATTTTTGGTTATCCGGGAGTGACACTGCCAAGATGGCGACGATTGGCTCCGCCCACTTTCGGCTTCAAAAATGCTCCAAAAACATACGGGTGACGTCACGGACTCTACGTCCATATTTTTTTACAGTCAATGGTTTTGACCCAGAAGCACTTTATTTGAATACTCACTTTAGAGGACTCACACGTGATGTTCAGCCTCCAGTACGGACAGTCTTCATCACACTGCGGGCACATGACAATCTGTCCACCAATCTGAGGGTCGCACACCTCTTTGCTGCCCAAACAAGAGTTATAATCAGTCAAAGCACATTGTGTGTACTGTGAAGTGTATCAGAGCATAACGGCGTGATGTTATGAGTGCTGTACCTCCATGTGCTGCTCTCTCTGGTTTTGTATCCGTATATGAAACAGCCGAGGCCGACTGCAGCAGCGAGGGACAACATGATCGTGTAGAAACCCAGCCAGGCAAAATAAATGCCGATCTTCTCACCGAAATACTTCCTGAAAGCAAGATCAGGTGCACATTAATGAAACTGAACTGTCTTTAGTAGAGCTGCTTTATAACTGCATCAAAGTTCTTTCATAATTGATGAACTTGAACTGAATTAAATCAACATTGAACTGAATGACACTATTGTCTTCTGTAGAGCTGCTTTATATCTGACTCAAACTCGTTTCATAATTGATGAATTTGCATTAATCGCTCATCTAGAGGGAAGCAGAAGTCAGAATAGAGACTAAAAACACAAACTGCACGAATGCAATAGTCTTCTGACACAAACACACACCTGATCAGGTTCAGCGGCTGCATCTTGTAGAAGCTCTTGGGATGCGCCCACTCGTTGTAAAGCAGAAATCGTTCATTCGGGCAACTGGGCTCTTTAGATTTCACATTAAATCTGCACTGTTACAGAAATCACAAAAACACCAGCAAAAAGCACATTAGTGATCATTTAATACTGCAGTAAAGTACTCATGCATCACCTCTGTACATAAACTACATCCAGTTTAAACTACTTTTTTGGGTAACACTTTATTTTACAGTGTCCTTGTTTCATTTTACATGTAATTGCTATAGTAATAACATTATATTATGCATAATTACATGCAACAAGCCCTAAGTCAAACCCTAATCTTAACCCAACCCTATAGTAAGTACATGTAGTTAATTAATATTACTCAGTAATTAAATGTATAATAACGCTGCAACAAGGACACCTTAGGGTGGCTAGTTAGTTATTGTTTTTTATTATTTATTTATATTTACACAGGTTTCTTTTACAGTTACTGTTGAAATGTATTATTTGATTTATTTTAAGAATTTCTTGTTTATAACAAATTTATTTAGTTAGCTAGAATCTTTTTTATTATTTATTACACAAAAGTATATTTTATAGTTTTTATTAGTATTAGCTTTTTTTTCCCTTTTTTTGATTAATTGTAGTAATTTATGTAATTTTGTAATTATTAGTGTTTTTATACATTACTTTTTAAAATATAAATATAAATAATATTTATGTTTGTGCTTAAACTTCAGTTAGAAAGTTTCATTTAGTTCAAGGTTTTCATGTTTTATATATATATATATATATATATATATATATATATATATATATATATATATTTAATTTTTTTATTTTATAACAAAAATGTTTTAATAGTTTTAGTAAATTATATTAACCCTTACTGTGACTGGGGAAAGTATGATGATATTTTCACCTGTGGTGTTTGATGGTTACTTACATCATGTAATGGATATGCATCTTTGTACACGCCTCCGTTCAGCAGTTTGGAGAAGCCGTACTTCTTCATGTTTCCTCTGATATCATACGGAGCTCGGTTGAGGACGTAGTACGCCTGTAACCAATGGTATATCAGTAAGAGACAGGTGAAGGTAAAGTGCGAGCGACTCTTAGGGCCCTATTTTAAGCATCTAAGCGCATGGTCTAGAGCGCACGGCGCAAGTGCACTTAGTGCGTATCTTAAATCCACTTTTGCTAGTTTAACGACGGGAGAAATGGTCGGCGCTCCCGGTGCATAGTCTAAAAGGGTTGTCTCTATTCTCTTAATGAGTAATGGGTGTGTTTTGGGTGTAACGTGCAATAAACCAACCAGAGTCTCATCTCCCATTCCCTTTAAAATCCAGTTGCGCTCGCGGCATGGAGAATTTGCTATTTACATGGCGGAATTTGCAAGCGGAAAGACTGAACGCATCTCTAGCGAGGAAACGAATCTGCTAGTGCGCGAGGTTAAAGCTCAGACCATCTACGGGACAAGCCGGATTCCACCATATCTTTATGTACACAATAATAATCTTTTACATTGTAATCCTTCTAGTTGTAACATTTGGCATGTTTGTGTGCCCTGTGTGTGTAATAAGTGTACATGCGTTGTGGACCCGCCTATAGGCTCATATTACTAATGCGCTTTTTAAATAACAAAATACTACGCCATTGACTTTAGACCAGGTTTCAGTTGGTCAGTGGCTCAGTCTATTTCTGTTGCCTCATAATAGCAACACACCATCAATGCGCCAGAACACACACCAGCACGTCTATGGGAGAACAGATGGGCGCAAGTGCATTTGCTATTTTAACAGCGCAGGACGCGAAAATGATAATTGCGTCGGGCTGAAACTAGAAAAAAACACCTGCGTCGTGCCGTGTGTATGATAGGGCCCTTAAGATGTTCAACGCACCATTCTGCTCCTCATGGCTGGCGTGAAGAACTGATCTCTGTCCTTCACGTGAAAACGGTTCAGCTGATCCTTCCTGAAGGGGGCCGTGAAGTACTCCGTCTCTTTGACAATGACATCTTCGCTGGGGTAGAAGTGCTTGGTGAAGCAGTTGTACCCGGAGGATTGTGGGGCCAGATCATTGGGCTGGATGGGCAGTCTGATATGCAGGACTTCAGCGTAAGAGCACAGCGTTTCAAAAGGCATGTGCAGTTTCACATAGAACATTTTCTCATCTATCACCTGCAAAACACAGAGAATGGAAACTTCTACAGGAAGATGTATACGTGCCTTTGTCTAAAACAATAGCATTCCTGCAGATCAGATCAACAGGTTGAGACAAGACCTTCTGTATATCCTTCCTGAGAATCCATATTTACTGGTGGAACTGATATAAACCAGGCATAAATAAAGCATGAAATGACAAGAATGTAAAGAAAGAGGAACTGCGGGTCTGATACTTATGGAGGAAAACATCTCTAGGGGAAATCTTATTTAAATGTGCGATTAAACAACTTACGGATTGTGTCGCCTCCAATTCCACACCAAAATCCATCAGGCTTCCTTCAAAACACTCTCTTCGTTTTTGCTAGATAGTAAATGAAAAAGGAGAGAAGAGATAAAAACTCACTGATTTTGCTGTGTATGAATGATGATGACGTTGTAAAGAAAATAGTCTGGAGCTTGAGTTAGATGTAGGTTTAGTGATTAAGGTTTTTAGTATGTGTGTGAATCTCACAAAATATTACTCATTTAGGGTTTAAAGTCGGCATGAAATGAAAATACACATCAAATGTTTTTAGAAAAGAAGAGAAATAACAACATTGAGGCATCACAAAACAGTAACTATATATATACACACATATATATATATATATATATATATGTGTGTGTGTGTGTGTGTGTGTATATATACATATGAGTGTATAAACACATATATAGTGTGTATTTATATGTGCTGTCAAATCAATGACAGCACATTTTTTTTTTTTTCATGTTTAGTGACAGACTTTTCTCTGGTAACGTAAGCAGGAATTCTTCTATCAGTTAGTGCGCTTAAATTCCGCCCCTAGCATATTTTGAGTGCCACGCCCACATCTCAACATCCAATCAACAACCGATGCATAGATCCAAGTCCCCGCCCCACTTTTTCCTACCAATAATGCGTTATACTCGGATGTATGTCACAATACGGAAGAAATGATCTGTTGCTACTTCCGTTTCATCGTGCCTTTAGGCATTAAGGTTATCGTTAGGTTAAGAGTCGAGGGCTACGAGTTTATATTAGTCATGAAGATTAGTAAATGAAGTGTTCATGTGACCTTGACTTACTTTTCTCCTATAAATGGATCTTTTTTTCTCTGATGCATTTTTAGACTCATCCTCATAGACCAAAACAAGGTCAATCCTTCTCATTCCATCGTTGAAAAACAGTGAGTCTGGGTTTCCATTGAAATCAACCTGCAAACGACAAACTGACATCACAGGAAGCTCACAGTCATCGCTAGTCATGCTAAATTAGCAGTTTTAAAAAATGCTGAATTTTCTCCTAAAATTCTTCTAGTTTGGGCTTTTTCAAGATGGACAGAAAAGAAACAAACCTGTTTCACTTTTGGCGCAGCTTCACCATCTGGTCTAGATTTGTATGTTGGCGCCTGTTCAGAATAATCTGAGAAAAAAAGCATTCATTTTGTTTTTAATGGAAACATCCAACAGGTGAATCACAACTTCTGTGATCAGAAATGAATCTGCAGCCCTTGCCGATGATAACTAACAAGTAGTAATACATCAACATACTTAATATTTTCAATGCATACACCATTAAACATTTTTCCCTTCAAACAAATCAAACTACATTACACTCGACATGAGAACACTTTGGGATTCTCTGATTTAATGTTTACTTACAGTGAAGGGAAAACCCAACCAAAACAAACTAACAAGAGAGCAAAGCATAATGGGAAACATTAACTCAAATCAGATGTTGCTCGGCTGGATGGAAAATGTCTATAGCAACGGCCTGAAAACAGTCCGTACAAGGAAAACTCATCTATCCCATCACGCCTCCACCACACAAACTTATTCCAGCTTATGAAATTAAACTGTCCATAAAACAGAGCAGCAGGGCTGACACAAAGGAAAATCCTTAGTGCATTTAAGACATGTATTTGTCCAATGAATATCCCCATATATTATTAATTTTTAAAAAAGTGGATTTGTACAATTGATCACATTTTTTGTGCAGTTCTTGCAGTAAAGTGCAACAGAATCAAAAGTAGGGCAAAGGAACTGACATAATTGAGCATTAATATAGACACACAAAATACATAAAACACATGCATGCATTTAGTTTGAATCAAAAATATTTTAGTTTAGATGGCCATGAAGAGGATGGTGGTGAAGTGTGTAACTTGTCTTTCTGGTTAGGTCGTTTTGTGTTGTTTCGGGCTTTACATATATGCAAATGTGTCCGAGTCCTTTTAATATGTTTTCTTTGCAACTGAACGAGTTTGAGCACATTATTTATGCGTTTATAGCTGTGAAATACGACTGATGCCTTCTCGTAGCTCACCACACCTGCTGCACCGAAAAAGAAACTAACCATGTGATTCCAGCTAACATGCAACCAACCGTCTGTGAGCTTTTGATAACGTTCTGGCAAGCTTTCTCGAAGTTATGAACAAACATTTTTCCAGAAAAGATACGTTAGAAAGAATAAGAAAATAGGGGGGAAACGTTTCCCCGAAATGTTTTAGTTACACGTAAACACGTTAGTACACGTTTGTGTAACATTTCTTTTATGATGTCACTGGTTGTTTCAGAACGTTCAGAGAAAAGTAACATTCCCAAAATGTAAGCAGAATTCTAAAATGGAACGTTCGCATAGAAAAAGAGAGAAAAAAGTTTCTCTTAAACTTAAAATAGAACGTTGGCAAAACGTTCTTAGAACATATGTTTGTAAGCCAGGACGCTGTCCTCTTTCTCTCTGAATCATGTAAGATAGCGATATATTGTTGTAAAGATGCCGAACTCACCCACTTCAGACATTAAACACATCTCAATATCTCCATTCTCCGTTTCTGAGTCCAGCTCATTAATGTCATCTTCTACTTCAGTCATTCTTAAAACTCAGCACAAAAAAAACACTTAGAGAAAGCAAAGCAACATGTAACGGATAATATCAGGAGTCCGTACAGCACAGATGCGCAGCAGCAATACAAAGTATGACCGTAAAAAAAAAAAAAAGAAATCAGAGAGTGAAAGAACAAAATGCGTGAAGTTTTCCCTGCCGGTCCGAACTTGCTGAGACTGAGTAGGTGGGGTCGGAAGAGGCTTGTAGGGGTTCATACGCTGGATTGCATAACAATTTGTTGCTGAAGCTACTTGATAGTTTCCGCTTTTGCAATAATTCCAGACTTTTGAGTTTGACCACAGGTTTATACATACAGACAGTTCATGTCTATATAAAAGCTAGCCTACATTTTTCAGAACAAGTCATTGTTTATATTTTTTCTATCACTAGATAACGCATATTAAAACTAGTAACTCTGCATATTGTTTGGTTAAACATAACTTCAAACGATAGAACGTATTTGCGCACTAGGAACGATTTCCGTGTCTTCGATTTCACACGGAGTGTTTGTGCGACGGAAGTGAGCTTTAGCACCTTTGATATTGTAATCTAATTTATTTGTTCAAATACCAGTTTATTATACAGGGTGGGCCATTTATGTGGATACACCGCAACAACATGGGAATGGCTGGTGACACCAAAGTCCCGTTTGTGGCACACCAGTACATGTGAGGGGGCAAACTCCTCAAGATGGGTGGTGACCATGACATATACTAATGTGCCACAAACAGGACCTCAATATCACCAACCACTCCCATGCCACCACGGTGTATCCATATAAATGGCCCACCCTGTACATAGTGGAAAACTTGATGGTGATGCTAGCACCCAAATGCATCAGTAACATAGTGAAGTCTACAAGCACAATATATGAAAATGTCATGATTAGGCTAGAAATCTACCTTTACATAAACCCGTTGCATTTGAATTTAAGAAGATAATGTGGTCTAATCTATCCTGCTCCGAATTTGTATAGGCTAGCCGCTAGTGTATGGAAGTTGTTTGACAGAGAAAAGGTCTATAGTCAAGCTGCTTTAAAGTTTATTGTTCAGCTGTCAGATTATATGCATTTGCAGAAAGTGGTAAAGGTGGTTTATCCTTTATCATCATCATTATCGTCATGACATTGGTCGCATTCAGACCTGAAAACCGCGACGTTCCTGTTTACATCTTGCGCCCTTCCTGTGCCTTATGATGAACTATATGATAGAAAGGCATTCAGCGTGACACTCAGAAGTTTTCTAAAATGCTGAGTGCATTGTTTCACTGACAGCCAAGACAGAAGTAACTTTTGATATGAAACTAAGTCTCAGCTTCAACCGAGGAAAGACGTTAATAAAGTAATAATTACAATTACAATATATAAAAACATCAATAAGGGTATTAAATAGTTAAATTAAAAAAGGTCTTATTAGAATCATATTCCACCACACACTTTAAGTTACACTTTGGTTCCCTCTAGTGCTGTCCTGAAGTGCAGTGCCAGTTTCCCATCCGCACACTACAGATAATATAGATTACATCTCAATTTAATTAAACAGCACATATTCCATCCCATAAACAAACTAAAAAAGGCAAGATGTTATCCTTTGAGCCACAGAGTTTGTAATGTCACATCAGTGTTTATTTCATTTCAGTTTAACTACAGCAACACTTTCAAACAGCAGTAAAGTATGATTCAATTCATATTCAGAACTCCAAGATTAGTTTATTTTTATTTTTATATATATGATAAACTATTCATCTAAACTAGACTAAAGTAAGCCATTATTTATGAAGATCCAAGCTCTAGTTGGGATTCAAACCAAGAACTCAAAGACTGGCAAGCGATGAATGATGTTCGAGTTTGTTCAATTCGGATGATTTCTTTTTTAGTATAGCGACAACATAAATAAAGAAAAATACTATTTAATATAAACAAGACTGGGATTCGGACTCAGGACTCCATGATTAAAATGTAACGGAGCGAATCCATTCCATAACATGATTTTAGTGGTTTCTTACATATTTTGGCAACACTTTTCAATAAGGTTCATTAGTTAACATCAGTTAACTACCTTAGTTAACATGAACTAAGAATGAACAATACTTCTTCAGCATTTATTAATCTCAGTTCATATTAATTCCAACATTTACTAATATGTAATTAAAATCAAAGGTTGTATTTGTTTACATTACATTATTTTTATTAACTAACATTAACAAAGATTAATACATGCTGTAACAAATGCATTGCTCATTGTTAGTCCACGTTCGTTAATGCATTAATGTTACCTAATGAACCTTATTGTAAAGTGTTACCCATATTTTTTATGTCATGTCCCAGAACTATTAACACACATTAACAATAACACAAATCAGTCTAATTTATTTGGTTCAAAGACTTCATTCAACGACTAAATGTGGGCAACACCTTACAAAAAAACAACAACAACAACAACAACATTTGTATGAAAACACAGCTACACATCAGGTAATGTGTATTTATATCAGACATGTGCAGTTTTTAATATATTTTATGTCTTCTGTCTAGGCTTAAGAAAGCAAACTAAACACTGTGTTTGTGTGGGAACTCAGTCGTGTCAAAGTGACCTGCATTCTCAAAGTGTCTAGAGAAAGCAGGTCAGGACTAAATATATCCTTCAGGACATGCAACAACAAACTCAGTCTGAGTCTCGCAGCGCTGCGTGGTGCATGACATTTCTTCTGATTATCGGTTATCAGAAACTGTCAGAACAGAGTTACACCAAAATCCATGTGAGTTTAATAATCCATCTGCATGAGTGAAGTTCTCCTGAGTTTGTTCGTGTGTCTGACCTCTGAAACACTATGGACTACATGGAACAAATGGATGACGATCCGCTCATTGAGTTTGCTATTCAGATGAGCCTCCAAGATGCTTGCAGTTTGTCTGTTTTGAATGAACCACTAAGGTACAGTACGCACAAACATCTTCCATGCTCAGCATTTATTAATTTCAAACATATTCCAAACATATTTAATTGTCTCATGCAGCACTTTAGAATCAGCCAGTGATGAAAACCTCAAGGTTTTATCTGCTATATATCAAGGTACTTCATATGTGTGGCCTTTTATCAGATCATCAATGCTCTGATTAGGCAATGGCTTGATATTCCGCATGTGCCGTAATATTATCCAGGTGATGTGTTGGCATTAAGGAAACTGCACAAGTACAGCGATGCCTTTAAGGAAAGAGACAGCAGAGGTTGGCTTCCGATGCACAGAGCGTCTGTCCAGCCGGATGCCCATGTGTTGGACCTCGTCCTTCTGGGTGAGCAGACGCAATGTGCCTGTGTTAAAGGGCTAGTTCACCCAAAAATGAAAATTACCCCATGATTTACTTGCATTCAAGCCATCCTAGGTGTATATGACTTTCTTCTTTCAGACGAATACAATCGGAGTTATATAAAAAAATGTCCTGGCTCTTCCAAGCTTTATAATGGCAGTGAATGGCCGTATATTTTTTGAAGTCCATCAAAGTGCATCTATCCATGATAAAAGTGCTCCACACTGCTCTGGGGGGTTAATAAAAGGCTATCTGAAGCGAAGCGATGCGTTTGTGTAAGAAAAATATCCATATTTAAAACTTTATCGACTAAAATAACTAGCAGACGGATTTATAACTTACGAGTAACGAGTAACATCGATTTACAACGAAAGAGTAACACTTGACCTTGACGCACAACGTAATGACAAACGCGCAGAGGATAGAGCAAAACAAAACACCAGTCACGAATTAGAGAAGTCCAAAACAAGAATTTTTAAAGAGAAATGTGGGAGGAGCTTGAGTTTGTTGCCGAGTCCTGTTTGTTTGAATTGCGAGAAGCGTCAAAGCTTTCGCTACTCCTACATCATACATGTGTCAAGTGTTACTCTTTTGGCATAAGTCGACTTATGTATAGCCGTCTGCTAGTTATTTTAGTCTATAAAGTTTTAAATATGGATATTTTTCTCACACAAACGCATCGCTTCACTTCAGAAGGCCTTTTTTAAAGGGATACTCCACTTTTTTTGGAAATGGGCTCATTTTACAACTCCCCCAGAGTTAAACAGTTGAGTTTTACCGTTTTCGAATCCATTCAGCCGATCTCCGGGTCTGGTGGTACCACTTTTAGCATAGCTTAGCATAGATCATTGAACCGGACAGGACCATTAGCGTCTCTCTCAAAAAAATGACCAAAGAGTTTCGATATTTTTCCTATTTAAAACTTGACTCTTCTGTAGTTACATCGTGTACTAAGACCGACGGAAAATGTAAAGTTGCGATTTTCTAGGCTGATATGGCTGGGAACTATACTCTCATTCCTGCGTTTTAATCAAGAAACTTTGCTGCCGTACCATGAGTCCAGCAGGTGTAATGATATGACGCAGCGCCTGAAAATAGTCCCCAGCTCGGTAACTTCCAACCGGGACTAAGTTTGTCAAACCTGTTAGACCTATTTTCAGGCGCTGCGTCATATCATTACACCTGCTGGACTCATGGTACGGCAGCAAAGTTTCTTGATTATTACGCAGGAATGAGAGTATAGTTCCTAGCCATATCAGCCTAGAAAATCGCAACTTTTCATTTTCCGTCGGTCTTAGTACACGATGTAACTACAGAAGAGTCAAGTTTTAAATAGGAATAATATCGAAACTCTTTGGTCATTTTTTTGAGAGAAATGCTAATGGTCCTGTCCGATTCAATGATCTATGCTAAGCTATGCTAAAAGTGGTACCGTCAGACCCGGAGATCGGCTGAATGGATTCGAAAACGGTAAAACTCAACTGTTTAACTCTGGCGGAGCTGTAAAATGAGCCTATTTCCAAAAAAAGTGGAGTACCCCTTTAACCCACCAGAGCAGTGTGGAGCACTTTTATCATGGATGGATGCTCTTTGATGGACTTCAAAGAATATACAGTCATTCACTGGCCATATACACCTAGGATGACTTGAGGGTGAGTAAATCATGGGGTAAATGTAATTTTTGGGAGAACTAACCCTTTAAAAGTACAAACAATTATTGTGATAAGCTAATACAGCAGTGGTACCTCTATACACGTGTCCTGGACAGCCTCCTATGAGCTGAGCATGGAGGAGCTGACGGCCGATGGAGACACCGTTCTGACTCTGGCTTCTCAAGCGGGACGTGTGGAGAACGTGAAGGTTCTTCTCCAACACGGAGCATCTCCACACAACACGAACAGCAAGAATGAGACTCCATTAATCCTGGGTAACAGCAAAACAACACAAAAGAGACATCAAATAAGTCTCGCTCTTTAACAAGCAGTTAGGCAGATTTCATTTTAGACTACATTATTTAAAAAATAATTTCACTTTTTCCAAGTGAAGAAATGAAAGAATAAAAAATTGTCACCCCAAATCCAAACAACAACAAAATTGGCATTAACAAAACAGATTTTTTTTTAGGATTTGTACAATTGTTTTTGCATTGTAAACATTATTTTCATGACAATATCTTTTCTTAAATATACTAATGTGATTCCCAATGTAATAAAGTGATTTATCTATCTATCTATCTATCTATCTATCAATCAATCAATCAATCAATCAATCAATCAATCAATCAATCAATCAATCAATCAATCAATCAATCAATCAATCAATCAATCAATCAATCAATCAATCAATCAATCAATCAATCAATCAATCAATCAATCAATCATCTATCTATCTATCTATCTATCTATCTATCTATCTATCTATCTATCTATCTATCTATCTATCTAGTATCTATCTATCTATCTCTCTATCTATCTAATCTATTACAGTCGACTACTGAGAATTGGGATAAATGTTTATCTTGAAAATAATGTCACTGCAAAAAAAAATTAAAATGTAAAAAAAATATAACGTAACTTTATAACATATCAATCATAGGATAAGCTAAACTAGTCTTCATATTAGTCTCACTTGCTTGTGCAAGAAAGTGTACTGTGGATTCTGTACATTTTGAACACGTGACATAACGTGGCTGTTTCTTCTTTTGCATTAGTTACTTCTTATGGATCATAATCCCACGTTTCCCTTTGCAGCCGTGAGGTCAAACTCTTATGATATGGTTCATGCACTCCTAACGGGAGGAGCCGTCGTGGAGCAGGTGTGTTTGAAGAAGTGGACGGTTATGCATGAGGCAGCGAGGGTGGGCTGCGAGGACGTCCTGATGCTGTTGCTGAGACACGGGGGGGAGGTGATGGGACGGGACGGGCACGGGGTCACACCGCTGGGCGTCGCTGCAGAGTACGGGCATCCCCAAATACTGGCAATCCTCATCCAACATGGTGAGTCTGACCACGAATCAACTCCACATCCGTCCCTGATGTGCTAGGCTTACTAAAATGATAAAGAGCATTAATTAATTAGACCTAAATGTTACTTACAGCTGATTCAACAAATGAATCATCATCCAGTTAATTATCATTTCATTGGTGTGCAAACTTAGCAAGTGTTGCCTCACTTAGTAATAGCTAAAAAATCTGTAAATTTTGGTTCACTATATTTTAGATTTTCAGTACCTTCCGAATGAATCTTTTTGCAAAATGAATCACTCTCCTGATTAGTTTAAAAGAGTGATTCATTCGCAAATCTGGCATAGCTAATTCTGATTCCAAACCGCGGAGACAGAAAACATACATGACATGATTGCTGAAAATATTATTTTATCAGTAATATTGTAGTAAAAAAGGGTCTCACAATGTATAAAACAGTGGGTTACACTTTATTTTACAGTACGTGTACTTACAGTATAGTTACATAAGAAAGTACTGGTAATATAAGATTAGATTAAGGTGTAGGTTTAGGATTAGTACCTAATTATGACCAAGTTATTATAATTGCTATAATAAGTACATGTACACGAGGAACAGGACTGTAAAATAAAGTGCAGTGACACTTTATTCTATTGTCCTTGTTACATGTACTTACCATAGTAATAACAACTAACCCCTTAACCAAATCCTAATTCTATCCAAACCTATAAGTACGTTGTTAATTAATATTACTCAGTACTTAAATATATTATTAAACTGTTATAATGACACCTTAAAATAAAGGGTTACACTTTATTTTAAGGTGTTGTTGTTACAGTGTAATTATACATTTAAATACAGAGTAATATTAAGCAACTACATGTACTTACTATAGGGTTAGGGTGATTAGGATTTGGTTGAGGGTTAGTTGCATGTAATTATGCATAATTTACTGTTAATACTATGTACATGTAACAAGGACACTGCAAAATAAAGTGCTACCAAATAAAGTGTAAGTGCTATCTAGTTAAACAATATGTTTTTTGCAGTGATTCAATAATTTCTCTTATCATGCAGAGACAAGGCATTTGCAGATTGATTCCCCCATAGATGAATGCATTTGCTCTCTCCTCTAGGAGGCGACGCCACCACACAAGCTTCAAACGGAGACAGTGTGTTATATGACGCCGCGGGCTCTGGGAACCTGGACTGTATTAATCTGCTCTTACAACACGGTGCCAGTCCTAATGTTGCCAGTCTTTGCTCTCAACTGCCAATTCACCGTGCAGCCTATGAAGGGCACTACCTGTGAGAGCATGCCGAATCAATCTCACAAACCTCAACATGTCTGCATGATAAGAACATTGTGTGTGTGTCTCCAGGGTTTGAAATTAACTTTTTCACTCACCGGCCAATTTGGCTTCAAAATGTTTAAGTTACCGGCCATTCAGAACTTCTACTAGCCAAAAAAAAAAAGGAGGAAAAAAAGAAGAAATAAGCCTATATAATATATACACTACCGTTCAAAAGTTTGGGGTCAGTAAGATTTTTAATGTTTTTAAAAGAAGTCTCTTCTGCTCACCAAGGCTGCATTTATTTGATAAAAAATACAAACAAAAACATTAATATTGTGAAATATTATGACAATTTAAAATAACTGTTTTCTATTTTAATATATTTTAAACTGTAATTTATTCCTGTGATCAAAGCTGAATTTTCAGCATCATTACTCCAGTCTTCAGTGTCACATGATCCTTCAGAAATCATTCTAATATGATGATTTGATGCTCAAGAAACATTTATGATTATTATCAGTGTTGAAAACTGTTGTGGAATTTTTTTTTCAAAATTCTTTGATGAATAGAAAGTTCAAAAGAACAGCATTTATTTAAAATAGAATATTTTCTAAAATTATAAATGTCTTTACTGTAACTTTTGATAAGTTTAACTCATCCTTGATGAATAAAAGTATTGATTTATTTTATTTCTTTCCCCCAAAAATAAAACTATAATTCTTACTGACCCCAAACTTTTGAACGGTCGTGTTTAATGTTACAAAAGCTTTAGATTTCAGATAAATGCTGTTCTTATGAACTTTCTATTCATCAAAGCATCATGAAATAAAAATTTTAAAAACTGTTTTCACCATTGATAATAATCATAAATGTTTCTTGAGCATCAAATCCTCATATTAGAATGATTTGTGAAGGATCATGTGACACTGAAGACTGGAGTAATGATGCTGAAAATTCAGCTTTGATCACAGGAATAAATTACACTTTACTGTATATTCACATAGAAAACACATGATTTACATTGGAATAATATTTCACAATATTACTGTTTTTGTTTGTATTTTTAATCAAATAAATGCAGCCTTGGTGAGCAGAAGAGACTTCTTTTAAAAACATTAAAAATCTTACTGACCCCAAACTTTTGACCGGTAGTGTACATATAAAACTATTTGGATTTCATACATTCATTTCTCATTCAAACAAAATCATCCAGCATCCCCTCCCTTCCTCTTTCATCCTCATCACCAAAAATGTGTTTTAGGTGGACAGATCAATACAGTATCAAAGAACATCAACAAAATGTAGGATGTTGGAAAATAACAATGTCTTTTCTGTTCACCAAATGCTTTTTAATCTTTGATTTTGCTTCAATACAAATGAAAAAGCGCGCCGTTATGTGTTGCGTAGTGACGTATGTTCAAGCAAGCCAGATATGACCAGATTCTGCGCAATACTCTGTATTTAATCATGATGATCCACGAGTTGAGTAGTGGAGCGCGGGGCACAACGTAACACGGGGCTAGTTTAAATACTTCCACACACACATGCTAGCATGACGAAACTTGGTGTATTTACTAGTTGTCATATCAACACTATATAGAGAAAAAATTGCGCCAAAATTAAAAAAAAAATTTGGGAAGATATGCATAGACATTTATTAAACCATAGCAAAAGTAAATCATTTTTCATCTCTATTTTTTGTGTTTATTTAAAATTAGACAAATCTGATATTATTTTAATCTCCAATATGTTTTTTAACGGTTGATAGTTCTTTAATGCGTCGCTAACTAGCAGAAGACACTAGAAGGGTTTAAATCCCACTTGTGCAGGCGGGGCATGTTGTCACACATGCGTTATAATGTGCCCCTATTAGAAATATGCTACTATATTCTATACTT
The DNA here is from genome assembly GCF_965113295.1 of Leuciscus leuciscus. Lineage (NCBI taxonomy): Eukaryota > Metazoa > Chordata > Actinopteri > Cypriniformes > Leuciscidae > Leuciscus > Leuciscus leuciscus. The sequence goes on from NC_138728.1 coordinate 2,327,821, forward strand.
TTATTAATTCTATTGAGAAAACACGAGAAAAAGGTGAATAAAGACTGAGAGTCAGTGCTCAGAAATGACTAATTAATATGTTTTGAACTATGGCTGTTTCCTGTGTTCGTAGTCAAAACTCAAAAATGAGTTTATATTTAATTATTTAAAAAATGGCATTATTTTATATGAAAAAGTTAATGTGTTTTATTGAGAAAATATTTTAGTTTGTCTTGTATGTTTGTTTGATTAGATCACATAGCATTTTAAGCTGTCATATGGTCATGTTACAATGTACCTTACCCTATGGGGCATGTTGTCACATTTCACTTCCATTCTTTTGGGGTATATCAAGAAAAAATTATACACTGTATTAATAAAACAAAACCACATAATTGTACTAGACATGTGTGAAATTAGTGTGGGGAAAAATAAATACTCTGAACCCTAAGTAGATTTACACAAACTGAGAAAGTCAAAAGGCGTTACTTTGTGCCCCGCTCTCCCCTATTTGCGCTAAGTCTGCACCAAATTGGCTAGTGATTTGACAGCGTTACCCGCCACAGTTGATTTTTACCCGCGGTTGGCGGGTGTTAACGTCAAACCCTGTGTCTCTTTAAACTGACAGGGCTTTGAGGACCTTCATTCCCATCACCACTAGCAGGGCCATTCGTTTGTCTGGCATGAGTCCGGTTCATTCTGCGGCGGACGGAGGCCACGCCGACTGTCTCGAGCTGCTCATCAAAAACAACTTTGACGTCAACTCAATCTTAGGCTGCCATATTTCAGAAAACTACGGTGACATGAGGAAGACCCCACTGTACTTCGCCGTCTGTAATGGAGACGTCACCTGCGCTGAGATGCTTCTGAAAGCAGGAGCCAAACCGGACCTGGACCCTCTGCAGGGTCTTCTGGTGGCGGTCCGAGCTGGGAAACACGAGCTGGTGCGACTGCTTCTCGCTTATGGAGCCAACGTCAACTGCGTCTTCTCTGTCGTCAGTGACACTGTATTTCCCACGGCGCTGCAATACTGCCTCAAAGATGAAATGATGCTGCGTCTGCTCCTCAATAATGGTTACAATGCAGAAAGCTGCTTCGAGTGTCATCATGACAGCCCTGTAATGACATACACATGGAGAGAGTTTCACAGCCGGACATGCCAAACTAAGAGCGTCACAAACAAAGTGACTGTAAGCATCATATTCGGGGGCTAGAAAGCAATGGATGCACTAAACAATTGCACCACTTATGCATGCATCAAAACCTGCGTCTTACTCACTAACCACCTGAAAACCAGCTTATCCAGACGCTACTCGTGCTGGTAAAGCCATTTAAAGCACATCATATCTGCGAATATTAGGTTTATTATAGAATGCATTGCTGCAATTAATTTTGCACTGTTACTTAAAGGATTAGTTCACCCCAAAATGAAAATTTCCTAATAATTTACTCACCCCAATGCCATCCAAGATATCCATGTCTTTCTTTCCTCAGTGGGAGAGAAATTATGTTTTTTGAGGAAATCATTTCTGGATTTTTCTTCTAACAATGGACTTCATTGGTTACCATCGTTTTTAAGTCCAAATCAATGTAGTTTCAAAAGTCTTTGAAGTGTTTAAACGGGCTGTACGCGATCACAGCTGAAGAAGAGGTTGTTATCTAGCGAAACGATAGGTCATTTAAAAAAAAAATATATAATTTATAGACTTTTTACCTTCAATAGTTCGGATTGAGCTGATCAATAAACGGACAGGGAACTACTAAACAGTGGGGCGGTACTTCTGCCGGCGCCGGCGTGACCTTTCAACGTGATGACGTAGTTCCCTGTCCGTTTGTTGATCAGCTCAATCCCAACTATTGAAGGTAAAAAGTCTATAAATGTTTTTTTTTTTTTTTAAATGACCTGTCGTTTCGCTAGATAACAACCTCTTCTTCAGCTGTGATCGCGTACAGCCCGTTTAAACACTTCAAAGTTGAAACTGCATTGATTTGAACTTAAAAACGATGGTAACCATTGTCCATTGTTAGAAGAAAAATCCAGAAATGTTTTCCTCAAAAAACATAATTTCTCTCCCACTGAGGAAAGAAAGACATGGATATCTTGGATGGCATTGGGGTGAGTAAATAATTAGGAAATTTTCATTTTGGGGTGAACTAATCCTTTAAGAGGAAAAAATATGTTTATGTGCATTTTATTGTGATCAATGCAACAATAGGTTGCAATTTATTCTTAGGGTGTGTTCACACTTGGCATGTTTGGTTGGATTAAAACGAACTCTGGTGCGATTTGCTCTGCTAGTGCGGTTCATTTTGAATAAGTGTGAACGCTGCCATCCGAACTCTGGTGCACAAAACAAGCGGACCGAGACCGTACCGCTGAAAAGATGAGTCTCGATCCACTTCCAAACAAACTCTGGTGCGGTTCGAATAAAATATAAACGCAAGACGTAATGAACACATGTAAACGAACCAAAAACAAGACATGACGTCACAAGATGCGACCAAAATACCCTCATATGTAGGCTACGCACATACAGCGAGCACATTTAGCCCAGAACACAGCAATGTTCTACCTTGATGATCCAGAGTTCTCGCGAGAGCACAAGTTGAATTTGCTCAGCGAGTTACTCTGGTGTCCAGTAATGATGCTCATTAAATATGCCCCTCGATCTGAGCTGCACCAATCACATCGGGTTATCTGATATAGTCGGGCCAGAGGCGAGATGACGACAGCGCTGTGACGTCGAAGTCATTAGTAAACAGTGCAAGATGGCTATGGATGAACACCAGTTGTTTGAAACGGCTTTGGCCGCTACAATGAACGAGTTAGACTTGGCTTTTTATCTAAAACAGGAACAGAAGACGCCGCTCGAATCCTTCCTTTGCAAGAAGGACATTTTTGCTGTTTTGCCGACCGGATACGGCAAGAGTCTAATCTATCAGTTAGCTCCGCTGGTATAGCTAAGCGTATTGGGGTTTATTGTTGTGATTGGTCGTAGTGTTATCCAATTGCTTGCAGTGCATGCTTGGTGCCGCCCCTCGAGCTGGCCGATTTTCATTAGTCGACGCCAGATCAGTAATCTTTTAGATATAGGTCTTGATTTCCAGGCTAGCATTGTTCTGGATGCTCGGTAAGATCTGTCGTGAAATATACATCATAAAAGCCGGCCAATCAGGTTGCGAACGTATCCCTTTGCCTTTAGGTTCGGTGTTAAAATGCCAACGTGAATGCTAAGCAGACCAGGACGAAATGGGTGTTTTTAGTCTGGACCAAACAAACCGAACTAAGTGTGAACACACGCTTAGTGAAGTCATATCAAGAGCAAAGTGACTGCATCATATTTGGGGTCTAGAAACCAATGATCTGGATTCACTAAAATAGCACTACGTCAGCATGCATTGTTTAATTTTTTTTAAAGAGATGTGCATTATTGCATCTTATTGTGATCACTGCAACAAGAGGTTGCAATTCATCCTTAGTGAATTCCCCCAAATATAAAGTTCTGTATTTACATGTGGCCTAATTATGCACTCTGTCCTGTGTTTTCAAGTTTTGCGAGTTCATTAGCGTGTCGTGGATGACGCACTTGGCTGGGAAGGTGGTGCAAACACTCCTGGATTACGTGAATCACGTGCACATCTGCTCTAAACTGCAATGCATTCTGGAGAAACAGGAGGAGTGGCCCAACATCTGTGACTCTCTCAGTAAGCTGTTCACCATTCATGTCTTTACAAACCTGTATGAAACAAAAGATAACAATTTTTTAATGTCTGTTTGGTGCTAGGGAACCCTCAGCCTCTGAAACACCAGGTCAGGTTGGTTATCAGGAGACATATGACACTGAGACGACTGAATGACCCAGAGTTCATGAGCACCGTTACTTTCCCCACGACACTGAAGAACTTCCTGCTCTATAAAGAATATGATGTCTATGGGCGAATGGATGAACACTAGATATAGTGTATATATATATAGACAAGAAAGATATATATATAGTACAGGCCAAAAGTTTGGAAACATTACTATTTTTAATGTTTTTGAAAGAAGTTTTTTCTGCTCATCAAGCCTGCATTTATTTGATCAAAAATACAGATTTAAAAAAAAAATATTGATATATATTATTACAATTTAAAATAATTGGTTTTCAATTTATTATACTTTAAATTATAATTTATTTCTGTGATGCAAAGCAGAATTTTCAGCATCATTACTCCAGTCTATCACATGATCCTTTAGAAATCATTCTAATATGGTGATTCATAATCAAAGTTGGAAACAGTTCTGCTGCCTAATATTTTTTCATAACCTGTGATACTTTTTTAGGATACTTTGATAAATAAAAAGCACAAAAAAAACAGCAAATGTTTTAAAAATAGAAATCTTTTGTAACAACAATATACACTACTGGTCAGTAATTTGGGGTCATTAATTTTTTTTCTTTCTTTTTTTGAAATAAATCAATACTTTTATTCAGCAAGGATGTGTTAAATTGATAAAAAGTGATAGTAAAGAAGATTTATATTATTAGAAAATATATTTTTATTTTGAATAAATGCAGTTCTTTTTAACCTTTTATTCATCAAATATATTAGGCAGCAGAACTGTGTCCAACACTCATAATAAATCAGAATATTAGAATGATTTCTAAAGGATCATGTGATAGACTGGAGTAATGATCCTGAAAATTCAGCTTTGCATCACAGGAATAAATGATAATTTAAAAGTATAATACATTGAAAACCAATTATTTTAAATTGTAATAATATATCACAATATTAAAAAAAAATTCAGTATTTTTGATCAGGCTTGATGAGCAGAAGAAACTTCTTTCAAAAACATAAAAAATAGTAATGTGTCCAAACTTTTGGCCTGTACTGTGTGTATATATATATATATATGTGTGTGTGTGTTTATGTATTTTATTCCAATTTGTTTTATTTATCAGTTTGTTTCAAAACAATATCATTGTGATTGTATCATTTCATTGCTCACAAAAGATGAGAGCATGTGCAGGTCAAATTTCAACCTGAAACCATAATAATAAATTAATATAGTAATGAGAATGTGTTTGATTTTACAATTAAAATGTTTTTTTTTTGTTTTTTTTATTTTTTTTATGGTCCTACTCCTAATTATAGGCATAATTTATTTGACATTGCTGACACTGACATTGGATTTTTAGCACATGCTAAAAATTTCATTATTTTTGGCATACATTTCAAATTTCATCAACATTCATACTCACCCTAATCCAAAAACACTGAGGATTTTGCGGAAGCTGTTGTTGCTAGAGATCCTTGTTATCGGAGTAACAACATTCCTGCACTGTCAACGCCGGTCGGCGGCTCCAGAGATGCAGCAGACATTGTGTTCCTGTCATAAACACAGATCTTAGCCTTTCGATGATGTTCGGATCCTATGAGACAACAAACAGCTTATCTGAGCGCTCACACTCAGTCCAAATCTGATCATTACACACACACACACACACACACACACACACACACACACACACACACACACACACACACACACACACACACACACACACACACACACACACACACACACACACACACGGCTTATGGCCTTCAAAATCCATTCATATCTACACCTTATTAACCTTTAGCCTCTTTCCAGATTCACTACTTTTTAGTCAAGCAGAGGATTTAATAGTATGACGTATGCTTTGATGAATGCAATAATAAAGCAAATTTTAATCCTGATTATGACATCAAAAGCGAGACAAACCCAGTAAAAGGCTAAGAGAGAAGAGGATTTTTTTTAAATCCTCACAATGGTTCATGCCAGACTGATAACAGTTCTTGGGATAATCTGCCCCTCACTATTAGCCTGTGACGTGGTACTTTAGCTTGACGTGGTTTTTTTGGCACATATGAAAAAGCTAAAAACACAAGAGTATTCTGGGTAGTCCAATTCAAAAATGAGGATATCAACAACACACAAATGGTACCTTTTAATAGTCAAATTGAGCATAATTAGGCCTCTTAAACAGTAAATGAGATTTAATTTAATGCACCAGTAAAGAGAACCATTCAGAATAGGTTTTACTGTTTCAAATTCAAGTACGCTAGAAAAGAGGACTCGCTATTATAAGGACATTGCCATTTCTCTCTAAGCCATCTCCTCAGAGTCTATCTGCTTATTTTGGACATGAACAATGCAGTTAGCATTTACTGACAGGCCTCGCTGTGGCCATGTTGTGAGCTCACATGCTTTTTCCAGCTCTGTCTGATTGACTCCTGCCTCCCAAAAAAGCAACGACATCATGGGCTGGGGCTTTGTTTAAGACCCCTCCAGCTGCCCACCACAGTAGACGAGCTCTCGCTCTCCATTGCACCACTCATACCATCCCAGATCCCAGACCACTCAAAAGATCTGATGTCCCAATACTGAAACAAAACCAGGACTTTTCAGACTTCAAACAGACTAGCAAGAGGGCCATGAGTACATTTGGCTACCGACGGGAACTGAGTAAGTACGAGGATTTGGATGAAGATGAGTTGTTGGCCTCGTTGACTGCTGAGGAACTACAGGAGCTGGAGAAGGAGTTGGCTGATATTGACCCAGACGACAATCTTCCCATCGGACTGCGACAGAGAGATCAGACAGCCAAGACTCCCACTGGAACATTCAGCAGGGAAGCTCTGATGAAATACTGGGAAAATGAGACACGGAAACTGTTGGAGGAGGAGAGGATCGGCTCCACAAGCCCTAGAGAGGTCAGTGATCCACAACCTCAAACACTAACAGGGTAACAACAGCTTGTCTCCCTCAAACGGCACAAATTTGTACCTTATTTATCCCAAAAAGGTACATTTTGGTACCTTAGTGTTTACACTAAGGTACCAAAATGTACCCTTTAGGGATAAATAAGGTACAAATTTGCACCCTTAAGGTAGTAAAATGTACTATATTATAGGGGTGTAATGGTACACAGACGTCACGGTTCGGTACGTACCTCGGTTTTGGGGTCACGGTTCGATGCAAGTTTGGTACATTTACATTTAGATTGATGCATGGTAAAATGCAGTGGCTGTTTTCAAACTTATTAGTTTGATTAACATACACCAATGCTACAGTTGTCAATGTCATAATAATTTCTTAAACAAGTATTCATTACTTCAATGAGCTCATTGTTTCTGCCTTAAATTATTACATTGTTTAAATTAATACATTTGTAGCTAATTGTGACTTTCTATAAAGCTGCTTTGAAATTATGTTTATTTTGAAAAGCGCTATACAAATAAATATGAATTGAATTGAAGTTTGATTCGCCTACGATGCCATTTTCTTTGCGCGTGAGAGTTCATTAACATGCGTAGACAATGACGTGAAACGTGACGTCTGGACGTATACATGTACCGTTACACCCCTGCTATATTATGGTACTACTAGAACCCTAACCCTTTAGGGGGAAATAAAGAAGTGTACAAAGAACAAGCCTAATCCTTGTATCCCTAATTTTTGCATTTTTGCATGAGAGTGTTGGGTAAAAACTAAAGGATGCTATATTTAAGGATTTTGATCTGAATTGTTGAATAGCAGTCGCCATTTGGCAAAGATTTGATAAAATATCCCCAAAAATGTACATGTCTATATAATCTGGGAAAAGGAATGATTTGAAAGGGGAAGGGACACCATGGGTCTGGGACTCAAGTTCTGCACCAGGATCAATGCTTTTCTAAAAATGACCTTTTCAATTCCAGAAAGACGAAGACGGCAGAGAAGAGGAAGAAGGTTTAACTGAGAGTGACACTGAAGAATCTGGGGATGAAAAAGACGAGGCTGACGAAAATGAGAAAGAAGCACAGAAATATCGGGATGATGAAGAGGAACAGGAAGAAGAGGAAAGTGAACCGGATGAACCAGTGACAGAAGAAGAGGAGGAGGTGGAAGAGGAAGAAGAGGAGGAGGAAGAGGAGGAGGTGGAAGAAGAAGATGAGGAAGAAGAAAATGAAGACAACAGTCCTAAAATAGCACAGTCACTAGATTGTACTACTCAACCACAGCAGTGTTGGTCTTCCAATGGTCAGTCCAATCTCAGAATGGCAGAGCCTGAAAGACGACACTCTCCACTGATAGGCGAAACAAAAGTCCAAGTTCAGGAGCCGAGTCGCATGTCAGGAAACCCCACTGTGGTGGACGAGGTTCTGGAAAAGATCCTCAACAATGACCCAGATACCACTGAAGTCAACCTCAACAACATTGACAATATCTCCCAAGACACTCTTATGCGATTTGCAGAGGCCTTACGTTCTAACACACACGTACGTTTCTTTAGTCTTGCCAACACACACGCAGATGACCAGGTGGCCTTTGCCATTGCCAAGATGCTGAGAGAAAACAGCAACATCACAAATCTTAACATTGAATCCAACTTTATTACAGGGAAGGGTATCATGGCACTAGTGCAAGCCCTCACCCGAAACAGTAAACTTACAGAAATGCGATTTCACAACCAACGGCACATTTGTGGAGGTCAGGTGGAGATGGAGATTGTGAAGTTACTGAGAGAGAATACCACTCTGTTAAAGTTGGGATACCAGTTTGATCTTCCAGGCCCTCGTATAAGCATGACGACCATTCTCACCCGCAACCAAGACTTCCAAAGACAGAAGAGAATGCAGGAGATGCGTCAACAGCAAGGAGTTGCAGCGACTCCCACAAACCCAAGAACGGTTGCGCTTCAGAAGAGCTCGACCAACTCTTCTCCTTACGGCTCTCATCGGAGTTCACCATGGTCATCTCCAAAGCTACCACACATTGACATGGCAAAGAAGAACGCTGCTCCTCCACCACCACCTCCTCCTCCTCCTCCTCCTCCTCCTCCACCACCTCCACCCAAAGCCTCAATCCCAGAAAAGAAATCTCCCTCCAGAATGATCGCAGAGGTCATCAAACGGCAAGAGAAGACCTCCAAGAAGCAGCAGCATGGGCCCACCAAATCCAAATCCAAAAAGGGCAAAAATGGCACTGCAAAGCAAACAGAGACTAACAGCATATTAAAGGAACTGAAGAACGCACTGAGACCCATCAATGACAGAGAGAACTCCAGACCGTCCACACCTCTACGCTGCGCTCATGATCAACTCATGGACGCCATCAAAGGAAGCAGCATCAAAAATCTCAGAAGGGTGAGTATCTCCCAAAACATTGTGAGCTTTCTTGCTGTCTTCTTAGGCAGCATCCGAGCTGAAAGGGAACCTCAAATGACTGTATTTGGCATAACTGCCTGTATAGAGTTTTACAAATCAAAGGTCTTATTTAAGAAAGTACTCCCTTTAAGCCCAAACAACTCTCGTGAGCATACCTGTCATTGTTGCCACACCTGCTTATAACAGGAGGCGTGTCGCAATCCAAACTATGTTAGATGCATTTTTTAAAAGAATATGGTCACAATGACTGTCTGTGTTTTTTTTAGGGGTGTTTGATTTATTTATAGGAATTAAATTAAGGTTACACTACACTTTATTTTAAGGTGATGTAGTTACATTTTACTTAAGTACTGAGTAATATTAATTAACTTAATTAACATGCACTTACTATAGAATTGCAGTCAGGGTTTGGTTTCGGGGTAAGTAACTTGTAAGTAATTATGCATAATTTACCATTATTACTATAGAAAGTACATGTAGTACCATGTAACTACGTCACCTTAAAATAAAGTGTTACATTAAATAATTTAATGGGAATAGCCTAAGGAAAAAGATAAAGAATGTTAAAATAAGTTAAAATATGCACATTCATTCTCATTCATATAATTTTTCGAAAATACGTTTCTTGTCTCGTGAAATTATGTTATGAATGACAAGAATCACGTAGGCTAAATTATAGGATATTTTCAATTCAAAACGGCAAAATTTCATTAAAATAAGTTGAGTAGTTTGCATCACTGGATATTACGGTCAACATTTCTATAATAAAACACTCATACTTGACGATCTGAACTGAGCCCGATTTATCTATCGTAAAATATTAAATGTTTAGCCATTTACAACTAATCACACACTCTTTCACTGTTAAAAAGAATTTGGACATATTTCTAATTATTGGGGCGGACTTCTATCCCTCTCAGAGTCTATGGTGGTTACAGACCATGATGACATCATAATAAATGTGGTGAAATGAACAAAATGGCAGAGAACAAAACTCAGTACTTCTGTTCAGTGGAAAACTCGGTGTTATCCCCAGACAAACACCCTGACCTCACAAATTCCTCACACTTAGTGCTGCTATGAATAGAAACCATTTTACCCGTCTCGATAAGAAGGCAGTTGCCTTGGTGCTGTGGAAAATTAAAACTGTTTGAGTGGACAGAAGAATGAAAAATAGAATGCTTGACTTGGTTTTATTATTGATTGAATAAGGGCTGGGCAACAATTAATCGCGATTTATCGCATCCAAAATAAAAGTTTGTGTTTACATCATATATGTGTGTGTGTACTGTGTATACTTATTTTGTAGGCTATATATAAATACACACACTTGCCTGTATATATTTAATAAAAAATGTGTCATAAAATATTTATATATAAATTATGTATAGGCTACACTTTAAGAAATATTTGCATCTATATACTGTGTATATATTTATACATAATTTATACATAAATATTTTACAACATCACATTTTTCTTAAATATATACAGGCATGTGTGTGTATTTATATATACAAAATAATTATACACAGTACACACACATATATTATGTAAACAAACTTTTATTTTGGATGTAATTAATCGTTGCCCAGCACTAAATATAATAAACAAGGTCATGGTAATCTAATTGTGCTGAGAACAAATTTGGATGGATCTGACCTTTTGATTCTTCGCAGGTGGAGGTTCCTCAGTATCTCCAGTAACCAGGCTTTAAGACAGAAGAAGACAGCAGGTTTAAGGCCTCCTGAGCATCATCTGCCAACACAGACACTGTGTGCTTTTCTGTTTAAAATAACCGGGTTTTCTGTATTGAGAATGACCTGGATATTTGCACTGTATTCATTTTATTTATTTATCACTTTTAGTCATTGAGGCAGTTTGTGCTGTTGTTGTGATTGTACTTTCTTGTTCTTAAATGAAAAAAAAAATCGACTTTGCCTTGTTAATGTTTTTTAACATGATTCATGTCTGTATAAATGTACATATCTGACTTGGTTTAAAAGGATTAAAAATCATCAATTCAATAATTGACTAAAATAGTAAGAGCATCGTTATTTCTGCTAGCAGAACGAACCAAAACAGTAGCAAAGGTCAGAAGACTAGCCTTCCGTAAGCAAACGCAGGGCCAATATGTCTTTGCTGGAGCAGGAGAGTATTAGTTGTATGAATATCACAGTCTCTTAATCCGGACCTTGTATGTTTGTGTATTTTGGAAAAGTTCCCGGGGACTAAATCCACTCCGCAGCTGTTCACCGTGAACAGAGAAATGTTTTTAGCAGCAGTGAAGGAACGCATCTGAAAGACAAATACTTTCCCACAGAAGAATCGTTAAAGGATTAGTTCACCCCAAAATGAAAATCCTGTCATTATTACTCACCCTGATGTCCTTCCCAAACCTGTAGAGCTTTGAAGCATCAAAGTGGTAGTTGCGTAGACTGTCAATGGAGGGACAGAAAGCGCTCAGATTTCATCAAAAACATCATTTGTGTTACGAAAATGAACGGGATTGGAACGACATGAGGATGAGTAATTACATTTTTGGGTGAACAATCCCTTTAATCAACTTCTAACTTAATTTCCATGCATATCACAGCATGCAAAATACATTTAAAGCATGGCTAACTTCTGATGACACGAGACCACAGGGGAAAAAATAAAAGCTGCTGAACAGGTTATGAAGGACGCACAGAAAATATTAAAACACTTTCACTCCAATTTTGTCTGCTTGGAGAACAATCTAGCTTTACATAATTTGGAGGTAAAACTTACCTGAACGGACATTTGCACAAGCTAAAACCCTGTAAAACAATATCATTTTGTATGACAGTTGATTTTTATTCTTAAATGTCTGCCAAATAGCTTTAGCGCTCTAAACATAGAACAAAACAAAATGTCATATGCAATCAGCGGTTTGGCTAAGCTCCAGGAATACCATCTCAGGCTGTGGGTTTAAACTACTAACAACGACTTTTAAATTCACTCAATCAAGGACATTTATTGAATCACCTACTCGGAAACTGGATTTTAATGTTTTAGTCACATTTACTGTATAAGTGAACTGAATAAAAACCACCGAATACATGAAGGTTCTGTAAATAATAACATTTATTTGAGTGTACAATTTTTAATAATTATTTTTCAACCTCATTTCAAAGGTTTCAAGTCTCGATGCAAAGCAACCCTGGTTGAACTAAGGATAAAAACCGGAAAAGATATTTTAATTCCTCTATAACACTGTTAAAAACAGTGTAACTATGTGATACGAGCCACTGCGGACCGTCAAGCGAGCCAGAGCCTCTCTTTGAATTAGTACAGCATCACAGTGCGTTATTAATAAAACATTGAGAACGTACGAACCGTCCGATTCAGGTGTGTTCGTTTTTTTTTTAATGGCACACATGAACATTCAATTTCAACATGAACCGTATCTGACCAACCGGAAAGAAAAAACACATGCCTGTGAGATTTGTAGTAATGCCAGTAAAATGCAAACTAGCATATGCAAACAGGATATTTTATAATAACTGTAGTGTTTCTCACATCTAATGTTAAGAAGAGTCCTGACATAGTAGCTATAGCACACAATGTGTAAACATATCCGCCGTATTGCGCTGTATCCCCTCAATTAATGTTTTTCACTTTTTTTTTTTTTTTTAATCGTGCAAAAATATAAACCGACTCAAACTCTGAGCAAATTTACAAATAAGCAACAGGGCTAAATATGTTTTTGTTTTTTTTGTTAAGAAAATAATAGTGCTAAACTACGTTCTGAATAAGAAAAGGTAAGGTACATAAGAGAGAAGTATGAAAATAGTGTTCTTGCTTCACAATATCAACATTAAAGTCTCGCTCATCTTGTTCCTTAGAGTCGACCTCCCTTTCAATGAATGAAGAAAAAACTAAACAAAAACAAAATAAACCCCAAAATATTCAACTTTACAAATCAAGAAACTTGATGTAAAATTGCACGTTAATCCAGGAGGGGAAACCTTTACAGGAGATACATGACAAACCTTTACAGATTAAATGAGGTATTGCACAGATTAATTAATAAAAAATAAAAATAAAAATAAAAAAAGCATAAAGGCAAAAAAAAACAAAAAAAAAAACAAAAAAAATACAGCAAATTGGTCATCCATTTACATTACAATTTGATAAGATTTATAAAGACAAGAGCATTGTAGTGTCTTGATTGTTTTGGGAAGCCCTGGTCATCAGTCATCCCACTCATCATCATCTTCAAAATCTTCTTCGTCATCATCATCCTCATCTTCATCTACAAAACCATGGATTAAATGTTAAGTTTTCTAGTGTAACACAATGCCAAATGAGTCTGACTGTAATGGTCATAAAGCTCAGTCCCCCACACACACACACACACACACACACACACACACACACCTGAAGAGTGGATTGCTTTGCTCCTCTTCTGCATGACCTCCATCAGAGCGCCCACGATCCCAGCGGACGGGGCCGGAGAGGTCGGATTCGATTCGGTAGAGTCCGGTACCTGTAAGGGTCACATGATCAGAATGTTTTTGTTCACCGGCATGACATGCAGATGTGATAAATCATTGGTGCAAACAACAACTAAAAAATTTTTATAAAATATATACACTGATTTGAACAAGGACTCTGGTGTGGAAATACAAATCACTGATTAATTGATGAAATAGAAATAGTTCATAAATCAATAAGACGACTAAGTTTTAATGGAGGCAACAAGCAGAATTGCTCAAATAACGACCATTTCGAAATGTAAGGAATCCCACAGAGAACATGAACTGTTCATTTTGATTAAATTTACTTTTTATAATTTGATTAATTTTATTTTGTGTTTTTCCACAACTAATTTATGGCCTGGAAAACTTCCCAATATTCTATAACTAGCATCTGCATAATTTGCATTACTATCATTCAAAAGTTTGTGTTTGAAAAAAAAAGAAAAAAAAAGAAAAGTGTCTTCTGCTTATCAAGGCTGCGTTTATTTGATCAAAAAATACAGTAAAAACAGTAATATTGTGAAATATTATTACAATTTAGAGAAACTGTTTTCTATGAGAATATATTGTAAAATGTAATTTATTCCAGTGATCAAAGCTGAATTTTCAGCATCATTATTCCAGTTTTAATTATCACATCATCCTTCAGAAATCACTCTAATATGAAGATTTTCTGCTCAAGAAACATGATTATTATCAATGTTGAAAACGATACATTTTTTTCAGGATTCTTTGATGACCAGAAAGATCAAAAGAACAGCATTTATTTGAAATTGAAATCTTTTGTAGCATTAAAATTATTTTACTGTCACTTGATTCATTTAATGCATCCTTGCTGAATAAAAGTATTTAAAAAAAAATAATAATAAAAAAATCGTATTGACCCCAACATTTTTTTTCATCTTTTCTTATTGGTTCTTTGCCGCTCTACTCACATTTTTAAGCTGAATGCCGACTCGTATTTGGTCTAAGAGAGCGCCACGGCCTCCACTGGACACGGCCGGCTTGCTGTTCGGCTCCACCTTCTTCAGCTGCGCTCCTTCTCGAATCTGGTCCAGGAGTGCAGACTTCCCCCCAGGCAGATCCCCTGAATTAACCTCCGTCAGTGGAGGAGGCGCGGGAGGAGGCGGTCCCGGAGGAGGAGGGGGAGGAGGAGGTGGAGCTCCACCCACTGAAGATGATGGAGGAGGGGGTGGAGGGGCCGGTGGAGACATGGAGGCGGGTTGGGGAGGTGGAGGTGGTGGAGGAGCAGACCCGTGACCTCTGCTGGGGGGAGGAGGTGGCGCACCTATGCCGGGCCGGGAGGGTGGAGGAGGGGGTGGAGCTGAGGTGGGGGCTCTGGATGGTGGAGGTGGAGGTGGAGCTCCTCGACCTCTGGAGGGAGGAGGGGGGGGAGGAGGGCCAGTGTTATGGGGGGGTGGAGGAGGTGGAAGTCCTCCTCTGGAGGGTGGAGGTGGAGGTGCTGGAGAAAGAGAATACAACAAAACGTTACGGTAAATGTTAATATATACCTGTAACATGGATTAATGTGAAAACTTCCCAAAACAAGTCAAGAGGATGATGCTATTAAGGAGGAGTTATAAAGGTGGTGTTATTAAGGTGGTGTTAAGGTGGATGCTATTAAGGTGGTGTTATTAAGCATGCTGCAGTTAAGAGCTGTTGATTATGGTTGCCGAGCAACACAGCAACTTGCAATCACAGAATTTAGGATCTAGGATTAGAATTTTAGAAGGCTTTTAAATTTAAACACCTAATAATGTGAGGATAATTTATATGTAATGAATGTCAAAAACATGTCAAGATGATGATAAAGTTGCTATTAAGGTGGTGTTATTAAGCATGTTTGATTGACAGGCGATCTGACCAATCATAATCGCCGAATCCGCCATTAATGTCCGACAAAGCAGTCAGGAGAGTTAGTAGAATAACGTCAGAGGATTTGAACTTGAGAAACGGTGTACACTGACGTCTGTCCGCGGATAAAACAACATTAGTTCTGATGTTCATTCATGTTTATTTGATGCTATAAATGAACTAGAAGGAAGAGATGATCGGTTCACGAGCCGCTTTAACTGAGCAGATCGATCTGTTAGACACATTAAAAAGACACACAAAACGGTTTTTACTGTTTAAATAAAAAAATAAAAAATAAAAAAAGCAAATTTGAAAGGTGAGACTGTTTCATATCAAAAGTACCCTGGTCTGTCAGTGTGTGTCAGTGTCCTCTCTGCTCTGCGGTGTGTGTTTCACTGCGTGAGAACATGTGGCGTGAGAGAGGCGTGGCTTGCCGGACATAGCAACAGTAACTAAAGGGGGCGGGTCTTTGCGAACTGTTTACAGTTGCCGAGCAACACAGAGACTTACAATCACAGAATCTAGATTTAGAATTTAGAAAGTTTTAAACATCAGATAATGTGAGAATAATTTATATGTAATGAATGATTTTATCTTCTGGCTTCCTTCCAAAATTAGGCAGTCATGCACAGCTACTAAATAGATAAAAATACGGTATAAAGAGTAAAAATGTGAAATATTACTACAATGTAAAACAGCTGTTTTCTATGTGAATATATCGTGAAGTGTAATTTATTCCTGTGATCAAAGCTGCATTTTCAGCATCATTACTCCAGTCTTCAGTGTCACATGATCAGCCAAGAAATATTTATGATTATGATTAAGTGTTGAAAACAGCTTAATATTATTGCTTAATATTGTTGTATTAATCATTTTTCAGGATTCTTTGATGAACAAAGTTTAAAAAATACATTTATCTGAAACGGAAATCAATCCATTATAAATGTCTTTTTACTGTCACTTTTGATCAATTTAATGCATCCTTGCATTTTTTCTTAAAAAAAAGAAAAAAAAAAAGATTTAAAACCGTGTACATGCATAAAAAAAACAAAATAAAAAATATAACCAACATTTTTAACAGTGGTGTATTCCATTGCAGTGATATTGTTGGGGTTGGCAATATGAGCAAAATATTGTGTTAAACAAATAACATCGGATATCCTTGTCCAACGACTCGCTAACGCAGGCAAACACTTTAAAGTCAAACTCGACGCAGAAATAGAAAGTTCACTCCAGGGTTCTTGAAACGGGAAGATTCCCGTAGGATGCAGTGTGTTCCTCCTGGCTGCCGCTCACAGCTCCACTTACTCCTGCAACTCCATGCGAATTATATATACTGTATATATATATATACACACTATATGAAAAACAAGTGAAAAATAAGTTTTACTGGAGAGCTTTCAGCGGTGAGCAGCGAGGAACACACACACACACACACACACACACACACACACACACACACACACACACACACACACACACACACACACACACACACACACACACACACACACACACACACACACACACACACACACACACACACACACACACACACACACACACACACACACACACACACACACACACACACACACACACACACACACACACACACACACACACACACACACACACACACACACGGTTTTCTTTTCATCACTGAAGACTCATGCAAAAGGGAAAAGGGGAAAGTAACCTACCACACCACCTCGGGGGTCCTGAAGGACAGATTATTTAAATATTACTCTGAAATACTACAACATACGATTATTTTGGCTTGGATAAGTGCTAATATCACGACCTGGCAGCCGAACTCTTAGAGACTCACCTTGTCGTCGAAGTTCAATTTTAACAGCCTCTACTCCTCCTTTCTTCTCAATGAAGTCGTAGATGACCTTGGACGTCTCTTTGTCTTTGAGCTGGTCCTCAGAAATGCCACACATGTCAAACAGGTTCTTTAGGTCTGGGTCCAGGTTATTCAACTGCGGAAAGACAACGAGTGAACCGTCAACAAATGACTGGAAAGAATCGAGATACAAATCACATTAAATTATTATCAACTTCTGCTTCTTGGGTTGAAGTCCTCATTCGTTAGGGACGCTTTTGTAGTTCATCACATCAACTTTGAACATACATTATCGTATTAATTAATACTTTTATTCAGCATTAAATTGATCAAAAGTGACATTAAATACGTATAATTTTACAACAGATTTCTATTTAATCATATCATATGATGACCCCACCATATAGGGGTGGTAGTGGCGCAGTGGATAAGACACATGCCTTTGGTGTGAGAGACCCGGGTTCGAATCCACTGTGAGACACCAATGTGTCCCTGAGCAAGACACTTAACCCCTAGTTGCTCCAGAGGCGTGCGACCTCTGACATATATAGCAATTGTAAGTCGCTTTGGATAAAAAGCGTCAGCTAAATGAATAAATGTAAATGTAAATGTATATCAATAATAGTAATTTTCTGAAGAATATTATAATGATTTCTGAAGGATCATGTGACACTGAAGACTGGAGCAACGATGCTGAAAATTCAGCTTTGATCGCACGAATAAATTACATTTTAGTATATAATCACATTGAAAACAGGTATTTTACATTGTAATATTTCACTGTATTTTTATCAAACAAATGCAGCCTTGAAGAGCAGAAGAGACTCAAAAACATTTAAAAATAAAATTCTACCAACACTAAACTTTTGAATGGTAGTGTATTCCAGTAACCAGACTTCATTTTGAAGATTATATCCATTTTTCCATCACTAAATATCCCTTTTGTCAAATGTTTTGCTCGAAAAAGGTGCTTGTGCATTCTTCTTTTAAAATAAATGAGTCTCGGTTTGCTCATTTATTATTTAACTCAATGTGATTCAGTATCCACAATATTTCAGCAAATTCGTCAAGCACAGAAACAGACGTTCTGCTTAAAAGTTACTAATTCTTTCCTCTGATTATGAAAAACTTCCATGCACTCCTGCAGATAGTCTACCGGCGCAATCACACTATAACCCTGAATAAATCCCCTTTATGTAAGCTCTCATATTCAGAGGGAGTTAAAATTACAAACTGGTGCACACACACTGAAATATGATCCTTTTTTTTGGGAGAATGATTGCTATGGATTATGAAGATACACCCGTTGCAATCACATTGTGTAAGAGATGTGAATCATATCCCGTCATGACCTCTGATCCATGATGAAATCATGTAAACAACAGCATCTTAAGACGATGCGCGTGCAAAACTGAACATCACGGCTTTACGCGTTTCACATTAAATGCAAACAAAATACTCACATCAAAGCCTGTGTTGGGATCCCATCCGACATGCCCAACATGCCTGGAAAAACACACACAAGCAGAAACATTCACCAAACACAGCTCAGAAACTGAAATGCTTAGATTAAAGGACATCAAACATGAACATGGTCATGGTTACGGAGGTCTCATCCCTCTTTAACATGATTCCTGGAATACAGCTGCCAGATTATCACATTTGGGATATATTACATGGGATTAAAAACAAGTGTACATCCCATCACAACATAGGCCCTGTTTACAACTGGTGTTAAGATGTGTTGTGTTCGATCGGATCACAAGTGGACGATGCTAAATACAGGAGTAAAGGTTTTGAGCTTGTCCAATTTCAACCACTTCCAGATGTAGTCGAAAACGCATTTGATCGGATTGCTTTCGTAGTGTAGACGCTCATGTGGTCGAACATCCGCAATACATGGCCAGCTCTCCGCCTACTGACATCATGTGTAAACATTATGGGAAGAGCTCTAGGAAGACGGGATTTAAACTTTGTCGGCTGAAGACCCAAGTTTGGTTTGAAGATGAAAAACGTACCAAGTGCAATGTTCTCTCTCTCTCTCTCTCACACACACACACACACTATGTTCATGTGTAAATTACACAAGCATATTGAAAGATCTGAAAAAGCCCATAAATGTACCCGCCCATAGACCCTCCCCTCAAAGAAATCAGGATAGAAGTGTTTGAAAGTGGACAAAAGAGACGGATTAAAACTCCAGGTGTAAACGTGAATGCGTTTCCCTCGTCCACTCGTGATCCGATCGACCCAAAACGCATCTTAATACCAATTCCAAGTTGTTCTGAACTTAAAAGCAAAAACTCACCGAAAATTGCTTGGGGTGCCAATCTCAGCTTTGGAGATTTTCTTCTTCTTGTTGTTGTTTTTGCCTTTGGCTTTGTCTTTCCTGTTGAAGTTGGTGAGGTTGATGTTGTTCATTTGAGTGTTATTTTGATAACGCTGGTTGTTGATCTCGGGGTTCTTTATGTCCACCGTTGCCATTGGAAGTGTTGGTCCTAAAAGTCCTGAAGGTCCTGAAACAGTCACAAACAAATTCATTTTTAAATGATGCATTCACTGATGCAATCAAGCACTTTCTTTTGTTTTTTAGTTAATGCTAAAACAAGTTTTAATGCTCTTTAACTGTCAGGAAGCACTTTTTTATTGCCTTTTTTCTCCATTATGCATTTTATTAGGTATCATTCAAAAGCTTTAACACTCAAAATTCATTCATTCAGTACATTTGCTTCACAGTAAACTTAAACTTCTATAACATTTTACACTTTCATGCTTTCACAATCTACTTTAAAAAGAGACCAAGCATTCAAAAAGAGACCAAGCATTTAAGAAAACCTGGTTTAATGCACTGAGCATTAAGACTAAACCGCCCAATAAAGCTTCTCTCCATCTCGTCCAATTATTTGAGCCCTCAGGTAAACCACAGGTCACAACCTACCTGTGTCCTCACGCTTGACACTGTACGCAGGCGAGAGTAAAAACGACGGGCTATAGCGCCCGCTAATGTCTCCACCCCCTAAACCCACGTTCAGGAGGATTTTACCCATCACCACACAGGTGCGCTCACTGTGTCGCAGGTTAACCGTGGGGTCGGCGAACGGACCGTACAGCTCGTCCTGTGGGAGAACGAGGCACTGCAGGGGAGCCAGGCAACCTCCCAAATCCGAAGCCCCATCTAGTTTCTCATCCGTCGGCGCTGATAAAAAGGTGGTGCAGAACATCATCTCTGAACGCGCGCAGACATCCACGACGCAGGTGTGTGTGTGTGTGTGTGTGTGTGGTCAGGCTGCTCTCGCTTTTCTCTGCCAGCATTTGAAGGCTGCTGTGCACTAAAGACACGCCCTCTTTTAATCCCAGGAAATTATACACGACCGCTGGAGTTTACATAACCGTTAAAGCCAGCCGTAAGCTGCGGAAAATCTCCTGGGTTCTTGAGGACACGCTGAATTTGAGGAACAACAAAAAACCCTCCACGCAGACAGAGGGAGCAAGTCAAAAAGGCGGTTAATACTAGGTGACTAAACAAAATATCAACAGGGAAAAACCCTGTTGTTCCACAGTCAAAACACACAGGTCAGCATAAGGGTAAATTCATATAACCAGCAACAGATTCACTACAAGTCTAATATTTGTAGTTGCACCAGAGCTCATGTTGCTTATCCATAGACATCAAACAGAGGTCAGAGGTCACAGTGCTGATATGCACATACACTACCAGTCAAAAGTTTGTAAAGACTGGAGTACATATGAATCACATACACACTCTCAATAACCCACTTTGGGAAGTCTGAGTGTCAACAGCACCTTCACACACTCACAATAGTCCAGTTTCACTGGAAAACAAACACACACCTAACCCTAACCCAAACCCACATCATCTTCACGTTACTTCAAAACTTCGGCCAAGTATATAGGATGGTAGTGACAAAGCTGCAGGGTTTTCCAGTATAGCTGGATTTCTGCCTCTCGGGTGGATGCTAAAGTGCAAATGACGTGTTAACATACGTTAGTTGGGTAGGGTAGTTGACAGCCCCTGAGGGTCATATGGCGAAAGACCATCAGCACTGTGAAGATCAAGTTTTGGTGTAACACATGAGGGGGGAGGGATGTGTGCTTGTGAATTATATTTGCTACAGTGTTTGCCTGAGTGCATTTAAAGGGACAGTAAGCAATTTCTGAGAAACGTTGCTGAAAGTGGTTCGACTGAGCAGCACAACACTTGTAGCCAATCAGAAAGAGGGGGCGTGTCAACTCATTAAGGGGGGGGGCAATCAGAAATAGGGGGCGTGTCCACTCATGATGGGGGCAATCAGAAATAGGGGGCGTGTCCACTCATGATGGGAGCAATCAGAAATAGGGGGCGTGTCCACTCATGATGGGGGCAATCAGAAATAGGGGGCGTGTCCACTCATGATGGGAGCAATCAGAAATAGGGGGCGTGTCCACTCATGATGGGGCAATCAGAAATAGGGGGCGTGTCCACTCATGATGGGGCAATCAGAAATAGGGGGCGTGTCCACTCATGATGGGGCAATCAGAAATAGGGGGCATGTCCACTCATGATGGGGGCAATCAGAAATAGGGGGCGTGTCCACTCATGATGGGGGCAATCAGAAATAGGGGGCGTGTCCACTCATGATGGGGGCAATCAGAAATAGGGGGCGTGTCCACTCATGATGGGGGCAATCAGAAATAGGGGGCGTGTCCACTCATGATGGGGCAAGCAATCAGAAATAGGGGGCGTGTCCACTCATGATGGGGCAAGCAATCAGAAATAGGGGGTGTGTCCACTCATGATGGGGGCAAGCAATCAGAAATAGGGGGCGTGTCCACTCATGATGGGGGCAAGCAATCAGAAATAGGGGGCGTGTCCACTCATGATGGGGGCGCAATCAGAAATAGGGGGCGTGTCCACTCATGATGGGGGGCGCAATCAGAAATAGGGGGCGTGTCCACTCATGATGGGGGCGCAATCAGAAATAGGGGGCGTGTGCACTCATGATGGGGGTAAAAGTCAGATTTGAAGAAAGACAATATAAAGAGACTACAAAAGAGAAGGTTATGATCGGACAAGAGCTTTAGAAGCCGCGTTAATATTAAAAAAAGATTTCTAGCACTGGATGGTCCTGAGAACGGATGCCGAGGTTTCGTTGTTTCTGCTCCAGTTGTGAGAAGCAATGCTGTTGCTGTAACGTTAGCTGTAGAAACAGGACAGTTTTGAGTGTCGTGGTTTGTCTGGAGCTGCTGGCGACATCTCTTCTGTACTGGATGGTCATCATCTGTTCTTCAGTTTTGCTCGTTCGTCATCTGCGTTTTATTTTTCGCAATGCATTATTTTACTTCAGCTATGATAAAGAAAGACATCTGTGTATTTTGGGGGTGGAGCAATGAAGGGAGGGGTGTGTTTCTTTAGGTTGGTTTCAAATAACAGTGTTTCTCAGAAATTTCTTACTGAACCTTACCAGATACGTGGTAAATTGGGCAAATATTTCAAGATATGGCCTGGTGATGTATATATAGATTTTTGTATTGTACCATTATTTTAATGACAAATTAAACATTTAAAGTTGAATAAATACTAGTTTTTTATTATAATATTTAATTATTAAATTAAATAAATAATATGTGATAAATAATATTTGTAAAATTCAAACATGCCCATACAGCATTTGATTATATTTTAATTTGGGGTTAACTGTCACAATAATAATGCCACAATACAAAATTGCTATGGTCCTAAAAACACGTGTTTTTTTTCTTTCAGTAAAATATAATTTCCTATTTTTTCCTTCTGATTTTTTGGGGTGAAAAATTAATCAGACATTTTTTGCATAATTCAATCTGATTATTCAACAAACTACTATCATTATATTCAAAGAATCTGCAGACATAAAAAAAACATTTTAAGTGGTAAACTTTGTCAGTCCTAGGTAAAGTTTAGTTTAGACAGAATGAACGTTCATGTAATTCATTAATAAACAACCTACCATTAGGTGGGTCACGTCTTTTTTCTGCAAGACAAAATTAAGATAACTGTTATTACTAAATTCACCACTGCATGACTTAAATTGGAAGGTTTATTAGTGAAAGAATTAGATTTAGCGGTGGAGGAAAGATCGGGGAGATGTTTAAATGCACAATCGTCTCCTTGTCCCGGCAGAAGTTGCTGAGTCAGTCGACACACAGAGGGGAAGTGGTTAAAGAGAAGACTAATCAGAAGCAGACCGACACGCACAGACCCCTGTGGGTCCCACACACATCAAAGAGCAGGATTCGGCAGAAACACACAAACTGCTTGAGTAGCCTTAGTTAGGAAGGAAAAAAGAACTGGGAGCAACAAGGCATGTAGTGTTACAGAAAGAGTGATAGAAGTAGACAAAGGGGGAATCATGTCAGAAGAAAACCAGATGATAATGGCTTTTCCAGCAGAGGGAAACGAGTGAAGCGAAGGAGAGATACAGTTCTGCTGTGCTGTTGTTGTATTTACCGGTTTTCCTCCCTCTTCTAAGCAGAAGATCATTTGCTGTCGACCTGAAGCGCTTGGCGTCCTCCTCACTGGCAAAATTCAGACCGATCTGGGACGTCTGAGGACGAACACACATTAAAGACGCTTTATACACACTCTGCTTGTGGTGGAACAGCAGACAGACAATAAGACATAAATCAAAACACAGATGAATCAGTTATTCAAACAGAATGTAACAAAAAAAAAAATGTAAAAAGACATTTCGCAACATATTTTACGTTTGTAATAAGCCGCATTGTAGAGTGACAATTTTAAACTAGATTAAAAAAAACTGTCAAGACAAACTTTGATGTTGACTTGAGAGAGCTTGACTAGAAAGTTTAAAAAAGATAGATAGACAGAGAGGTTGATATGGTGTTTTTCTATGTTGCTAGCATGTTTCTAAAATGTAACACATTGCTAACATGATTTAACAAGTTGGGAAAAAGATTGAACACATTGATAACATGTTGCCAGCATGATTTAACATGTTAATGTGATTTAGCACGTTGCTAGCATGATTTAACGTTGTAGAATCTTAATTTTTAGGAAAACCATAAGTCGGATCAGTCTGAAAAGATATACCAACTGAAGTCAGAACAGTCTGAAGGTCTGAGCCGAGTTTGGAGGTTCTAGCTTTAAAGCTCTAGGAGGAGTAGCAGTCAAAAGAACTAGTCTCGGAAGAATAATAAAAAGTTTAAGTTGCATTTCAGTAAGTTTGCTCTCTCAAGCCAACTTAATGAGGAAAAAAGTCATTACATTTTAATAAAGGACTGAGAAGACTAACTTTTTTTTTTAAGGATGAAATCATGCACAATAATAAGAGCAGAGATGTATATGAATAAAAGCAAACACAGCCAATTTCAGTTTCACATTGACTTTAACTTCAGCTTTATCAGTCTGTGGCCGTGGCACATACCTTACGTCTGCTGAGGTGAAGTACAAGAGTACAAAACAGATACGAACACATGAACAGACACACACAAAAGACATGCATGTACAAGATATGAGCACTTACGTCTCCAGCAAACGTGATAAAGTAAGGCCTGGAGCTGTTGATCGAAAACGAGTTGTAGAGCTCTTGATCAAACAAGATTTTTCCCTCCTGTCGAAACAGAATAAGAAACCATTTACTTAATACTAAGAGCAAGATGATACATGAGGAATCACGAAAAACACATTACTTACTTTCATATCAAACACCCTGATAAAGTAAGATCTCAGAGAGCTGTCTTTCACAAGACATGCCACACCACAGCACTTCTTCACCCAGGACGAGTTTCTGTCGGCTCCATAGACCTGCACCACCGCTGAAGACAAACTCTGCGGACACAAGGAGGAAACAGATTGGCAATTGGGATTTATTTAAAATAAATCCTGCACCTGCTTATCTCATGGTGAAAACAGATGCCCAAGTATCACTTTCAGAGTGAATTTTAAAGAGGACCAATTATGCCACTATGAATGTTCAAAAAACACCTTATTTTCCCTATATATTCTCCATTGTTGCAGCTCCTCTCTTCCCAGTCTGTCAGTAACGCTCTGTTTAGTTCCTGTCTCTATGAAGCCCCTCCTTCTGAAAAGCACACAGTGCTCTGATTGGTCGGCTGGATCAGTGTGTTGTGATTGGTCGAGCGCTTCGAGTGTGTTTGGGAAATGTCCCGCCTCTTACCATAACCACCAGTTTAACACACTAACTAACTCAACCAGGCCCCGCCCCTTTATTCTGCGCATGAATTATTCAAATGAGGAATATTGTGACGTGTTCGTTCCCGGAAGAAACTCAAGACTACAATGGAGGCGTTTCAGGGAGTTCAGAAACACTGACACTGATATAGAGAAGAACTCTTTCATACTCAAACAGCAACATTACACACTAAAGAAAGTAAAAAAATAAAAATAGCATATTTGGACCCCTTTAATAAAATACCATTTAAAAAAAATCCAAAGAATGTCATTGTGCATGAAAAAAACAATAAAAAGGCTTTTTGGTTCTCGTTAATAAGTCAATGTGCCATAAAGGTCACCACAACTGGTCAATAAATAGAAACCTTTCATGCCATAAAACGACCAATCTGTAGAGGACATGATTATACCGCAGTGTCATTCAACATGGCGATGTGAGTGAAACATGCCGAGAGCGCAGCCCTTTGACAGTCTCCTCACGAAGCTGCCGGTCACAACGCCAGTGAATGAAGACTCTCAGACTAATCATGATGAGAATGAGGAACGCGGCTCATTATGCGCATTATTACTGTAGTCCAAGCTCTTGGCTGAGAGCATAGATCAGTTTAGATTATATCGTTATATCTTTTCTTCCCTTTTGTGCCGTATATCTGAGTGAAATGCTTCTGGAATAAGAACAAATGTGGGCGGGGCTTGATTTTGTCTGTGGGGAATTGATTGGATGGTTGTGGTTTGTTATTGGCTGATCTCATGTGAGTGACAGGTTGAGCCCCGCCCTCGTCAGCAGAGAAGAGATGATGTCACTGCAAGAGGGAGGGGAAGTTATTCGGATTCAAGATGAGGAACATGATTTAAAAACAAATAACGTGCAAAGATGAATCATTTATAATAAATACTGCATAATCTATGAAAACAAGAATTGTCCAGTTTGATTTCATGGTGACTTTAAATCCAGGTCCAAATTCCTACAAGTTTGCCGCATTTTTAATTTTTAGATATTTTACCTTGTATATTATTTTATGTAAATAACCTTATTATCAGGGAGAACCAAGTTTTTCGAAATTGTAAATAAAGTAAAGTTTGTTTACCATGTAGATGCTGAAATGTAAATGTGGGCGGGCATATGCTAATGAGCTCTTGGTTGTGAGGTCTATTACATTACATTTTCTGAATGATCTGTTTTTGCAGTTTAGTTTTAACAGAAAGTCTGGAATCTGGACGGACATCACTCTTTTTCACTCTAGTCGAAATCCTGCTTTCCAAGATATGACGCCTTTGAGGAAAAACAAGGACACACCCATCCCGAATTGAAACCTGAGTTCACAAATCAATAGTCTGACCTGAGATGAGCCAACTGCGAGGAATCAGAACCAGTGAATATTTCTCCTAAAAACTATTTCATTGTGTGACAGTGACAAGTCCGAGCACTTTTAAGTGAACAGCTGTGAAATGCACGAAGACGTTCTCGCCAAACAGCCACTTTAGGGAATTAATGATCAGCATCTATTCTCAGGACGGGCCAGATGATTTACATAAGCGCAGAGGGGACCACCTAAACCAGACGGACCTGCCAGGATCCTGGTCAGGAGTGAAGCCACACATCTTAACAACCCGCCGAACTGTTACAGAGACACTCAAAGCTTCCATTAACCACACGATACAAGCCAGAGGAAGGTTTACAGACACACAGACTTCTGCGCTCTCATTGGCTGAATGAAGCTGCCGCCCATTATCAGTTCATTCGAGTCATTACTCAAACTCTGAGGCATTTATCCGAGCAAACATCAGACAGTCGTCACTCCGTATCTCGCAGTTTATCGCTCATCATCAGCTGCAGTTAATGGAAGAAATCACTTTTTATTAAATAAGGAGGCATTAAAGTGACTATGATGTCACCAAAGATTTCTATTTCAAATAAATCACGCTGTAATAATCAAATGTTTCTTGAGCAGAAAATCATCATACTGTATTAGAATGATTTCTGAAGGATCATGTGACACTGAAGACTGGAGTAATGATGCTGAACATTCAGATTTGCTAAATTACATTTTACTATATATTCACACTGAAAAAACGTTATTTTAAATTGTAATATTTTCACAATATTATGGTATTTTTGGTTAAATAAATGCAGCCTTGGTGAGCAGAAGTCACCCCAAACTTTTAAACATTAGTATGTCTATCCATTATGCAATAAAAATAAAAATGAATAAATAAAATACAATTTAGTAAAAATTAAATATTAATTTAAATTATAATTACTCAAATTAAATAAATATTTTTAATAAGTTATATAATTTAACTATATAAAAAAAGTATGAGAACACTTGTCACTACATATTTCCCATACATAAATGTGTTGGTTTACACTAATGTTATTCTGAAATGCAAAAAATAGTCATAAGGCATATCCTTTTAATAATAATTTACAAATGGCTAAACAATTTGAAAAAGTTAATATTCTTAATATGCTGTATAAAAAAAATTCATAGTTCAACAAACTTGAGTTTAGTAGGTGAACTGAGGCTATATGGAGCTACAAAGGTGTACAATTCTTCATATTTTACTATATCACTGGCCATCTAAAACCACAGCAATGATAACACTGAAGTAGGGGTGTGCGAGATCACAGATTCTGATCGTGAACCATTAAAATGCCACCATCATATGTAAACGCAGAGGTAGGGTTAAGCTCACGTGAGGTTGCACTCATTCACAATCATGAACGTTTATTATTTGCATATGTCTATTATTAAAGCCTGGCCGGTTAAACATTTTATCCACACGCTGTCCTGACATGCGCTTTTTGTCCCCCGCACACTTAAAGCCTGTCAAAAACTAACTAAACTTAGTAACCTTTCGCGTTTTATTGTGCTTAAACTCTCAAATACACAGAGGTTTCCATAAACACAGTCGGTTATGTCTTAAGTGAACAAACGGTTGGCGGAAAACCGGATGCGGGTCTGTATATTAGATCCGTGCATGAGGTCTTAAAGGATTAGTTCACCCCAAAATGAAAATTTCCTAATAATTTACTCACCCCAAAACCATCCAAGATATCCATGTCTTTCTTTCCTCAGTGGGAGAGAAATTATGTTTTTTTGAGGAAAACATTTCTGGATTTTTCTTCTAACAATGGACTTCATTGGTGACCATCGTTTTTAAGTCCAAATCAATGCAGTTTCAAAAGTCTTTGAAGTGTTTAAACGGGCTGTACGCGATCACAGCTGAAGAAGAGGTTGTTATCTAGTGAAACGATAGGTCATTTTCCCAAAAAATATATAATTTATAGACTTTTTACCTTCAATAGTTCGGATTGAGCTGATCAACAAACGGACAGGGAAGTACGTCATCACGTTGAAAGGTCACGCCGGCAATATTATTTGAACTACTATTCATATTCATCAGAATGTTATTCATATACTATTCATATACAATTCATATTCACTGAATACTATTACTATATACATAATAGCAAACAATACTATTTGAACTATCCTCCTACATACGGTCGCATTGTAAACAGTGGGTCGGTTCTTCTGCCGGCGCCGGCGTGACCTTTCAACGTGATGACGTAGTTCCCTGTCCGTTTGTTGATCAGCTCAAGCCCAACTATTGAAGGTAAAAAGTCTATAAATATATATTTTGGGAAAATGACCTATCGTTTCACTAGATAACAACCTCTTCTTCAGCTGTGATCGCGTACAGCCCGTTTAAACACTTCAAAGACTTTTGAAACTGCATTGATATGGACTTAAAAACGATGGTAACCAATGAAGTTCATTGTTAGAAGAAAAATCCAGAAATGTTTTCCTCAAAAAAACATAATTTCTCTCCCACTGAGGAAAGAAAGACATGGATATCTTGGATGGCATTGGGGTGAGTAAATTATTAGGAAATTTTCATTTTGGGTTGAACTAATTCTTTAAAGAGACAGCAGCCTAATAAACCTGCTGCTACTTGCCATTAATGTTAAAAAGAAAAGAAAAAAGAAAAAAAGAAAAATCACTTACTACTCTTCACTGAATAACTTTACTAGCTTTAATAAGAATCAACGCATTTATAATTTATACAGTGAAGTCTATGTAGTGTTTTATTTTTACATGTGTTTATTCAATTTCTTAATTGTATACTACTGTCAAATCACCCATTTTATTGCATTTGTATGTGTATCTTTGTTCTTATATTTAATAACGAAGCTAAAATAACTAAATAAAGATTCTCATCTTCGCTCACCCCTTCTTTGGCCTAAATTGTCAGTCATTCCTTTTTCTTTTATATTTTGTTACTTTATAATTTTTTTAAATAGGTAAATTAGTTTGGCTGTATTGCTGAGTCACTTGCAAAAAATAGTAAAACCAACATTAAAATGGTGATATGATGTTTCTGCCATATCATCGTCCACCACGACTATACTGAAGACAAAGGCCAAAGTTGAAGAATTCGTCATTAACAAATGTCTAACGATGTCTATGAACCTGTTATTATCAAATTCTGCGCATTACAGACCGAAACAGAGATAAGGCTGAAAAATTGTGCTTTTAGCCGTCCTCACACTTCACAGAAACTCGGCCAGCAGGAACTACCAGAGAGGACTGGTTCTCCAACCCCCCCACATTCATTCCCATGCAGGAGGAGAACCACACACTCCCAGAAACAGGAGGAACACCAGCGAGGCCCAGCGGACCACATCCTCAGACTGCTCCGGATCTCAAACTAATGCTAGCTCCCTAAAGCCGGCACAATGCTAACAAAACAAATGGATGAGTTTGAAGTCTCAGCTCATGGTTCTGTGATTCAGAGCATATTCAGCTGATTCCTCAGAGGAGGAGATGTGGACAAACACACCCACTTCAGTCGTGCCACGACACGCCGCTTGAATATAAAAAAGGCTTGCGACATAAATTCATGAATAAATGTCAAAAAGGTGACGAAGCCCATGGGATGCATTGATATTGCAAGCGCATGATAAGCACAGCACTGTCACTGTTCAACGCCGCCAGGAATGTGGAGCATTCAAGGACCCGAGTCATGCAGGAGAAACCGGGAATCTCGGGCGGCAAGTCCTGGTTCCCGTTTCGTTTGTGAGGAACGAGGCCCTTTGGAAAACATGCATGCCCTCGTTTGAAAAAGGAAGCTTCGGTTTTGTTATCCGAACAACATGAGTTTCATCTTGTAGGAACAGAACAGGTAATGCAGTGGAATGAGGAAACAGAAGTTCATGACATGCAGTGATGATTAAACTACAAACATGTCAGGACTGCACCATCAACACATAATGATATAAGGTGCAACTTATGGTTAGAAATAAGTATAAACGCATAAATCGTTAGTTGGCCTATATTTAAGTGCATTATATATAGCAGTCTGCTCTCTATAGATTACTTTATAGATACTTTCCCTTTGCTCCTCCCAATCTTGAATATTTTGTTAGATTCTTAACAGTTTAACCAGACACACCAATGACAGTTTCCTCTATGAAACAGTTATGAAAGTTGGGGGAATTATCAATGTACACAAAGCATGGATGGAAATGCAGAGGTAAATGTCTCATTTGAAACCAGAACTGTGTTTTATTGTGAAATCTGAAGGAGGAAGAGTGTTATGCTGTCAGGTGATTGGCTTTATCAGCCATAAAGATAAAGAAATGTGCCAATATGACATGAACTACATCAAGTTCACCTGATTACATTTCATCAAACAAGACGAGGCAGAGTTTATAAGAACCACAGTTATATATACAGATGTCAAAAAAATAAATAAAAAATGTGGGTTTATACTTGAGGTGAAAGCATACATTATGACGTGGATCATCATATTGGCATTAAAAGTTTGAAAAGCCATTATCTACAGTGCTCGATCTCACCAGCACAAGGCCCATGAGCTCACCTGAAACTTTGAAAGCATTGCTAGAGGAACACTAATGACCGCAGCAAACAGAAGCCAGCGCCTGGTAAACTCGGATGATGCAGTGTATCTTTACAAATGATACATTGTTGATGGATCCGTTCCAATGGAATCATCAGTGTTACATTCATATCAGCTCGAGTTTGGAACATCCATGACTGAAAACAAACTACCTGGCAAAGAAACCAAGCAAATGCTTGAGAACTTACCGTGCATTTCCTGCCCAGATGGCTGAAGAGCACTTCGTTTTCTTGTTGTGTGAGAAGAACAGAGCCGACGTTACTCATAGGCCTCCTGGTTGAAGGCGGACCACTCATTTTGACAATCCGATGGTGTGAACTTGTGATCAGGAAGTGTTAAACAGAAAATATGCGTTCATTGATCTTTGATCACCGCAGCTTGTATCCGGAGCCTTTCATATCCAGACCTGTGTGTGTCCGGCCGGGAATGGGTTGAGAGAAGTCCTGCGTCTCACAAACAAAAAGCGATCCTCGTCTGGTTATCCAGTGTCGTCTTGCGCCTCTAAACTTTCATCTGAACTCCTGTGCACCGAGCTTTCAATCCAACATGGCAGTGCCACCGCTGCGCATGACAGTGAGACGCAGCGGATTACAGATCCTACTATGGCGAAAGCTTAGCTTATGAATATTAATGAGACGGCGTGGCGTTCAATAAGAAGAGCGAATTGATTGGCTGATGGACGGGGGCGCTAGTCAGTAAGCGAATCAGAGCGTTTATTGGGCGTGGCTTGTGAGTATTGAATA
Source organism: Leuciscus leuciscus (assembly GCF_965113295.1). Taxonomy (NCBI): domain Eukaryota; kingdom Metazoa; phylum Chordata; class Actinopteri; order Cypriniformes; family Leuciscidae; genus Leuciscus; species Leuciscus leuciscus. The sequence continues at coordinate 2,360,050 of NC_138728.1, forward strand.
AATAATGTGACTGGACGCTCCGGGAAGGTTACCAGGCAACGCCAGCGTGAGCGATGAAATAACCATGAACGACGCCCTCGCTATAGTAGGATATGGTCGTGTTTACTCTGCGTATAATGTAAAAGAGTCTGGTTTCAGCATTTAAACGCTTGAAGTACAAATATTTGTTGGTGTTAGACAGCTGTAGCCTTACATATAGCAATCAAGGGCAGGCATTATTGACAATGATGAAAATGCAGTTTCAGAGAGGAACGCTGTGTGGGCGGAGTCATGACGTGGAGTGAAGTGGGTGATTTTTTTAATTTAATGTAATTTTTGCATATATATGTATACATTTTTCCTCCCTTTTTTGTTTGTTTATATATATATATATATATATATATATATATATATATGTGTGTGTGTGTGTGTGTATGTGTATGTTTGTATAAGTATAGGCCTATGTGTGTGTGTGTGTGTGTGTGTATATATATATGTGTGTGTGTGTGTATATATATACTGTGTATGTGTGTGTGTATATATATATATATATATATATATATATATATATATATATATATGTGTTTGTATTTATGTATGTTTGTATAAGTATAGGCCTGTGTGTGTGTGTGTGTGTGTGTGTGTATAAAATATATATATATATATATATAAAAGAAGAGGAAATAACTGTCAACAATAAAGCAAAGTTGTAAGGTTAATCAGAGGAGGAATGTGTCACTTGGCACATAAAGTACAGGTCAAAATAACAATGGCTCCTAATTAAAATTAGCCATCTGAACTTCATTTGTCCCTTTGCACTGACGGCCTGACTATTGGTCTAATCAGCAGTGTTGCTTAAATATGTCAAAGAACAACAAAAGGTGGATATGGCCTCTGATTTGGATATAGTATTTGATGTAATAACCCATATACAATGGGCTTGTTCTTTAGTATTAGGTCATATCTTGACTTCATGTACATGATAGGTGAATTGAGTCATTTACATAAACTCGTCAGCTATGTTGTGAATGTTTGTGTGTAAGAAGATGTGGGGGAAATATTTGCTGCTGATAACACTTATGAGTATTTCCAGTCGCAGCTTGAAGGTAGTCACTCCCAAACATGGTTGAGCTGTGAGATAAATAGACAGAAACCTGAAAAACCAGTTAGATGAGAGAGAGAGAGAGAGAGAGAGAGAGAGTGTGAGAGAGAGAGAGAGAGAGAGAGAGAGAGAGAGAGAGAGAGAGAGAGAGAGAGAGAGAGAGAGAGAGGTCAGTAGTGGAAAAAACTGAATATGCCAAAACAAAAGTCATGACAATACACATTCAATACAAAAAAAAGTCAGAGGAATGTAGCTTGACTTTTGTCTGATTACTAATTACACATTCCTCTGACTAATCAGTGATTAGTGACTAAACAAAAGGTGCATTATTTATACTATCGGTAAGTTGTTGTTGTTTTTCTGAGTTTGTGAATGATTTTTCTGAAATATATGATAACAACTATGGCATTTGACCTAAAAAAAACAAACATAAAAACCTACAGTGACCCCAGCTGGTCTAATTGTTGATAGCGCCACCTACTGGTCAAACGTTATACAGCTAAACAATGGCAAATCTACTCATAAGCTCAACTACATTCTGTGACCAAATAAATCTCCTCATTGTGTCTGTGTGCCATTGTACAACTGTACATTAGTCCATGTAAAGTTGTATTGTATATTAAACAGGCTATAAATAAACCTGCCAACAAACAGATTAAATAAAAAAATAAAAAAATAAACCTAAAAAAAAATGGTCACAGCCAAAATCAAACCACTAGCAAATCATTCGCTGTTAACACACCAAACACACTGACATTTATCACGCAAAGTATTTTATGAACGCCTTATCGGAAATCATAATAAGTGTATCAGATATCTAACACTCTTAACCTTTCACATATATCTTCTCTTTTTTAGGTTCTGGTTTCCCTTGCAAATCTCCATTTGTACTATTTGTGTCTCTCTGCGTCCTCGCCTTCGCATGTTTCCTCGTGCTGTTTGCGGACTGATTCTGGACAAGCACAATATTTTCTCTACGGTGTAATGCTGACTACCGACGGTCTTGGCCAGAGAAAGCTGAATGTGCTCATCTGAATTACAGCAGTATTAGATTATGCAGCAAGTATGCTTATGAAGACCAGCTGTTTCTACACACAGTCTACTGTCCAACACATGCACACACACACACACTCACACACACACACACACACACACACACACACACACACACACACACACACACACACACACACACACACACACACACACACACACACACACACACACACACACACACACACACACACACCGCTTTCAAGTGTTGCGAGCAGAAATGCATGCTATTATAACTCAGAAATCAAACCGGTAAAGAAACAGACATGTTAACAGAGCTTTGGAGAACATGCACTTCTCTGCTGACTGTTTTTACTCCAGATTCAATATCTATAACTGTGCAGATATTGCGTTCAGAAATCATACACCATTTAAACAGCATCAGTCCGGCCTTCTCAGATTAAACTGGTCCTGTAAGGCTAAAAAAAGTTGTACGTATTTTCCTGCAGATCTCAGAGGGAGTCGGCTGGAGTTATGTAATGTGTGTTGTGTTGCTCTGGTGCTTTACTGGAACTCTTAAAGGGGAATAGAATAAAAAAAAGAGGACAAAGGATCGGAGAAACGGGAGACTTCATGCTTTTCTGGAAGCTGAAGACACCGATGATGTAAGGCTGATGTTACAGACTGTTTAACAAGAGGAGAGTCAGAGTGTGTGTGAGTCAGAGAGCAGCTGTGTGTTTGCCCTGAAAACACTGGCCTCAGGACACACACACACACACACACACACACACACACACACACACACACACACACACACACACACACACACACACACACACACACACACACACACACACACACACACACACACACACACACACACACACACAAACACACACACACGGCTGGTTCATACAGGCCAGGAGGAAGTAACGCATCAAGTGAAATCCCTGAATGCCCACAGAACAAAACTAATTGAGTATATAACAAAGAAAAATCATAATAGTGAGAAAGATGGAGACCCGTGACATTGAGAGAATATAGAAAGATGTATGGAAAGCCCATTTTCGTTCATACATTTTTTGCTAATTCATCGTGAACTTAAAGGCATAGCTGTGAAATAAAAGTCGGAATTTTGACATAAAAAGTTTAAATTAAAATTTTAACAAAATAATTATTATTTTTTACGTCAAATTATAACATACTACATCATAATGATGAGATAAAAAGTCAAAATGATGAGATAAAAGTCATAAGTTGACAAAGTTGAAATTATAAGACAAACAGTTAAAAGAATAATGTCGCAATTATATGACATTATATCAAAATATGGGATGAAAAAAAAGATTTATATAAAACATTTTAACTGCATAATTATGGCTATAACTAAATAATTGACATTAAAGTTATAAATGATAAAGTTAAGGAAAAAAAATTATGAGATAAAAGTCAAAATTATGACATTCGGTCATGACTCAATGACTTTCAAGTTGAAATTCGTAGGTCGTAGTTTATATTTGTTGTCCTCTTTATCTCACAATTGATTTCTTCTTAGGATCTTTAAACATCCTAGGACTAAAATGGGATTCTCTCATTCAGACATGGCCGGAAATCAGCACTGAACAAGCCTTCATCATCATCATCATCATATTCCCGAAGCAGGGCGCGGTCAGGAGCATTGGGACACCACCACTGCAAATACTGATGTCACGTGGCAGGAATATTTGGCAGATAACCCATTTCCTGCACAGCTGACAGCATCATCACTGTCTAAATATTTACCTAGAGTTGTCAGCACTAGCACTCCAGTAAAGTGTTCGTCCTCAGTGTTTATCAGGCTGTAATTCTCCTCTTGTCCTCTGGGCGGCGATGTCCACCATTCTATTTTTCCAAGGAAACAGTGTAACAACTTACAACAAGGCACAAACAACAATTTCAATCATATTCATCAGTAGTTAATAAACTAACAAGAGTGATGATTCAATGTTTGATGAAGTCAACATGAATCATGTGGTCAGGATAAAAGAAAGAGGCAGTTAAGCCACTCGTTTGCATTCTACACAAATTCAAACAAATGTATAAGGTGTGGCGCCCTCTTATGGTTAAGATTACATGTAAATACCTTGAAGACGTGCAGTATGAATGTCAAGAAGGCTTCGTTCACAACGTTTCCCCCCTTTAAACTTATATAAAATTAGGTAGCCTAGCTATAAAACACCTAATATAGACCTGTATTTAGTAGTCCTGTTGATCAAAGTTTTACAGTTTTAAGATTTAAGTAGCCTATTTATGTATTTTAAATAAGGTAGACAAAATATAATCTCTCAAAGCATTTAGTCACAAATCACACCTGATTATTTTCTATCCTGCAAAGTACAAATAAAAAAATACACTGTAAAAATAAAAGTTGCTGCCTTACATTTTTTTTTTAAGTACAATCAACTTGGATGTTTAAGTCATTTCAACTTAGATTACATTAAACTGACTTAAAAAATTTGTTGAATATTTTATAACTTATAAAAAAAGTTATTTTGATGTGTTAAAGCAATGTAAAAAAATATGTTGTCAATTTATTGATTATATATATATATATATATATTTTTTTTTACAGTACACAAACGTTTTTAATCACTCAAGTGTCAATGTTAGGACAACCAGAACTGATTTTGCTCAGACAAAACAAGGAAAAAGAAAAAACGCCGACTCATGACCTATTTTCTGCAGTATGATAACTAGGGCTGACTGGTTATGGTGGTTTATATGTGTCATACAACAGATTTAGGATAAGATTGAAATGTGCTCTTGTTACGGAATATGTGCTCGACTGCATATCGGATGCTAAACGCTGAGAACCCCACGGTTCGAGAGCTCGAATGATAAGACATTAGGAGCGCTGCCGGAGGTTAAAAAGGTCTGAGGTTACAGATCCATTATTCTGAGCACATTAGAAGAGATTTAGTTTCAGGATGACCTTTCCTCTGTGCTCGTCTTCAGGGGTTCTGGGGGGCCGTGGGTGATGAAAACACAGTGACAAAATACTGAAACTTAATCACACGACAACTGCACTACAGACTCAAAAAAGTCTAAAGTACGTTTAGATAATCACCCAGCAAGCACTTTTGTGTTTGAAAGACTAATAGCTGCCCAAACACAGCCTAAAACAAGGCAAAATTTGGGCTGTCAGTGAAAATTTAATAGATGTCTAAGCATATCCCAAGAATAGACGAGTCATCAATTAGATGAAATGAAACCAGACACCTTGTAATCACTGTTGACTTTGCTTACATGATGGAATATCATACATCTCGCAAGTTATTTTGGCAAAAACGACATGTAACCAAATTCAAGGTTATTCTGGCTGGAAGTGGGTTCCTCATAGCCGGACTATATCGGGTCTATAGTTAACAGAGACGGTGAAATGACGGCTATTGCTTGCTGTGTAGTGGCTTGCTAAGACTATGTAAGAATGTTTATGTGTTAAAGGGATACTCCACTTTTTGGGGGGAAATAGGCTCATTTTACAGCTCCCCCAGAGTTAAACAGTTGAGTCTTACCGTTTTCGAATCCATTCAGCCGATCTCCGGGTCTGGGGTTCCCACTTTTAGCATAGCTTAGCATAGATCATTGAATCGGACAGGACCATTAGCATCTCTCTCAAAAAAAATGTCCAAAGAGTTTCGATATTTTTCCTATTTAAAACTTGACTCTTCTGCAGTTGACGCAGCGCCTGAAAATAGTCCCCAGCTCGGTAACTTCCATTTCAGGCCCTGCGTCATATCATTACGCCTGCTGGACTCATGGTACGACAGCAAAGTTTCTTGATTATTACGCAGGAATGAGAGTATAGTTCCTAGCCATATCAGCCTAGGAAATCGCAACTTTTCATTTTCCGTCGGTCTTAGTACATGATGTAACTACAGAAGAGTCAAGTTTTAATTAGGAAAAATATCAAAACTCTTTGGTCATTTTTTTGAGAGAGATGCTAATGGTCCTGTCCGATTCAATGATCGATGCTAAGCTATGCTAAAAGTGGGACCCCCAGACCCGGAGATCGGCTGAATGGATTCGAAAACGGTAAGACTCAACTGTTTAACTCTGGCGGAGCTGTAAAATGAGCCTATTTCCAAAAAAAGTGGAGTATCCCTTTAATCTCTTGTTTATTGGCAACGTGTGAACAGCTTGTAATGAAACTTAAAAAACGAGGCCTTCCCCAACTTCCTATAATGTGCAGACTGATTTTTATGTGAAGTACTGAATCAAAAGGATGTGACGTTTACACTCTCTCTTCTGTTTTATGACACATGAAATTAATGCTTATACAATGTTCAGGATAATGTTGAAAAAGCCATTCTGTACTGTAATGCCAATGTGTCAAGCAAATAAACATGATTAATTCACATTATAGTCTCACATAGCCAGATCTATAGTCTATATAATCTCAAATATACTTTATAATATCATAACATTTTAATAGCTCATCTGTCGACATGATGCCGGTGAATGCCAGAACTGGTGCAAACATTTCCACATCGCTACGATCAGATGCTTTCTGAACTGCTGTTTTCTCACCGCTGTCATTATTGTGTGTATGTTATTAATGAATATTTACATATTCATCTAACCGTCGCTCTCAGCAGCGTCAAGGGCGTCGGAATGTTCGTTAAAAGTATATCGCTGCAAAGGTATTTTCAACTTCTTTTTACTTCTAAGCGAAGAAGGAAGAATAACTTTACCGTAAGTATATCAGGGCCTTGAATCACGTTCAGTCTCTTGTACGTTACGAGTGTGAACACGAAAAATACGTTTCTGGCTGGAGTTCACTAGTGGCATTGAAATAAATGTTATGATGTTATTTCCATCAAGAGGTGCATCCGTTTTTGGTCAAAATCTTGTATTAGCAATGCAAGAGTCCAGCACTCTGTAAAGTCTCCTCCAGCACATCCCATGCATGATGTGTCTTTACATGGTTGTTTAAGAAATGAAAAGATACACACTCCTTCAATTAAGGAACTGTTGCCAAACATATAAAATGCTAAAAACATAGGGCCCTATCTTGCACCCAGCGCAATTGACTTTGTACACTGACGCATGTATCATTCCTATTTTGCACCCGACGCACAGCGGACTTTTCCCTCCACAGACGCACGTCGGTAAATTAGGGAATGAACTTGCGCTCCCGGCGCGTTCAGCGAAAAGAGGAGGCGTGTTCCTGCGCAAACGTTCCCTGGTGCTATTTTGCAGTTTCAGAAAACAATTCCGCCACAGACCAGGAGAAACCTAGTCTAAAGTCAGTGGCGCATGTTATTCAGATGCTATTTTAAGGGCTCATGCTTGGCCATAATGTAGCGTGTGCACAACGCACACACACTTTGCTTCTCTCATCTACACAGACGCAGCAGTTCACATTTTTGCAAACCATACATAATTACAAGGAAAAATATTCCACACGAGGGAAATCATTGTGGTGTCCATGAAGATGTGAAAAAATTGGCATAAATCTAGCATACACATTTACCCAAATTATTATACGCCTGTTTAACCGAAGCTAATTTGGGTGTGTTTCTCCATCCCCAATGTCACTTCTCTGTGTTTTACGGCCCTGACGAGAACGTTGGTCTCCTCGGCTGTGAACCGCTCCTGGCGTGCGTCTGGCAAATCCACCGTTATAATAGCAATCCGCCATGGAACAAGCGCGCCTGCTCTTAAAGGGAACGTGAGATGACGTTCTGATTGGTTTATTTCACGTTACGCCCAAACCACACCTATGAGTAATGAAGCTACTTCAGACCAACACATTTTAGATTTGCGTCGGGCGCAAGAGTCATTTATCCCGCCGGTATAATAGCAACAGCGCCCGAGATCTGCCCACAAAGTTACTTGCGTTTCGCATTTGATACATGCGTTTCAGATCGTTAAAATAGGGCACATAATATTCACTGCAATAATGATCCAATCATAGACTCTTAAGCATTTTCCTATTTAAATCCAAACAGCGAAATTTGCTTTACTTAAATTTACAGAAGTTTCTTGTTGTACTGCATTTGTTGATAAAAAAACTAAACATTTACAGTAATCAGCAATGTTATCATGATGTATATCATTGAAAATTATACATTAATACATTATATGACAATTAGACTTGTATTTATTTATTTATTTATTTGTTTATATAGCAGAAATGAGAGTTAGGAGAAAATAACTTAATTGCACAATGCAAAAAAACGTTGGTAAAATTGCTTCAAATCAAATTAAGGTTTTGTAAGATTTACCCTTTAAAACCATTTCTGAAGAACCATGTTTGTTATTGATGGGTTGGTTACTTTAAACCATTGGTAAATGAGTAACATGAATACATAACAGTTCCTCTTATCAACTTCTGATCGAGTGTGAGACGAGCACAGAAAGCTGCAGCTGCGTGTGCCACACTGAATATCATTTAAATAAAACATGTAAATATTGTGTTTAGAGTGAGAAATGCTCATCTGCTGCATTTGACACCTCGGAGAAACACTTCGTAAAGCATCCTTTCATTACAAACTGAAGTCATTTCTAAACAAATTACTAATGATTCACTAGGGAAGAAACGGATTCATGCACACTGCTCATTAATGAACAGCAGATGTTTTAAACTCGGGCTGAAAGAGCGAGGGCATTTAGTAAAGCCCTGTTAAACACTAAAGCGGATTAAAGCAGAGTTGCTGCTTTATGCTCTACTTAAGAAAATGTCCTTAGACAAACCTTGAATGCCATGCAAGCCATGCATTTCTTTTGGTCTTAGGAAAAATGTCACATGTTAACAATGATGCATTGCAACCCAGCGTTAAAGAGGCTATATATTACGCCCTTTTACTAAGACCTACATTTGTTTTTGGGCTCTTCTAGAACAGGCTTTCATGCTTGAATGTTGCTTATATTCCTCATATTCTCCATTGTTGCAGCTCCTCTCTTCCCAGTCTGTCAGTAACGCTCTGTTTAGTTCCTGTCTCTATGAAGCCCCTCCTTCTGAAAAGTACACTGTGCTCTGATTGGTCGGCTGGAGCAGTGTGTTGCTCCCTTCAAGCGTGTTTGGGAAATGTCCCGCTCGTTAACATAACCGCTGCTGCATCCCAATTTGCATACTCTCCATCCTAAATAGTATCCAAAACTAGAATTAAAGTCCCAAATCGTAGTATGTTGACATTCCAAAGATACCCGGATGGTCTACTTTTTCCGGTAAGAATCCGAAGTGCAGATCCGTGCGCACTCCCAGCGTTAAATTAACCCTCCTCAGAGTTTATTTGAGTCACTGAAGCAGTGTTAAAGTTAATGAGATAATTAAGTGATTAACTGAGTGATTACTGAGTATTAGTGATGAACACCTGCTGTTAACAAGCAGAATCACTGGAGGAAAGAGTCACCATTATGGTGATCAGTGTTTGCTTTAGTTGAGCTCTTGAATATTTAACATTAGTTGTTAAAAAACTACAAACATGGCGGATGTGCAAGTCTGACTGTTAAGAAGAGAGGTTAAGATTAATGGGTTTGAGAGATTAATAATCAGTATTCAGTGTTATCCACATTATATTTAATCTGCAACAGCATTGTGAATTTTTGTAATGATACGTTTGGTTATTAACTTATAAATGCATCATTTTGCAAACACATGAGAAGAGTCTCCGCATGAAAGACCCACGACTGGCAGATCAAAGTGCTGCTTCATTTCTCTCTGAAATGAAATGAAATGAAATTGAATGTGGAGGATTTTAACTGTGACAAGACTGATTGACAGGAAGCACGTAACTAAGCGACAGAGCGATTATGATGAAGTAGTTTGTCCCAAAGCTTGCCTACACTTCTGCTACACACTCAAAAGTATGTACTTTTTCTTCACAAAAACGACATACTTTTAGGGCATAGTATAAGTAGGCGAATTGGGACGCAAGTTTCAACACACTACTAACTAACTCAACCAGGCCCCGCCCCTTTATTCTGCGTATGAATTATTTAAATGAGGAATATTGTGACGTGTTCGTTCCCGGAAGAAACTCAAGACTACAATGGAGGCGTTTCAGGGAGTTCAGAAACACTGATATAGAGAATAACTCTCTTTTTCACTCTCAAACAGCAACATTACACACTAAAGAGAGTTGAACACGTTAAGGTCTGAAATTGCAACAAGCAATTCCCTTCACAAATTGAGACATTCGGTCAGAATACAGACGCAATCACAACCATTGAGTTGATCATCTCCTACAGTTGGGTGTTGTTGAGTCTCAGGGGACGAGAATCACACAGTGGCTGTTTTGTTTGTTGACGTCAGAAATGGAAAGTATTCAAGTCCCTTCAGTAACAGCCAAATCTCTCCTGCGACAACAGATCAAACACACCATACGTCATATTTCATCTCTTTAATTTGATCAGTGTAATGAGTGCATAGAGACGGAACTGAAACCATGAAGATGTGCTACAATAATAAAAAATTAAAAAGTGCATTAAATGATTTCTATCATTCTAGACTCAGACTAACATTCAGAAAATGATCTCGCTGTAGTGCCAATTACACAGACAGACATGAATATGATAATAATCACCATCTCATTCCTGGAATTATACAAAGTTTTTTTTTCTTTTTTTTTTCTTAAAGTACAAAACAGTACATTTGAGCAGCTGCCGAGAGTCTTCACATCAACAAGTGACCACATGCATGAAGGAGAAATATTTTAATAATCTTGTGATCAAAGAAAGCCTGTCTATTCCTCTCACAGGATGTTGTTGGGTTTTTTTCTAAAAAGTTGCTAAAGTCACAGAGTTTTGAGGCTGAAGTTATTCTAAGCTTTGGCAGTTTATCTTTGAATCTTTTTCCACAAAGAGCAAAACACAAGATATACGGATAAATTCAGTCATAAATCCCCAAAATGACGGGATCACAGTGGTTATTCACAGTGTATACGGTGCTCATATGTTTAATAAAGTCTCAGTATTTTTGTTAATAAACGCCCGGCTTTAGCTGCCATAGAGATCTCTATAAACTGTGTGTTTTCTTTCTTCCACATATCGTCTTCATCTCAATGTCGTGATATCACTGAGATACGCCTGAACTTGTTTCCATTTGGATGCAACTCTTCTAAAGTGTCTCGATTAAATTAGTCCAGCTGCCTAAAAGTGTTCATATGAAGGCACTCGGTTGCTCTCGTCTTGTTTAAAGCTAAAGGAGTCACAGTTTATCTCTCACAATCACTTTTGCTACGGTTTGCACGATCAGATGCTTGAATCTCGACATGCAAAAACTCCTGACGCGTGCAGTTACGAGGAGACCGTCCTCAGAAATCCCATCATGCAGTAAAACAATCATACACACGTCCAATATTCAATAACCATCAAAGCCAAGTAGTAATTTGTGAAATCCTGCTGTGTGTGTGTGTGTGTAATGGCAGTTCATAAGGTGGATTAACGCTGCTAATGCAGCTACGCTTGTTTCTCTGAGGAAACGTTTCTCTGAGGGTTTCTCTGTCTCGCTGGTACAAGTGTCCCCCTGAGAACCAGCGATTTATACCTGTGTGTTTCTGTCCTTGTGTGCACAGCCTGGGCTTTGCTGAGATTTCAAATGGCAATTAAGGTGAATTTTTTAATATAACATTTAAAAATTATATCATATGACATTTAAAAATTAAATAACATTCAAATAGAGTGTAGAGAATCGAGACACTTCAACAACTCATGCGTCTCAGAACAACAACTCATGCTGTCAGATCGATTAATCGCATCTTTCATAAAAGTTTGAGTGTATATATTTTTATATTTATATTTATATTTATATTATATGTGTGCATTTCTGTCTGCACACACACACACACACACACACACACACACACACACACACACACACACACACACACACACACACACATGTAACTTTCATGTAAGATGCGATTAATCGATTTCACAGCCCTAATATATATATATATATATATATATATATGATAATTCTGTCCTGCAAGCAAAAAAATTAAACATTATCATTTTTTATAAATTTTTATGTCATGTAAAATGTTGTAATTTTAAATAATTAATTGTCTTATTATTATTATTATTAATTTTAATTATAAATGTATACTATATATATTATACTTAAAAAATATAACAATTATTAATTACTATAAAATTTATAATATACTATATATAGCCATATATTTGTCTATGTTAGCTTACACATTTTTATGGTTTCATGATTTTTCACAATTATTTGACTATTTAAATTGATCGCCTGATAGAAGTCAGGTTCACACTGTGTCAACTTACCCCATGCAGTGTGACAACATGCCCCGTTTAAACAGATAGATTAAGGGCTTTATGGTGTGTGTCTATACAGAAACTGACTCTCAAGATATTCACTGGAATGACAACTATAGCCTGGCCTCCCCTATATATATATATATACAGTAGTCAACATTTGGATCAAAACCTTTCATCAAAGTTATACATGAATTTTGAACAATACCCGTTCTAGTCTTTGATGAACTTCTTTGATCCACTTCAAATGTTGACTACTGTATATTAATTTAAGTATCAAATGTCTTTCTTCCCTGGTCCAGAATGCAATCTGTCCTTGTCCTCGCCATCACCACACACAACCCTCATCAGAACATTAGACAAGACGTCTTGATACAGACTCAGACAAACCCATCCGGGAAGATACAGCAAGGTCACCAGTCCCATGAAATTAAGGGGATAATGGGAATAATCCCAGGAACATGCGCCGAACTGCCTGAGAGCGAAGCCCCAGCTGAACTCCCAGGCGTAGATGAAGCAGACGTAGATGGGAAGCCTCTTCCAGGTTCTCCATCCTCTCCTGAAGTGCAGGTGGAGGTAAAGCTTCTCCACCACGAAGCTGCAGCTTCCATACATGAAGAAGGACCACAGGGATGTGTGACCCTTCAAGACTCGGTCCTCCTTCTCGAACAGATTAAACACAGAGGTGAAGACCACCTCATCCAGAAACCCATGCATCCCGAAGAACACGAAGCGCAGGAGTCCGGGTAACCCGTCCGCGCGCGAGGATCTCAACAACACACTGTTTTTCTGAAACTGCAGATGCAAGACGCCTTTATGAAAGATGCTCGAGAAGTATAAAGCGAGCATGTAATGCACAGCGAGCTGCGTGATGGAGACCACCCTGATGTTCTCCGTGCAGGTCACCAGATTCCCGATTAAAATCTGCAGGCAGATGTACAGGGACGGGTAGAAGACGAGGTGGAACACGAGCGGGCGCCCGTGGAAGCTTCTCTTCTGAAGGTACACCTTCTCCAGGAGCAGATGCGTGATGGAGTGAGCGATGCACAGGTACGGAGAGGAGAATCCCAGCAGCTGCAGGTCGCTGTGTTCCTGGAAGTGGCGCACGGAGGACAGAAGGATGTCCAGTGTGACTCCGTGCATCCCGTAGAAATACATGCGCATCCACTGCGGTAAAGCGCGAGCTGTGTCGCGCGCCCCCGGGCTCGACATCATCATATCTCTCCTCACAACACTCTCAGATATCGATGGGGTTTTGTTTATAGGTCATTTGAGTCGCCGATGACCCGCTGAACCCCCGCGAAGGCGCACAATCTCACTAACCGCATTCTTGCTCTATCATTGGAAGGAGCGGAATGAGAAGAGAAGAAAATACAGAGACATAATAACACCCTCCACCAGGTGGCGCTGTCCTACTCATCTAAATGTGCTGAAGACGCATCATACACAGCTCTTCACAACAACACTATATTATATTATATTATATTGTTTAATTATTTATTTTATTTTTGTATTGGTTATTTTTTCAAAAATAAAGAAAAAAACATATTATATTTATAATTTTATCAAAGTTTTTATAAATGTTATTTTTATTTTATGTCTTATCAAAAATTATTTTATTGTAAAATATTATTTTTGTTGTTTATAATAATATTTGATAATATTTATTCTATTTTGTATTTATATTTGATAAATATATAGGGTATATTAAATTATATAATTAAAAACATTTAAATGTTATTTTTTTGTTATTAATTATATTAAAATATTTTTTTTATATCATTTAGTAATACTTCTATTCTATTTCTATATCATTTCTACATTTTATATGATATTATTATATAAGATATTACATTATATAGTATTTTTTATAATACTGTTTAATTATTTATTTTTATTTATGTATTTATTATTTTAGAAAGATATTAAATATATCTATTCATGCTACTTTATAAATGTTATTTTTACGGTAAATTTTATTATATATAAAAATATTATTTATAAATAATTTTACATGATAACTTTAATGTATTGTTAAATATTATTTTAGTTTTTATAATATTATTTAACTATATATATATATATATATATATATATATATATATTTTTTTTTAGTTGATACAAGTTTATTAAATTATATAATTAAGAAAGTTTTTATAAATTATATTACAATTATTTTTATAATACTCTCCCTCTCCCTCTCTCTCTCTCTCTCTCTCTCTCTCTCTCTCTCTCTCTCTCTCTCTCTCTCTCTCTCTCTCTCTCTCTATCTCTCTCTCTCAGTTTATTACTATCCTTACCATGGAAACGACCCTTGGGTTTCTAAAGTAATCTCTCTCTCTTTGGGACTTGACATTAGTCAACTTAAAACTCAATTCCCTCATCAGGACATGTTCCTCAGGGTAAAAACGTCTTTCATTCATATTTAAAAGCCCTTTATGCTCGGTATTGTAAAGTGTAATTCAACGATTAAGCTTTATTTTAGATTCCACATAATAGGATATTTACGTAATTGTTGTAAAATCTAAAGCGGTAAAATGCCACGGTGAGGCTGGAGCTCTTGACTCTCCTGCATGACTGAACAACATCACACACACACACACACACACACACACACACACACACACACACACACACACACACACACACACACACACACACACACACACACACACACACACACACACACACACACACACACACACACACACACACACACACACACACACACACACACACACTGTTATTATCTCAGCTCTCGGTTCTCCTCTGCTGCGTTTGGAGGTGACAGATTAGCTCTGAGAATTCATCCAGCACGTTATCTGTGAGAGACACAGCATACACACACAACAACAAGTGGTCAGAGGTCTTCACTGGCTCCATATAAGAAGTCACACAGACAAAAAAATAAAAATAAAATAAAAAATACAAAAAGTCACAAAGACCTCTGTCAATCAAACAACTATATCTAACACAAATGTGTAAAAATTGTAAAATTTCTATTGAGTAATTTTTGTTAACTGTGATACACATTATACGACAACTGTAATGTTTTTTTTAAGGGAAATTCTGTTTTATTACAAACAAATTTCTCAAATGTCGGCTGCATTTTCACAAGCCCAGCTGCAGTTCTTCAAAGCGACACTAGATGGAGGCAAAGCGCGTTTTTAACTCATCGTAAAGTCATGATGCATGTTTGCCCTTAGGAAAGAAACAATAATCTAATGTGAATGGCACATTATCAGCATGCTGGTGCATGACATCGTTCAAACATTACAATAAATCACTTTAATTTAACACAGCATGGCCACGGCATTTCAGATTAGCATCAAATGTTCACCATTATCAAATCTCAATTCACCCGAAACGTTACTAATATAGCCTATTATCAGATTTTAATTTTTTTCTAATGCAAGTCAATGGGTGTTTGGATGGTGTATGTTCACTTACACTAATGTTATCCGCTATAATCACTACCAAATAAGACTTTAATGTGTTTATCTCGATTCAAATTTGCCGTGTCCCCAGTTTTTAATCCTGTAGTTTCTGTAAAGTCCCCCTGTTACTTTAAAAAAATTAGTCATGCCTTAAAATATCTTGAATGTAACTCGACACCCTTTCCTCATTTAGAATACGCAGTTCTATGAATATGCAAATGAGCCCCGCCTCCACTCACTCACTCAGCTCAGAGATCCACTGGTTGGCGATCACACGTTGATCTGATTGGTTACAAGGTAGTTTGTGACGTCAGAAACACCAAACTGTGTTTTTGAGACTGTCTTTGATTCACTGCAGAAGAAAATACTCAGCAATGGTGTTCGACTTATGAATTAACACATGGTTTGTCTTAAAGCATATTAAAAACACCACATAGACATATAAACAACATTAAAAGCTTATTAAAAGACTTTAAAGAAAAGGAGAAGCAGATTTAAATGCTTTGCAACTTAATTCCAGCCCATAAAAGAATAATATCCAATTAATTTTGTTTAGCAGTTCATTCCGTAGCACCGTTGTCGTGTAAATGAATGGCCAAACATAAGGGTAAACATACCCTGAGTTAGCGGCGGTAACAAAGTGGGGCGGAGCTTAGCGATTAGCAACATTTTGCAAATATTCTGTTTTGATATCCATTATTTTGCAGCGTGGAAAGTAGTTATTTTCTGTGAATGTGCAAGACTTCCCGTTCATTAGCCGCTGTAGGTAAATACCTAAGAATAATAAAATTCAGTAAACGGTAAAACTATATGTGCTACAAACAAATGTTTATAATTACGACAATAAATTGAAATAATACGTTAAGAAATCCCAGTTTGCAATATAAACGAGCTATTTTGTAAAGCTAAAATTAGGCTAACAAATGACCGCTTGTACGCTCTTCTCTATTGTGACGTATATCGAGGGAAACGGCTTCTCAAACAAGAACAAATGTGGGCGGGGCTTGATTTTGTCTGTGGGGAATTGATTGGATGGTTGTGGTTTGCTATTGGCTGATCTCATGTGAGTGACAGGTTGAGCCCCGCCCTCAAGGGGAAGTTATTCAGATTCACGATTACGAGGAACATGAATTTAAACAAATTATGTGGTGCTCGGATAAATCGTTTATAATAAATACTGCAATATTCCATAAAAAAAAGAAGAACTGTCAATATTGGTTTGATGTTGATTTTAAAAAATACGTTTTTATTACTGTAGACATGGCTCTAGTCTAGATGACTGATGTTGTCATCTGTTCAGGTCAGTGAAAAAGATGAACTCACTCCATGCCCGATTTTAATAGATATCTAAAAATGCAATCTCAGATCCCATTTCCTCCAATTTGCGGCTCTTATTGGTTTGAGTCTCCGCGTCTGGTTCAGAGTCAGCCGGGTCACGAGGGGGAGGAGAAATAAGAGTCCCACGAGGAGACTCACTCTTGTTTACAGTTCCTGGGTTTTATTAGGTATTCCCGTCACTTCACGGGTCTCCCGTACTGAGGCTTGCATCCGTAATGAGGTTTGAATGCCCTTCTTCAAGCTAAGTGTAGACTTGCTGTTATACTCACTGGATTTTATATTTTAAAAAAACGTCTTGATTGGAGTAAAATTTGGACGACGCCTCATAAGTATTGCATCACAAATAAAGTGAATAGTAGCCTACATATTACATTTTTTACCCATAAAGTCACTCGTGGTACAGTGTTTTAAAGTGAACATGGAAGATATTTGTGGGGTTTTTTTTGTAAAATTTCCCCTGAGACTATTAATCATCTTTTTTAGGAGTAAAATATATATATTGGAAAGAACTCAGTAATAATTATCTATAAAGAAAAGCGATGATTCCTGTTAACTTTGAAGAAGTTAATGTTATGCTATATATTTTTTTTCATTTGATGATGATAAAGATCTTTTGTTTATATTTGATTTACTATATTTAGCTCTTACTATAGCCTATTCATAAAGTCAAATGGAATGAAAAAATGCCAAATTTTGAACAATGAATATTAAAATATATTTTATATTTTTTATATATATATATATATAAAATATATATACTATATAAATGTAATATATATAATATATATTTAATATATATAATATATATTTAATATATATAATATATAAATGTAATATATATATTTAATATATATAATGAAATATATATATATAATAATATATATGAAATATATATATATAATAATATATATTAAATATAAATATATATTAAAATATATTTTAATAACTGATATTAAAATATATTTAGAAACAATATCCAAATGTAAAAACTTAAAAGCAAGGAAAACTACACAGCTGTTTAATAGGCACAAGTTTTTCTTTTTTTTCCTCTTTCTTTCTTCGTTTTTTCCCCCTGACATGTATGGTTATATATACTCCTGTATGTAAATTATGCCTTGTTCTTATTAAAATGCAATACAAAAAAGAAGTTTTAAATGATTTCCACGGCACCCGTGTCAGACAGATCAGATCCGAGCGTGAGTGGACTGAAGCTCCTTCTGTAATTCATCCGGTATCTCAGAGGTCATTAAAGCAGCACAAGGTCATCGCCATGGAGACCGCAGTCCTTCTCCTGCACAGTTTCACATTCGGTCAGTTTGCATGTTTACAGCTGAGGCCAGATCATCTTTTAGCATGCGTTTATGGTCTGTGTTTCCTCAGCGGTCTAAACGTGCGTCACAAGCGCTGCTTTATCCAGATTCATCTGCTTTTGTTAAACAGTGCATTAGCCTTGTGTGAGAAATAAGACATAATAACCATGTGTTTTTTTTAATGAGATGCCATGAGGTGGAAACTACAGTATGAATGTTGTTGTGTTTGAACTGGAGGAAACAAGGCATGTCAGGTTGAAAGGCTATGGACGCGTTTCATGTGAGCGAAGCTGAGCGAGAACAACCTGTCAAATGTGCAAAACAGCAACGCTTGCTAATAGAGAAAGAATACAGAACGAACTGTCAGAGGATGTAGAATATCACTAGAAATAGAGCATACAGTGGTGCTTGCATATGCAAAATTCATCACTATAATGAGAGGGTTGATATACTACTGTTCAAAGTTTTATTTATTTGTACAGCAAGGGCACATTTAACGGGTTAAAACTAGTGACAGCAAAGACATTTATAATGAGAAACAAAAGATTTCTATTGAACTATTGAACTTTCTGTTGTTTAAGAATCACATTTTCCACAAAAATATTAACATTGACAAGAATAAGAATAATCAGACATTTTTCTTGAGCAGCAAATCCTCATATTAGAATGATTTCTGAAGGATCATGTGACACTGAAGACTGGAGTAATGATGCTGAAGATTCAGCTTTAATCACAGGAATAAATTATAGGCTATACTCATTACAGAAAGCAGTTATTTAAAATTGTAAGTTCGTCACGACAAACTCTATGGTTTGACAAAGCCTTTTGAAAGTTTTATAAGCTTCCTAGCATGTTTTAACATGTTGCTCGTAAGTTTGATCCTGTTGTAAACATGTCTCAGATTTATTTTGCATTTTGCTAACATGTTTGTAGCATGTTTTAGTATATTGAATTAGCATGCTAGCATGAATGAGCAAGTTGCAAGCCTTTTTATCAAGTTGCTAAGATGAATAAGCATTCCCAAATTTGCAAACATGTTTTAACAGTTTGCTAGTGTGTTTTAAAACTTTGCTAGCATGTTTTAGCACATTGCTAACATGAATGAACATGTTGCTAGGATGTTTAAATGCATTGCTACCATGATTTAGCATAATGCTAACATGTTTTAACACATTGCTAGTATTAATTAACATCGTGCTAGTATTAATTAACATCGTGCTAGTATGAATGAGCATGTTGCTCGGATGTTTAAATGCATTGCTACCATGATTTAACACAATGCTAACATGTTTTAACACATTGCTAGCATTAATTAACATCGTGCTAGTATGAATTAACATCGTGCTAGTATGAATTAACATCGTGCTAGTATGAATTGGCATGTTGCTAGTATGTTTTAACACGTTAGCATGTTGCTAGCACATTGCATTAAGGAAGCTTTGTGGTAACTTAAATAGTGAAAGTCTATGGGAATTTGGTTCGGGAGTCCAATAGGTTGATTGTCAAGCCAACATAATATTTCACAAAATTACTATTTTTACTCTTGATTTTTGATCAAATAATTGCAACCTTAAAGGTGATGATACACAGGGTGATGATACACATCTGGTTGCCCGTTGACGGCAACATTGCCCAGTGTGTATCATCACCTTCAGTGAGCAGAGACTTCAAGAGCCTAAAAAAATCCTTCTGAGCCCAATGAATGGTATCATTATATATTAGCTAAGATGAATCTTGCTTTGAACTTGCTAAGCAGTTGTTAGCATATTCAGAGTGATCAAAAAAGCTAAAATATTCCACCCTCACATCTCTGTGATAATCTAGTCCTTCATTCAATCACTTGCTTGTTTTGTTATTCATCAAGTGAAACTCAAGTCTGATTGCAATTTGAGGAATAGAAACAGTGGCGTTTGCTTTTTGGAGTTTCTGTTTGACAGCCTGAGTGACTCGTGTAATACAGTAAGGGCATAGAGACGCTTTAACTAGCTGAAGATGGACATTACTATCGATGGTTAGTGTTGGTTTACATTGAGAGGTCACGGGGGCAGGATGTGATGTCGTCAGAAACTGGATTATCTGCAGGAAATGGCCACTTAGTGACAACTGAAAAATGAACTGATTGTTCATTGTGTTTCAAAACCTAGTGAGCTGCCTTGCTGTCTACGTAGACAACCTTATTATAGTTAACCAAAACTAAAACCTATGGTGGTGCATTGCTGCCACATACATTTTTTTTTTACCACCTAATTATGTCATAATAACGAGATATGTCGTTTAAATTATATATTTTTTAGTAATGAGATGCTATGTCGTTAAAATTAAAATATTCTCGTAAAAAAAAAATCTCATAATAACGAGATTTTATGTCATTTAAATTATATATTTTATCGTAATAATGAGATGCTATATCATTAAAATAAAAATGTTCTCGTTAAAACTACATTTTTCGTAATAACGAGATGCTACATCGTGAAAGTGACTTTTTCTCGTTAAAACATTTTTTTCTCATAATAACGAGATTGTTATGTCATTTAAATTATATATTTTATCGTAATAACGAGATGCTATGTCATTAAAATAAAAATGTTCTCGTGAAAACTAAATTTTTTCGTAATAACGAGATGCTATATCGTGAAAGTGACGCTATATCGTGAAAGTGACTTTTTCTTGTTAAAAATTTTTTTTCTCATAATAACGAGATATAATGTCATTTAAATTATATATATTATCGTAATAACGAGATGCTATGTCGTTAAAATACATTTTTAATTTTTCACGTTAAAACTACATTTTTTCGTTAAAACATTTTCTTGTAATAACAAGGTGTTATCATTAAAATGATGTTAAATGCCATTCAAATACATAGTTGGAACAACATATCTCGCTATTACGAGAAAATATGTCGTTTTAAAGAGAAGTTTACATTTTAACGACATAGCATCTAATTATTCTGAGAAAATATATTGTTTAAATGACATAACATCTCGCTCTTACAAGAAAATATATTGTTTAACTTTAGCTTATTCACCGTATCCCCCAGAGTTAGATAAGTCCATACATACCCTTCTCATCTCTGTCTGATGCACCCACCGCTAGCCTAGCTTAGCACAAAGACTGGAGGTAAACGGCTCCAGCTAGCATACGGCTCCCAATAAGAGACAAAATAACACCAACATTTTCCTATTTACATGTTTTGATTTGTATAGTCACAGCGTGTACAAATAACAAGGTCACATGAGACACAGCCATCTTCTAACCATATACAACATTTACTTAGACTTTAATAAAAGTTTCTCAGCGATACTTAAAAAAAAAACACACTGCTTCTACTGTAAATTTTTCCACTGACTTCCATGCACTGCATTCTGGGATTGCACTGTTCAAGTCATATGTTGCATCTTTAAGAATATAAATAACTAGATTGATGCAAAGTCTGCAGTCTGACAAATTGGCTTGCCTAACAAATTCCGCAATATTAATCGATTTTCACGCCTGAATGGGTGGAAAACACAAAAGATTGCTAAAATCCTGTTCATTAAAATGCACAAAAACTGCTGAGAGAAGGAACAAAGCGGTGCTTCATCAGAGATGGACATAGTCTCAAACTGCTGACATTTCAGAATCCACACAATTGTTGAATAAAGATAATCGAGACATGAATATTGAAATCAGAAGGGAGTGGCCATGCTGAGTTCAGATACACTGAGCGTAATGTGCAGAGGACGGAGGTTTGGCTCAATGAAGGTCAGGCATTGTTGCCGGGTCGAGTGTTCGTTTGCTCACCCTAGAGAACTCGATTGTTATTCACAGCTTTACTCCTAATAAATGCACAAATCTGAAGCTGCATAGGCTGATATTTCATATCCCCTTTTCAGAAACGTTTGGTGGAAATGCCAGAAGAATGTCAAACTAATGTCAGCAATTAGACCTGATTCACAATTTGCATCAAGCTTCCTCAGCAGCTCCACATACATCAAACGAGAAACACATTTGCCATGTCAGGGCATTCGTTTGCACATGCTTTTTGCACCATCATTTCTCTTTGTTAATTATTATTAATTGCTCAACCGAGATGATGAAATGATTTAGCATTTTAAGATAAGGCAGAAGTGACAGGGAAAACGAGCACTCATCGTCTCTCCAAATCTAATTACAGATATCTGCTCCGCTCAAATTAATTCCCAGTTTTAACTGCCATCCTTCCAGCATGGGCAAATACTGCATAATAATCATTAAGATTTTGCACTTTCTTAACAAAATGTGAGTAGTGTGAATTAACACACTGCTAACAGTATTTAACATACTGCTAGAATGTTTTAAGATGTTGCTACCGTGAATTAGCATTGCTAGCATGGATTAGCATGATGCTAGCATGTTTTAGCAAGTTTCTAACATGGTTAAACATGTTACTAGCATTAATTAACATGTTGCTAGCATGGTTTAACATGTGGCTAGCATGAATTTGCATGTTGCTAACATGATTTAACATACTGCTAGTATTTTTAGGATGTTTCTACCATTAATTAGCATTGCTAACATGATTTGATACATTGCTAGCATGAATTAGCATGATGCTAGCATGTTTTAGCAAATTGCTAACATGATTAAGCATTTTGCTAGCATTTTAAACACATTGTTAACATGATTTAACATGTTGCTAGCATGGTTTAGCATGTGGCTAGCATGAAATGTGCATGTTGCGAACATAATTTAACATACTGCTAGTATTTTATAGGATGTTGCTACCATGAATTAGCATTGCTAACATGATTTAACACATTGCTAACATGATGCTTACATGTTTAAACAAGTTTCTTGCATAAATTTGCATGTTGCCAATGTGATTTAACATTGTTAACATGTTTTAGGATGTTGCTACCATTAATTAACATTGCTAGCATTCATTAACACATTGCTAGCATGAATTAGCATATTGCAAAACATGTTTAACAAGTTGTTAAAACGATTATTCATGTTGCTAGCATTTTTAACACATTGCTAAAATGAATTAACATGTTGCTAGCGTGGTTTAGCATGATTTAACATACTGTTAGCACGTTTTAAGATGTTGTTAACATGAACATGAGAAAAACCATTAGCCTAGTTATAAAGTCAGAGCATTTGTTTTCAGATCCATCATTTCGCTTTATTAATTATTATTAATTGCTCTACCGAAATAATAATAATAAATAATTCACGTAATGCTAAGTCGATATAGCGTCTCTATAACATCCAGGGGCCGTATTCACAAAGCATTTTATCTTACCACTAGGAGTACTCCTAAATCGCACTAAAAGATTTTAGCTAGGAGTTTTCTCATAAAAGTTATTCACAACACCTTTCAGACCTACTCTTAGTAAAGAAAAATGACAACTCCTAAACAAAGAGTGAGTCTTCGTTGCTATGGATGACGTCATTACTCATGCACGAGCTTGACTGAAGTGACCACCTTGATTGGCTGATGATTGTAACGCGGGAAGGATTCCAAACACCTCCCCTACGATGATGAGTGACAGGTGACAGGTCTGAGAATGCGTGCGCTACACAAGTAGTGCGAAGGACGGAAGATGATGAATAACTGAATAAATATCCTAAATGAATAAAGAGTAAGGCAAAACAAATAGCCTAGTAGCCTAATGAAACAAATGGATTGATGCATTATCTTTGCACCATTATTGAATTAATCTGTCACTATGTGCCTCTGCCTACGATTGCAAAGAGAAGAACATTTAAATTTGATACACAATGAAACGTTACAATTAGTTTACAACATGCAATGAGTAGCCTAGTTTTGGTTGTTGTTGGTGCCGTTATTGCATCCCTAGTTATGCCTACAATGCAAAATTGTTCCCTCGCGATGGGAAGCTCCTGTAGCCGCCGCATACGCATTTCAAAACATCGCAACGTGAAATGCCACAAAAAGCGGTTTGTGAATAGGTCTTAGTGAGTTAGGAGTCCTCTCGACTTCTTTTAAGCTGTCCCAGGCTTAGGTGCTACTTTTAGGGCTAAAATGCTTCGTGAATTACTTAGTCAAAAAAATTAGGAGTCCTAAAGTTACGAGTGACACGCCCATTATTTTTAGGAGTTGCTCCTAAATTCGCCAGTTAGGAGCTACTTTTAGCCTTAAAATTCTTTGTGAATACGGCCCCTGATCTCCATGTTTGACTCGAGGGGGTCATCCCTATGTTCCCACAGCCCTATGTTCCCACGGCCCTATGTTCCCACATTTCTAAGAATTTTTTTTTTTACTGAAAATTTAGGCCCTATGTTCCCACAGCCCTATGTTCCCACAGTCCTATGTTCTCTCAAGATTTTTCTCATTTCAAAGATTTTTCTGAAAATGAAACTCTAAGTCAAGTCATTTTTATATCGCATTTAACTAATTAAGCCTAAGTCCCCTATGAAGGGTAGGGTTAGGGTTAGGGTTAGAAATAGGGATAAAATCTGATGCAAATTGATGATAAAGGAAATGTGGGAACACAGGGCCTAATTTTGGAAAGAAAAAAAACCAACCTTGGAAATGATGGAACATAGGGCTGTGGGAACATAGGGCTGTGGGAACATAGGGCTGTGGGAACATAGGCATGCTCCCGACTCGAGTCTCTCTGAAAAAGCAAGTTTTTAAAAAAAATTTATCTAAAGAATTTAAAATGATATTAGAAGAAAAAGACAAAGGAACGGTATTGCAAAGTGTGTATGAGATGTTTCTTAACAGCTTCAACTGCCGATATTCAGACACAGCGCTTGAGATTTATGTGCTGAATCGCTGAGGCGTGAGGCGTCTTCTTCCATTCCCAAATCCCAGACCGCCCATCTCTGTCGATTGATTGACTGACTGACTGACAGCGGAAGGACAAACATCTCACGTCACCCATCCAGAAAGAAAATTGGCTTCATGTTAATCCATTAAAATGCCAGAATCATTCTGTCAGCCCCACAAAAACTAAATTATTAAAGCCCTGCAAATGCAAAACATTCATCCGGTGAATCAAAAGTACTTTTCTATCATTGCTAACCATATTATCTGCTATGGTTTTCGCCCATGGATGGCGTAGCTGGACATCAATGAGAAGTTCTGCTCTAACAGTTGCATTAACATGCTGTGCACAGGTTGTGTGTGTCTCCCGCTGTGTGTATGCGCTTGCATCGGTAAGCAGGGAATTCTGGGTAATGTCTCAGCTCCCCTGCGTCGGGGTCACTGGGCCGAAGTGAATCTGAACAGTCCAATTAGGATTTGCATAATAAAAGATTAACAGCCTCAAACGGATGCCGATCTCCACAGGTGACGGCCTTTAAACATGAAATACACCAAATACATGCTTGAAGAGACTAAATCCTGAACAAGTGTTCCTGTCCTGAGATGACATGCATTATTATCATCATCCTGACGCTGAAATCAACTAGCGGATGAATCTCGCTAGAGAAAGATTTCACAATAATAAGGTATATTATTCTACAGCCCACTTGATTTTGATTCCTTAAATCACGCATTATCAATATAAATAAAGCAATGAATCTGTGAATAAATTTGCACATACATACATAAACAAACAAATAAAAAACATAAACCAGTAAAAAACAAAACAAATTAACATAACATATTATTATCATCATTTAATAAAAATAAAAATAATATAATTATAATATGTAATCAATTATAATTTTAAATTATTTATTAAAAATAAATAAGTGTATGAATATTTATATATATATATAAGAAGATTAAATACAAACATATATCATACTATTATTATTATTTAATAATAATATAAAAAAATATTAAATAATTGTTATTTTATATTATTTATTAAAATAAACTTTATTATATTATATTACATTATACTATATAAAAATATATTTTTCCCTTTTTATTTTGGGAAATATAATATAAGGTATATTATTCTACAGCTCATTTGATTTTGATTCCTCAAATCGTGTATTATGAATATAAATAAATCAATGAATCTGTGAATAAATTTGCACATACATACATAAACAAACAAATAAAAAACATAAAACCAGTAAAAAAAAACAACAAATTAATATATTAATTAAAAAAAAAATAATATAAACATATTATTATTATCATCATTTAATAATAATTATAATAATAATAATATGTAATCAATTACAATTTTAGATTATTTATGAATATAAATGTATGAATATATTTTCCAATTTTTTTTATTAAATACAAACATATATCATACTATTATTATTATTTAATAATAATATTTTTAAAAATATTATTAAATAACAGAATTGTTATTTTATATTATTTATTAAAATAAACTTTATCATATTATATTACATTATACTATGTAAAATTAATTTATTTTCCCTTTTTATTTTGGGATGCAATCTGAATGCTTTTACGAGATTCGTTTTATAATATAAACATTATTATATTATTACATTATATTATATTATATTATATTATATTATATTATTATATAATATAATATAATATAATATTATAAATATATTTTTCCCTTTTTATTTTGGGATGCAATCTGAACGTTTTATGATATTCATTTTATAATATAAACTATTATATAATATTATATAATATTATATATATTTTCCTTTTTTCTTTAGGTGTGTAATGTTCCCTGGTCATGTTTTTGTGAGATTCACCCTAAGTTAACCCAAAGCATTAGTTTGGATGATTTTGCAGAGCGACCTTTCACTTCTCTAATGCAACCGTCCATCCGAAGAGGAAGGAACCATTGCAGAGTTCCTCGCCATCGAAGCCCCAGAGGATTCTGGGTAATGTCTGACCCACTGACACACATCTTATTCCATGTGAACATCCATCTGCTTTTGAGACTCCGCTGGAGACACTAATGCCACAGTGCCAGCTCCTTTAAACCACAGGAGTGTGTGTGAGTGTGTGTGTGTGTGTGTGTGTGTGTGTGTGTGTGTGCATGAGGATGCATCGCTCAACTAGCTTAATATTTACTCTCTATGTCCCAGCCAGTCTGCATTAATTATTCAGCCTCTCACACACACACACACACACACACACACACACACACACACACACACACACACACACACACACACACACACACACATACACACATACACACATACACATACACACACACACACACACACACACACACACACACACACACACACACACACTGTCTGCTTCCATGTTGTCACTGTTCCCCAAAGTCACACATTCAGACGGAAAGGAAAACATCTAGTTGTGGAAGTTCACTACTAGCGTTCTCTCCAGTGCAGTGTGCACGAGTGCATCTCTAAATGGGTCATGCAATCAAAAACAACTTGCTTTTTGGAGTTTGATACAATATGCATTAGGGCTGTCACAATATATTGTAATACAAAAATGCATCAATATGTATTGTGTAATTCACCCAACATTACATTTTCTGAAAAAAATGTGAGAAAAAATTCAAGTTTTCAGAGTTTTAGTGTCAGTACAACATTAAACTACTATATATAATGCTGAATATAATGTATAATAATGCAATGGGGGAATATTTGTGTGTCCTGATAATGCCAAATGTCTTGTTACCTGTAAAAAGTGCTACTTTATTTTAAATATATCTAGTCCAGTGAGAGAGTGAAAGCATATTCGTCCAAAATAATTGTGTATTCTCAGCTTCAGAATCATGAATATTGTTATTCTGGTGTCTCTATTGTCCTGTGCTTTGGGTTTCCAGCACCAAGTCCAAACATATTCATTTACACACACAATGTAATATCAAATTAAGCATTTTAATCAACTGTACATTTGAGTTGAGTTTTACCGTTTTCGAATCCATTCAGCCGATCTCCGGGTCTGGCGGTACCACGTTTAGCATAGCTTAGCATAGACCATTGAATTGGACAGGACCATTAGCATCTCTCTCAAAAAAATGACCAAAGAGTTTCGATATTTTTCCTATATCTATCTATAAAAATATCGAAACTCATTTTTCATTTTTTTTGAGAGAGATGCTAATGGTCCTGTCCAATTCAATGATCTATGCTAAGCTATGCTAAACGTGGTACCGCCAGACCCGGAGATCGGCTGAATGGATTCGAAAATGGTAAGACTCAACTCTTTAACTCTGGGGGAGCTGTAAAATGAGCCTATTACCAAAAAAAGTGGAGTATCCCTTTAAGCTTTTATCATGTCTTGGAGTATCGCAATAATATGGTATCGTGAGTTCAGTATCGTGATTTGTATCGAATCGTGACATGAGGGTATCGTTACACCCCTAGAGATACTCATTATTTACATAAAGAAGTCTTAAAGGTACAGTAGACAAACACAGGGTTGGAGAGAAGAGAAGAGAAGCATGAAAATGGCTGTGAAACACTAAATTATGTCTGTTTCTCAGAGTATAATAGTGGATTACTGAATTATTGCACACATATTATATCTCATGCACAATAGCACTGTTCATTTCTCAGCTTTCTTCAGTATTTTCATTGGTAAAACAATCTAATTTTCATTCCTGAAGTCTTCCCAGTCTAATTATGGACCAAATCTGCTCTCATTATGAACCAAATCTGCTCTCATTATCTTAGATTATCACGGACTATGAATATGCAGCTACCGGTGCATAAATTATGTAAATGCGTCGGCTGTGGAGAGAATCGATCGGAACTAATTGATAAATGAGTGGCTCTAATCTGAGATAATGTGCTGTCAGTCAATGCGAGTTTAACGCCACAGTCTCAATCAGTCTCTGACCCGCCACTCTATCACTGACTCAGATTCATAATATCGCAAAATGACATTCAAGAGTTGAATAAACCCGGAGCTTTCACTGTAATGTGGCAGGAGTCAGAGATGAGCATATCACATCAGACTAATAAAAGTAACAGGCTTTATCCCAGATGATGTATGATGATTTATACACATGCAGACACTCACCCAATTCACGTTCGCTCTCTCTGGCTTTCACTCACACACACACACACACACACACACACACACACACACACACACACACACACACACACACACACACACACACACACACACACACACACACACACACACACACACACACACACACACACACGCACACGCGCACGCGCACGCACGCACACACACGTAACTGCAGAGATGAAAAAGGAAAATAGATTTTAAAGCTGAACTGGGCTGACATGAATGATATTTCCAACACAGAATAAAATATTTTCAAAGCTGTATTTACTTGAGAGATCATGCCTCTAAACCTTTCTGGGATATTTGTTCTGTTTTAATCTCACAAAAATAAAAAAATAAAAAAATAAAAAATAATTCGACTCAAAATTAAAGAAAGAAATTAAAGTATCCATACATCAGGATTTGCATTTTAAAATATTTAAGATATTATATTTAATTTATTTAACCATATTGACCTTCATAATTCATTTATATATTAAATTATATTATTAATATTAAATAAATATACTAAATTTCAATATGATATGGCATTTTCATGACAATTAAATTATCATTAAATTAAATAAATGTCTGCTAAGTGACTGAATTTCTTTGTAATTCAATGGTGATTTTCATTATTAAATTCTCTTTAAAAAAATTATTTAAAAAAATACTGTAATACATAAACTACAGTCAGTACGGCAAATCTTTATTTCCATGCAAAACATAATTTCAGTCTATCTTTTGATTTCAAGGTGAAATATAATTTAGACATTTTACACTCAATATAACTGGGGACTGATGGCCGCGCACACACACACACACGCACACACACACACGCACACACACACACCTCTCTCTGTAAGCCCTGATGAATCATCTCAGTGGGCGACTGAAAGCTCATCCTCCCCCAGTAACAGCAGCTCTTGTTTATTTATCTTCATTTTAGCTGTTCTTCCTGTTTTATTTTTTCCCTATTTTCTCTGTCCTTGTCTGAATCGGTCTTCTTGTCGCGCCCTGACAACCACACATCCTCTCAGGTTCACCCGGCAACAAGCATCTCTGCTCTCTCCGCCTCAGCTTATTAAACACTAAGACGACTTCAGCATCACGGCCTTTTGCAGAGAAGCGACGAGCGCTTTCATTTCAACCTGAAACGAGCTCTCGGATGGCAAAGTCAAGGGGAGATGCTTTGGTTACTATGGCAATGGACCATCTCCTTTTGAAGAACAGAAGGCGAGCAGGAAATTTCCATTCCCGAGCAATTACGGGAACGCCCAGGAGAGGCCATGTAACCTCACTCCAGGAGAAAGCACTTTAACACGTTGGCGGAAATGCGGAAACCTCCTGTCCTCGTTTCAAATTGAGCAGAAAATAACCACTGATGGAGGAGAACATCACGCTTGACTACCAGACCAGTGTCACTCTGCTCTCTTCAGAGGTGCTTCTACCTGTTCAAAGTGATTCACGACATGAGGAACTTGTTTTTTATTTTTTCTATATTGTTGCATTTGACAAAAAAGAGAGCCAACTACACATAACCGTAACATGTAAATACACAGCAAAATCATATAGGATATACTACGGAAGAGGATTAGGGCCAAGCAATAATAAAAAAAAATTGATTGAAGTCATAAAGCGAGATTAAACTCGTTAAATTTCGAGAAAAAAAGTCGAAATACAATCTTGAGAATAAACTCATTAAATATCGAGAATAATTAATAAATAAATAATAAATAATATAGATTATTTTGACTTTTTTCTCGAAATTTAACGAGTTTTTTCTCGAAACACAACGACTTTATTCTCAAGATTGTATTTAGAGTTTTTTTTCCTCAAAATGTAACGAGTTTTTTCTCGAAACACGACTTGATTCTCGATATTTAATGAGTTTATTCTCAAGATTGTTTTTAGAGTTTTTTTTTCTCGAAATTTAACACGTTTTTTCTCGAAACACAACGACTTTATTCTCGAAATGTAATGAGTTTATTCTCAAGATTGTAATTCGTCTTTTTTCTCGAAATTTAACACGTTTTTTCTCGAAACACAACGACTTTATTGTCGAAATGTAATGAGTTTTTTCTCAAGATTGTATTTCGACTTTTTTTCTCGAAATTTAACGAGTTTAATCTTGCATTATAATGACTTTAATCTCGAGATGGTTTTATTTTTTTATTATTGCTTGGCCCTAATCCTCTTCCGTAATATACAGCTTTTCTATGTTAAATAAAATTTTTTTTTAAATTAATTAACCACAGAAACACACACACACACACACACACACACACACACACACACACACACACACACACACACACACACACACACCTGGTAAACACACAGCCTCTTATTTTGTCTGCACCTTATGCACCAGAGAAACGAGGGCGCCGCCATCTTTAGAATATTGTCTTTGAACTTCTGTTTTTGCAGTCGCTCTGTATCTCTCTATGGCGCTGCTGTCCAGGAGTAATTAGCTTTTGAAGTGGATTTACTTAATGTAAAGTTAATGAAAGTTATCATGAGGACTGTAATGTTTAAAGCAGATGACTAAAACAAATGTCAGTCGACTGGGAAGACTTTAAAACGAGCCGTTCATTAATAAACACGCAAAATCGCAGTGAAAATACAGACCGGAAGTCAAAAGACAACGAGCGCAGCGCTGAAAAGGGGCGGGGCTACATAAGGGCTATAAAATTGTTAGTCCGAATTTAATTTCTGATTATGTGAAGTTTTATTATTGCTATAATAAAACGTATGTATTTTTATTATGTAATTTCTTATGTAATTTCTGTATACAGCATAAACGTACAAGGTCAATGTTCGACCAGTTCATCAGATTAGACAGCCTCACACTTCTCTCTCAAATAACCACTCCTGCTGGTTATCAGACGCGATCAGAGGCGCTCGCCTGGGCGATATCCAAGCAGTTCAGTGACAGTCCAACAGAACTGAGAAGACACATGCTTATCAAGCTTCAGATCGGAGCCCCTGGAGATCATCTGAGCTAAACCTCCTCCCTGAAGAGCGAATCCTGCTGAGACAGGGGAACACAAGAGAGGGAAGGAACACAATGCACCGTCCGAGAGCCGCTCACAGAGCGCTCATTGTTCCCGACTGTATAAGCATTTGTGCCACCGAGACCTTCTGAAGCTCATGCCACGCCACTCGTGTGCGGGGGCGGTGTGTGTGTGTGTGTGTGTGTTCGTTTCACTCTTTCTCAGTCGCTTTGTGATTTCTCCATCTCAGCTTTCCCTGGCTTTGACAGCGCATCTGGGCCGTGGAGACGTCAGCTGGTGTTCTGTGCTTTTATATCTCATGTTTTCCCTTCTACACTGGAAACAATTTCACTCAGATATTGCTAAACACGATCAAGCTTCAAGGGTTTATTTATTTAAATTTTTTTTGTCATTCTATACACATTTTTACATAGAAACTAAGTACTAAGGTCACGTTCAAAAAACACAAGATGAAAACATTAACCAATAAAACATTAGAAACTAGAGTGTATGTCTAAGCAGCTTATATAATAAATCATAAATAGCACAACAGCAATAAAATAATATAAAACTAAAATAGACAATGCAATTAGGACATAAATAGTCATTGTATGAAACATGAACATTTGAAGTAGAAATGCTCTAAGAATCTGTTTTATTTGCAACTTCCGAACAATCGTTTTTTTTTTTTACAGTGTATTCAGTGTTATTTTCCGAGGCCGTCGTCTTCTCAATGGGTGGACAAGCAGAGGTGGCAAACGTCAGCGTCCAGATCACATGCCAGGCGTGAAACAATGGCCGCTCTGTGGTTCCTCTCATGGGTGGGATGTGCAAGACCTCATCTCCTGTTTCTCAGGACACGTGCCATCGGTGCGGCTGAGCGAGGGTCAGATCAGGAGGAAGAGACGCACACGCTTGGACACTGTGTGAGTTACGATACACAACCGCAGTCGGCTGAGGAACACCCGCATACACACCACCAGTGGGTTTCGCTTCAGGATCCAGATTTTACTTTGGAATTCAAGTAACGACCCAAAACAGGACACACATTTTTAGTGTACAGAAGTGAATGAAAATGTCCCTGAAAGAAAAGTTTAGTAAAATCACTGTGGGTGTCGGTATGCGTGATAGTGAGTGTGTGTGCGTATGTGTGTGTGTGTGCCTAGACTGTAAAAACATATGGACATACTGTAGTGTCCGTGACGTCACCCATATGTTTCTGAAGTGCATTTTTGAAGCCCAAAGTGGGCGGAGCCAGTCGTCACCATCTTGGCAGCGTCACTCCCGGATAAACGAAAATGGGCTGTGAGGCGAATTAGCTGAGGTGACGTGACGCTAACACACAGCAGACAAACGGCTAGTAGTGACATCAGTGGTAATCCACCTGTCACTCAAAGTGGCCACGCCCTTAATTATGCACAACTTTAAGGCTTAATATAATTTAAACGGATGAGTTATAAAAATAAAAAATCACCCCCCTCACAGTCGTCATGAAGGGCAAAATTAGCTATATAGACCAAAACCACTTTTTGCACCAGGCTGTAAACATGTTTTTTTTTTCTGCTGTAAAGTTGGGCATTTTAACATGGGGGATAATGGGATTGACTCTCTTTTAGAGCCCGTCTCTAGTGGCCAGATGATGACTTGCAGTTAAGGCCCTTTCACTCCTACCTTGTTTGGTTTTCCTTTTCAGTTTGATCTGAATCAAAATTACAGGTGTGAAACCTCTCCCAGACCACGGTCCGGACCAAACAGACGAAATTTGGTCAGGCGAAAAGAGCTAGTCTCGGTCCGGATCAAACTGAACAAAGGTTTGGTTTGTTTCTAGTGTGAACGCATTTTCTGTTTGGTTCGGACTTTCAGAACATTTACAGGAAGATCCGGTGGTTCCCGCAGGATTGCTCGAGTCTTCTCATCCTTTCCAGCCGGCAACGATAAAATGTTCGCACAACGAGGACGTTAATGTGAACTAGCCTCGAGTATAGTTGGTGCTGCAGGTCGTAATGCCGTAATAATAACAGTATAGTGGTAACGATATGTGTCTGTTCATTCGTCTTGTCAAAGTTACCCGGCGCATTGGCAACACGCTGATGTCAGACGCACGTCCGCTTACAAGCCAATCAATGTCAACATGCAGCCCACATAGATGATGACGACAGGACGCAAGTGTGTCACGTAAAGTTCTTTAGTGCGCTCGCATAATTGCAACGTGAAACCAAACCAAAACTAACCGAATGTATACAATGTATCAAAACATGTATCAAAACGGGACCTTGGTGCGACTCTCAGGTGTGAAAACGCCCCGTGTGGGATTCAAGAGAGAGGCAGGAAGGTTGCCGCTTGGTGTTTACATACCATTCAGTTGCACATTTCAAAGTATATTTATTTCTTTGTAGTCTATCTGTTATTATGGCACTGTATTG
This sequence comes from Leuciscus leuciscus, assembly GCF_965113295.1. Lineage (NCBI taxonomy): Eukaryota > Metazoa > Chordata > Actinopteri > Cypriniformes > Leuciscidae > Leuciscus > Leuciscus leuciscus. Next base: position 2,394,791 of record NC_138728.1, read on the forward strand.
AATTGTAATCATTGCTATTTCCTATTCTGTGATTTATGATTGTTTCTGTACCACCTCTATTTCCCTCCGGAGATTAATATCCATCCTGTACGACAAAACATGCTGATGTGAAAAAGCAGCACATCATAAAAACCTGACAGCAGACACCATGTGTGATTTTAAACTTATAGACTTGATATAAAAACATGACTATGTTGAAAACTGACAGAACGGGAGTAGGTGCTGCAAGTAGGTGGAGACAAATTATTGTCTTTAAGAGCGAGACAGCAACTGAATCAAAGAATCAATGAGTGAATGAGTCAAATGATTGAATTATTCACAACTAATTTGTTCAGAAAGTGCCTGTCTTTATGAGTGAGTCATTGAATCTTTCACAAACGATTCATTCAAATCAAAAATACCGATTCATTAAAAAATGAAACAATTGCCTTTGTTTTTGAGTGAGTCATTGATTCACAAATTCAACTCATTTGTGAGTAATTGCTCATTCACATCTGATTCATTCAAAAACACAGATTCATTAAGAAATGGAAACAAATTCTTGTCTTTTTAAGCGAGTCATTGAATCAATCATTCAACTAATTCGTTCAAAAACATTCATTCAGGAACAAAACAAGTGACTGGCCGAATTCGGAATAGCAAAGTAGCATATTAATCTTATGTGTGTCATATAAAGGTATGGCAGAAAGAAATAGTAAAAATTATAGTATGACATTCATATTTCAGCCTGTCTTTAGAGTCACTGAATGATTCGCTTAACTGTACCATTCAAAAAACTCAACCATTTTAAAGTCAGAGCTCTCCATGTTTTAATATTAATCTCAATCTTGTAAATGGATTAAAATTTTAGGTCGTTCAGAGTCAACCTCTAACCACACACACACACACACACACACACACACACACACACACGCACACACACACACACACACGCACACACACACCAAGTTTTTATGTTTTACGGGGACATTCTATAGACGCGATGATTTTTGTACTGTACAAAGTGTATATTTTATCTCTTAACCTTTTCAAAAAACATCACTTGGCACAATTCATAAGCTGTTCTTATGGGGACAAGGAATTAGGATATTGCACATGCACATGTGCACGCACGCACACACACACACACACACACACACACACACACACACACACACACACACACACACACACACACACACACACACACACACACACACACACACACACACACACACACACACACACACACACACACACAGATGTGTTTACAGCATCCTTTCAATGTCGCCCCAGGGGCGGTTTTCTTGGAAGAGGCTTAAGGCAAGAGAGGGCGGTAGAGGAAGAGTGTGTGTGTGTGAGTGTGTGTGTGTGTTAGAGTTAGTGTCAGCAGGCTAATTCATCACAGGGGGCTTTAAATGGAGTCTCCGTTACCACCTGCTTTCCTGCAGACTGACTCTCTCCGGCTCTGCACAACAGATACTGGGTCAGAGCATCTATGAGGACAATCCTCATTAAAAATGGATAAGCAGGATTTTTCTCTAGCCTGTGCACTTTTCCTCCGCACTCGGTACAGAAATACGAAACGCCACAAAATTGATCTCAGGTATGCATCTCAGAGTAACATTCCCAATTAGAATAATCCCTGAGAAAGGAGAAAACAAAAAAGTGTGTGAAAAAGAGGGCAGCTCTCTGTAGATAAGAGACCCGGGAGATTGCAAACGTACAGGTGCTGAACTGAAACTTATTCAAGAGCTTCTCTTCACAAAACAATGAGGATAACGGCACTGAGACGGGTTCATTATATCACAAGGCATCACAAAAGAGCATGAAAGACTGCGAAACTAGGAGAGGATTTCAGTCTTGATTTTAAAAGAGATGTGAAACACAATGGGAACTAAATTTAGAGCCCTGATAAACCAGTAATGCATATCGTCCTCCACTTTCGAGGGTTGTCTTGGAAACTGCCGCATGAATAAGACGGATAACTTCCCTGTCAAGGAAAAAGTTGCATGTAATTTTAGCAGTGTTAGCCGAGCATCTATGTCCGGAGCAGAAATGTCAGTCGCAATTGCGCTGACATTTGCCAGAATCTGAGACATTCTGTGACATTTCTCTTCAGAGATACAGTGTCAGTCAGTGTCGAAGATACCCTGCTCTGGAAACGCTCAAATAAGAGAGAAAATTAAAGAGTGTGTAGAAGATTCTCTAGTAGGTGTCGAAGGATTATTGTCTTTAAGAGCGAGTCAGCAACTGAATCAATGAGTCAATGATTGAATGAGACAATGATTCAGTTATCAACAAAACAAGCAAGTGTATTTATGAGTAATTCCTCATTCGCAATTCATTCAAAAACACTGATTCACTAAGGAAACGAAAACAAATGCTTGTCTTTATAAGCAAGTCATTGAATCATTCATTGAACCATTCATTCAAAAACACTGATTCACTAAGAAAACGAAAACAAATGCTTGTCTTTATAAGCGAGTCATTGAATCATTCATTCAACCGATTCATTCAAAAACACTGATTCACTAAGGAAACGAAAACGAATGCTTGTCTTTATAAGCGAGTCCTTGAATCATTCATTCAACCGATTCATTCAAAAACACTAATTCACTAAGGAAACGAAAACAAATGCTTGTCTTTATGAGCGAGTCATTGAATCATTCATTCAACCGATTCATTCAAAAACACTGATTCACTAAGGAAACGAAAACAAATGCTTGTCTTTATGAGCGAGTCATTGAATCATTCATTCAACCGATTCATTCAAAAACACTGATTCACTAAGGAAACGAAAACAAATGCTTGTCTTTATGAGTGAGTCATTGAATCATTCATTCAACCGATTCATTCAAAAACACTGATTCACTAAGGAACGAAAGCAAATGCTTGTCTTTATGAGCGAGTCATTGAATCATTCACTTAACCGATTCATTCAAAAACACTGATTCACTAAGGAAACGAAAACAAATGCTTAGGCTTGTTCGACTTCATGCAGCTCTGCTCAGACCGATCGGCGGCTGACTTGAAGCACTGCATGCCGGTTAGAAATTTTGTCCGACTTGATACAGCGCCGACGCCACGTGACTGTGACGTATGCCATCAAAGTACAGAGAGAGCAATTCGAGAGTAGCCGGAGAACTGTGCCAGCGCAGCTTCTCAAGAGCGGCTGCACTGGGCTGCACGTGGGCTGATGACGACACAGCTGTCCCACGATTGGCCAGATTCACCGCATGACAACGATCACGTGTGTTTCGTGTTTATTCGAACACCTTTAGTTCATCTAAAGCTCACAAATCAGTTTTTCATAACAGTAAACACTCTTTTCATGTCGTTGCGATGTTATATTGTGTCATGTTTATCAAATTAAAACTGATTAAAAAACGTATAGACTCCACTTCATTGATAGTAGCTTATCTTGAACTTTATTCTTCTTCAAACAGACGCTGTATGAAGCAGTACATAAAGTAGGCCTATTGAATGAAAATGTCTCTGAAACATAGTGTATTATTTGGCAAATATTACATTTATTTCACTTCAGCTGTGGTAAAGTACGCGAACAACACGTGAGCGGTCACTACGGGAACCAGAAAGTGTCCGACTTCACGTCTCCGTTTGCAGCTCCTCCCCGCCTGCAAGCGGCTATACTCTCGCCGATCGGTTACATCCAGCCGCAGCCGATGTCGAACACACCTATTGTCTTTATAAGCGAGTCATTGAATCATTCATTGAACCGATTCATTCAAAAACACTGATTCACTAAGGAAACGAAAACACATGCTTGTCTTTATGAGCGAGTCATTGAATCATTCATTCAACCGATTCATTCAAAAACACTGATTCACTAAGGAAACGAAAACACATGCTTGTCTTTATGAGCGAGTCATTGAATCATTCATTCAACCGATTCATTCAAAAACACTGATTCACTAAGGAAACGAAAACAAATGCTTGTCTTCATGAACGAGTCATTTAATCATTCATTCAACCGATTCATTCAAAAACACTGACTCATTCAGCAACAAAAACTCAACCATTTTAAAGCCAGAGCTCTCCATTTTATGATATTAATCTCAATCTTGTAAATGGATTTTAGTTTTTTTTAGGTTGTACATTTTTTTAGCTTGACTGAACAGTCGTTCACAGAATCGACATTTTCCAGAATCCGAGACATTCTGTGACATTTCTCTTCAGAGATACACTGTCAGTCAGTGTCGAAAACACCCAGCTCTGGAAACGCTCAAATACGAGAGAAAATCTGGATCAACTTTCACAGGCTGTAAGTTACTGAGATCGAACAAAGACGCAGGTTGTGATCCTGAAGGATTAATGGATTAGAGACCACTTATCTAAATGACTTGGAGCAAACAAAGCATCCAATGTCACGTCAGGCACAGTTCACAGGTCAGTAATCTTTGTGAAGCAAAATGTGAGTGTTTGCCTGTGCAAAACTCTCTGCCATGATTCATGAGAGTTGTGGGAGGTTGCCATGGTGACGCAGTGCAGTATCTAAGGTGAGTCACTGTAGCAGATCGTGTTGTGGGTGGATCGTCCACCTCAAGTTATGATATTCTTGTCTATAGATGTGGCTTTATCATTATTTTTATTAAGAAAAGTCTGTCAAAATATCACACTTTCGATCGGAATCAACAGATTATGAAACAATACAATGATTAAAAAGAATAAAAATCAACATACTTGATGGAAAATAACAGTGAACTCCTTTAAATGTGTGCATGGTCATCTTTCATACATCTGTGAAGTACAAGTAAAGGTAACGGTCAAAGTTCAATACTAGGCACAATATTAAAACTGACCAATAACTGAGACAAATTATACCAAATGCATATAGAAAATATAAGCAAAAATTACTTTAAAAGCAAAAACAAAGGAGTAAAAAACCTACCTGGCAAAAGGGAAGAGGCGGAGTCAACACAGGAAGTGATCAGAGACACATACTGTAAGAGGTCGGTTAATTAAAGGGGCAGACACATACATATTAAGTACATTTTGTGTGCATTTAGAGATTTTGTGTAAAAAAAAACCAAGCATAGCTTGCAAAACTACAAACTACTTATAATTTAAAATAGTTAAACTAAAATATTAATGAAAAGTGTAAAGTATAAGTCATAAAACCAACATTCACTGTATTGAAAACATAGTGATTCATGTTAATATTTATTCAGCTTATAGTAAAGAGATTGTAAAAGGATGCACAGGATCTTTTGTGAACTTTGCTAACCGATGATTATTGACATGATTTGGCAAACCTATTTTCTTTATCTTAACCACCTGGACAAACTGATTCATTACAATGAATGACTGCCATGTGCTAACTGAGAGGATATTGTAAGAAAAAAATAAAATAAATAAAAAATAAAATAAAATACATATTTAAAATAAAATAGAAAATACATAATTTAATACAAAAATAAAATAAAAAAGAATACAAAATATAATAATAATAATACAAAATCAAATCAAATACAAATAAATGCTGTTTGTTGGAGAAACCACCTGGACAAACTGATTAATTACAATGAATGACTGCCATGTGCTAACTGAGAGGATATTGTAAGTGCAAAAAAAATATAGAAATAATAATAAATTAAAAAAATGTAAAAAAAAATTGTTTTAAACATTAAAATAAACATACATATATAAAATAATATAAAAATATATATATATATATTATATAATACAAAATAAAAATAAAAAAGAATACTAAATATAATAATAATAATACAAAATAAAATACAAATAAATGCTGTTTGTTGGAGAAACTCGCTTGTTCCTGGAAATGCAGCTGCACAGCTGTCATGGAATTGAAAAATGCATTTAGTAGCCTTGCTAATTTTAGTAATTTGCTCCCCAAACATCAGCTGAATGATGCTTGTGTATGTGTGTGTGTGTGTGTGTGTGTGTGTGTGTGTGTGTGGACTGCGGGTTATACAAACTGCGGCTGTCGTGACAGGCTGGTGGGACGCATCTGCAGGGAGTGGGAACTTTAAATAGGCTGTCGTTAAAACCACACAGTGATGCGAAGCAACAAGCCGTCAAGGTGGTCCACTGCCATTTACTCATGCATTTTCACATCGCATTCCTCTCTCTCCGGCTCTGGGCGACGAGGGAGTCTCCTTCATCTCCTTCATCACCCGGATCCAGTGCAGCCCCAAAGGCTTCAGGGCTCGCTGTGTGACAATGCCATTAGTTTTCCATCAGCTCCAATATCTGGAGGTATTTTCTGCTGCAGTGGGCTGAGAAATTGCTAAACATCCATGTCATTTAAAGAGGAGGATTATGATACCGGTGTTACTCACAAAACCACACCGATGAGCCTCAGCCAATAACACGAGGGCCATAAATTCCACACGTCTACAGCTCGCTATCAAACACAATCAATATCTCATTGTTTGGGAGCTTAATGTGGCACGGCTACGCGTGTGTGTAAAGCAAGCCTTCCAGCTGTATTACAGATCACTGAATTAGGATGGAGCACCGGCTAATATAAGGCCTGGATTTGAGCCAGTCTGCCATGAGCGTGCATTAATGTTCTTCAGACGCAGACGGAGCAAACTTTGGCTGCTATACGCAGGTATGAGAATAATTTTGTGCCATTACCACAGCAACGGGCATTTGGAGATGCCAAAGAGGGTGGCGGGTAATTACTGTGAATGATTACTGTAGATTGCCTGGTGCAATTAGAAGCACAGTGTAAATCACTGAATATGTCCAATGGAAATGTTTTGCTTTTTCATGCACTCAGGGTGTTTTAATGCTTGACGAGCATTATGTCGAGCATTCCTCCCTCTCAAAGAGTAGAGCAAGTTGCTAGCAACACCAATATCACAGGTTTGATTTTTTAGGGAATGCATGAACTAACAAAGTGTATATATTAAAGGAACCGAATGTAAGAAATGTATTTCAATTAATCATAAAATGGCCCTGATATGTCACTAGACATTAAGAAATCATGTTCATTTCAAATACTTATATCACTGACAACAGTAGTCCGGCCAGGATATTGTCATTTAAAAATGAAGTTGCAGCCCTCAACTGATGTTGATGTTGTCATCTTGTGTTTTGGCCTGATGCTCCACCCTCCGGCTATCTACCAATCACGAAGTCAGTAGTGTTTCGGCATCCGGGTTGCCAGCTCTGCTCTAGTTTGCCACAGCTGCAGATACAAACGTGTCGGATAAAAAATGCCAGCCTATCTGGCAACCTCGAGTCAGGGGGGAGGGGGAGGGGATACACCGCTCTACAGTAATTTGAAAGTGATTGCAGTACCAGTTTTGGCCACAATCTTACATATGGCTCCTTTAAATGCTACGGAGGCCCAAAGGGACATGGAGATGTGAAACTTTGGATTTTCCTGCAAAGAACTGATCTTTTTTTAGCAATAATTTTCATAATTTTAGCAATAGATTAAACGTTAAACGAGTGATCTTGAGATGAGTCCCTGTAGTCGTCCAATCTGACTCAAATGCTGATGTAATAATATACATTATAAACTTAACAGGTGATTTTTTTTAATCAAATATAGTTTGATCACCATCTTCTCAGTTGTTTAAAAGATTAAGGAAATTATCAAAGTTTGATAAAATGTTGTTTAATTTTCCAATAATAGATGATGATGATGATATTTAATTACCCCTTTTGATTCCTTTTCCATCACCATGTCCGTTTAGGGGCTACATAAAATGCAATGCAATGGATAAAAATGTCTGCCAAATGCCGTTGAACTCCATTGAACTCAAAACTATTCCACTGCAATAAAAATATTTTACACTGAAAAATATTTTGCAATTTTCAATAAGCAATTGCTAGTAAATTTCACAACTAAAAATAAAGAAATGGCAAGAAACCCATTGAATTGAATGCGAAATTGATGTAGAAAGTACTTCAACATATCTAAACATTCTTAAATCAAGATACTTTTATTTGAGAAGTAAAATGACAAATCTTATTTTCTGAAAAATGGATCAAAATGAAGTGATTGTACTGGAAAACGACAAAAATACAGAGTAAGACTCATTTTTTTGCAGTATAAACAGCTTTTTTGCTGCTGATATGCCTCAGATCGCACAGCTTGTTGAGGAGGGATGTGCTAATGCTCTATTTGCATTAATAATGGGCACAAAAATCCTTTAAAATATCTTAGAAAAGCACAAAAAAAAAAAAAAAATATGCTAGTGTGTTTTTGCATGTTCAAAGGCAACTTACAATTTCCTCAGAACATATAAAAATCAAATGTATATTGAATGATCAATAATGAACATTACTAATTCAAACACACAACACAAACCGAGGCTGAAAGCGAACACCGTGACCTCCAGTGCAGGGAGTGTGTCGATCGAGACCCCACCCACATCTCCCACTGCTCATTAGAGATCCTCAATTAAAGAGAGAGCAGCAGGTGTTTCCTCAGGAGTCATCCAGAGTCTGATTATCCCAACCTTTCCCAGCGAAGAGCCGTGAGGAGGGAGGGCCTGCGGGGATGGAGTCGTATCCGACAGAGAGGAACGACACGGCACACGCCCTAATCCGCACACACTCCACGGAGCCTGGAAGATCACAAGATAAACTGGCACCTGCTTCACAAACAACAGAAGCACACTTAAGAGCCAAGACAAGAATAGACATCAGGGTATTATAATCGTCACATAGTCAAGCCATGCACAGATGTCGGACTAATCTACAGGATAGAGTTGGTTTAAATCTAAAGCTTTCTGTTTTCACATTGCTTTGGTCATTGGCAAAAACATTGGGTTCGTCCCTAGGTCGTGAATCAGTATATCATGTACACTAATTTGAGCACCTGGTAAGGATGGCTATATTTCTGGCAACAGCACTACTTGTACAACAGCAGAACTGACATCTTTCTGACATTGTTATTTAACAGTACATTATGATTAATATTTCTGATTTAATAATTCTCCTGCACAGGAAAAACCCCAATGTTAAATTAACTCTCCTCATAGTTTATTTAAGTCCACACTAAAGAGTGTTAAAGTTAATGAGATAACTAAATCATAATTTATAAACAGAGTTAAAACAGTCTAACTAATGTTTAATAGTCAAGAGCTCATCTAAAGCAAACACTGATCAGCATAATGGCGTCTCTCTTCAGCAATTCTGCTTGTTAACAGCAGGTGTTCATAACTAATGGTAAATTAATCACGTAATAATCTCATTAACTTTTTGCTGTGTACCTTAATATAAATGTTATTTGGTTGCTCCTACTTACCAGTACATTTTCATATCCTCATAATTGATCATTTACACACCTTCAAAGAGCATTTTTATTCGTGCTTGCAGTATGACATAACTATTTGATCATCTCCCTTTTATCTGGGAAAATATTCAGCTTTTGTACAGCAGGTTTTAAATTAAGATTGTTTTATTCAATGTGCTGGAGAACTTGGCAGAAGAACAAGCGTCATGGCCTCTACTATCTCTTTAATCCGCATCTCCAGCCAAGAGAGAGAGGTGTTGGCTCTCCGTGACGCTGAATTGTGCCAAAAACCATGGCTAGAGGTGAATGGCAATGGGCCAATCAAACAATAAAAAAGCAACACTAAATCAGCAAAGAATCAATGAGAGGAGAACGTCCATGAATTCATCCTCCAAGATGAGAAAGGAGGGAGGGAATGATATAAACTAGACCCGCCGTCAACCAACATCCTCATTAACCTAGATGAGCCATGGAGGAGAAAAATGGCTTGTGAAGGACGACTACTGCATTTTTCATTCCACCTATTCCAGCGGAAACCATGAAGGCTCTTAAACTCAGACTGCTCTGCACTCATTCAAGCATTCAGTTCCAGCACTGACCCAGAAATGAAGAGAATCATAAAGGAAGAGTCACTCGTTCCCTCAGGATGACTTTCATATGGTCACTACAACACAAACTCAACCAGAATGCCGCAAACCATATATCAGAGGAATTAAAGAGAGAGAGAAAAGTCTTTCATAACATTTGGCATGCATGCGTATCTTCTCTTAGCCACCAAGAAAGTTTCTTACAAACTATAGCGCCAAATGTCTTTAGCACATTCACAGACATTGTGGAGGTTTCAGTTCATTGGATCAGATCCTGTTTGAGCTCTTATAAATAAACATTGAAAAACCGGCTCCCTCCTCCACATGCCAGAACCCACACATCCGAGGAATCTGTGAAATATTCATTCCCGCTATTTCTTTCACTTCAACAATTATTCGTTTGAGCTGTTGAATTATGCATTTTCTCACTAGACACTGGAGTTTCTGTTCTTTAAAACTGGCTTTGAATATGTCTATAAAAAAGTAATCTGATTACATAGCTCTCGTTACTTGCAAAGCGTTACCCCCAATACCGAAAATAACTTTGTTTAGGCAGCATAACTCGATTTGAGTGAATATTTCTCCATGTAAACAATATATTTATGGTGCTTTTACTCTTATCGTTTACTGTCTTTCCCGGCTACCCGGATACAATATTGCATATAACCTTGCACGAACAAGGTTAGTAAGTGATTACCTCACACTATATAAGTGTTTGAATATTGTGATAGATACACAACTATTTGAAAATCTGGAAACTGAGGGTGCAAAAAATCTAAACATTGATAAAATCTCCTTTAAAGTTGTCCATTTATGTTGGCGATTGTGCTGCATTCACTCACAAAAATATTTTTTTTATGTATTTATGGTAGGAAATTTACAAAATATCTTCATGGAACATGATCTTTACTTAATATCCTAATGATTTTTGGCATAAAAAAAAAAATCGATAATTTTGACCCATACAATGTATTGTTGGCTATTGCCACAAATATACCCGTGCGACTCGTGACTGGTTTTGTGATCCAGGGTCACATATGAAGTGGATCAAAACCTTTCATCAAAGTTACACATGAATTTTGAACAATACACCCGTTCTTGTCTTAGGACAACTTTGATGAACTTTTTTGATCCACTTCAAATGATGACTTCTGTATTGTCTTTGTCTGCAAAGATGCTTGTTTTCTGTAGCTCAACTGGTAGAGTACATCGCTAGCGGCATCAAGGCCATCCGTCTGGAATGCATCTGCTAAATGTAAATGAAAACATTCATTTAAATAACCTATTGACAATAGCCAGGTGCAAACAGAATACAAAAGAGAATATACTAAGAGAGGTGATTCTGTCTGAGATCCAGCACTGTCTTGACAGTGATGGGAAGAGAAGAGCTGTTTCCGCCTGAGTAAGTGTGCTTTGCTCTCAGCCCCGGCCGAACACATTACCATGAACACGAAGAAGACTGCAGACATCCACTGCAACCTAACAAGGTCTGGGGGGAAGAGTTATTCCTGGCAGTTTCTCAAAAACTAACCTCATTAAAACAGACAAAACACACCTGTTCCTCTCAGACAGGGCTGGATTAAAGCCATAAGGAGCCCTGGAAGAAAACGGCATCACATCTTTCTTAAAACTTGCTTTGCAGCTGCTGTTATTATTGGACCGTCTGAAGGAGACCAGGACTCCCAGATAATGGGGTTATACAATAGCCAATGGCTTCTGCGGGGCGGATGGGGGGTTTGATGGAGACACTGTAATGATAGACGTCATGCTGTTCCTGGACAATTACCAGTGAAATATGGCAGATCAGTCTCCACTGAGGACGAGTCGCGACAAGTTAATCTGACCAGAAGACAGAAGTCTGAACAAAGGACATTTTGGCCCTGTTAACGCCGGGTATTAAGATGCGTTTTGGTCGATCGGATCACAGACGAGGGAGACACATTCCCGTTCCTGGTGTTTTAATACGTCCCTTTTGTCCACTTTCAACCACTTCTGTCCTGATTTCTTCAAGGGGAGGGTCTGGGCGCGTAAATGTAAGGGCTTTTTCAGATCTTTTGGATGAAATAAGCTCAACGCGATTGAAAGGAAACGACGGAAAACACACGGAGAGCATCAGCTTTAGTTTCTGCTCTGACAGACACAAGACCAGCTGAACGCTGCCAGTGTGTGTTAGAAATCAGGAATGGCGAGAGAACATTGTGCTTGGTGTGTTTTTCATCTTCCAACCAAACTTGGGTCTTCAGTCGTCAAAGTTTAAACCCCGTCTGGCTAGAGATACTTACTTATATATAGATATAAGTGTATAGTATAGAGATACTTATACTTCCTATAATATTTAAGCATTAGGTGAGTAGGCAGAGAGTAGATGGTCTTCTGTGGCTGTTTGAGCAATCCAGTCGAATGTGTTTTCGACTACCTCTGGAAGTCGTCAAAAGTGAACAAGCTCAAAACGTTTTAGACCCCGTTTACACCTGTATTTTGCGTCGTCCACTTGTGATCCGACTGATGAAAACATTTGTTAATACCAGGGCTGTGGGAACAAGAGTCTGTCTGGGTGAATCACATGAAACCTGTCAAGAACATATGTCATGAGTCGAAAGCCTCGTTCAGACTGTCAGTCCAAATCTGATTTCTTCTGCACATTCGATTGAAATCCAATCAGATTCAGCAAGTGTGAAACACTTTAAATGTGATTTTTTCAAATCCATTTTGAGCTACAACTCGAATCAGATCGCATTTCTGGAATTCCATTTCAGTTTTTGCGTGTTTTATGTGACTTTCTTACGCCATGTAAACGCTTTTAGAAAACATGCTGAACAGTTGCAACAACACAACCTTGTTTCTGCAGCAACTTGCTCAAGCATGTTTCTTATAACAACTTTGCGTGGCGTGAGAAAGTCACATAAACCACACGAAATCCGACCAGAGCAGTCAGACTGAAACAGATTTCCAGAAATACGATTTGAATAGGATTTCAAACCACAAATCAATGTAGCTTGTTGTTTGATTTCAAATCAAATTCAATAAACCAGTGGTTGTTTATTTGAGCATCTTGACCAGACTGACACTGGAACACTGGCCTGGCCAATGGTGTGAGTTTGGGGCGGGACTATCTGTTTTTTCGACCAATGATAGAAGCTGGTCCTAAATTCTATTGGTTTAAAGTCCATTTGGTGATGCTGGTGGCACATCGCTTTAATTTATGCTGATTTAAAGGGGTGGTTGAATATGATTTCACTTAACTTTAGTTAGTGTGTAATGCTCCTGTTTGAGCATAAACAACATCTGCAAAGTTACAACGCTCAAAGTTCAAAGCAAATGGAGATATTTGCTTTAAAGAAATTGCTTTTTAAGGACTCCAACAAACGGCTGGTAGAGACTACACGACAGGGTTAGTGACATCACCAACCCTAGAATTTACATAAACCCCGCCCCCGGAACACGATTTATAGATTATCAAGACAGAATATGCTAATCAGTGACTAGAAGATAACTACACATAATCTACATAAATTCATCAACTAACCGTTCAGAAATGTTCTGTTGCTTCTACATGTTGTCACTTCTTCTTGAGTCTCTCCATCTTTCTGACTTCGGTTTGAACATAAAAGGCTAAAAGTTTTTGAAATGTTCAGTGCATGTGTGTGTGAGGTAAAAGGACATGAGCTCTTGAAGCTCCGCCCACTGTGCCGGGAGCAGCAGCTCATTTGCATTTAAAGGGACAGACACAAAAATGGTGCGTTTTTGCTCACCCTCAAAAAGTGACAATTTTAACATGTTATATAAAAATATCTGTGGGGTATTTTGAGCTAAAACTTCACATACACACTCTGGGGACATCAGAGACTTATTTTACATCTTGTGAAAAGGGCATTATACCACACCATTAAATAAAAAGATCATTGGATTACATTATTTTGTACTGTATAGTCCAGTAATTAAAAACACTATTCAGAAGAATCAGAATAAAAAACAAACAAACAAAAAGACAGAAAAGTAAGACAATACACAGATTGCATTAATGAGAATTTGAAGGGAAATGGGTTACACTTTATTTTAAGTGGTCATTGTTACAGTGTAATTATATATTTAAGTACTAAGTAATATTAAGCAACTACTTGCACTTACTTTAGGGTTAGAATAGGACTAGGGTTTGGTTGAGGGTTAGTTGCATGTAATTATGCATAATTTACTGTTATTACTATGGTAAGTACATGTAACAAATGTAACAAGGACACTGTAAAATAAAGCGTTACCGGAAAATGTTCTTAATTTCACGATGCAAAACATCTAAATGGTCCTAAAATAGGCCTCACTTATTATGCAAAATCATTTGTTTTTGATCTCGGTTTTGGGGGCCAACTGTGACCCATGATTTTGTGAGATTCATCCATTTTAGCAAGACGTGCAAATGTTCAAAGCTTTCCCAAAACAGGCACGATTGAGATATAACATGAGTAGGTGAACATTTAAAAAATAAATAAAAAATAAAAATCAAAGCGTGGCATTTCTAGTGAAACATTTTTCATATGTAAATCGTTCCTGTCTGTCACTATCTACCCACAAAACGTCCCAAAAATAGCAGCTTGCTCCGTTTCTGACACCTCAAATGCATCTGAAATACAAAAGACCAGCTCTGAGTAAGATCTCATCTGGGCCTGTTCAATGTGCAGCCTGACAGCTAATGCTTTTATGTGGATAAACAATTCCTCAGACACATGAGGGGACGGATGTGCGGCTGGCCTTGAATAATGCACGGGAAAACGAGTGTGACTGCTTAGAGAAACATGTTGGAGACTTTAGTCAAGCAAGACACTGTTTGTATTCAGAGTTATCTTCCTGCAGACACAAAAGCCAGTTCAGAATGAGCACAGGCTACAAAAGAAATGCACGCAACCACACCGGCATTTTAATTGATCGGTTTGCCATTCTTCAAGCAAACGTTTTCTGTTTATTAAAGAGACATTTCGTTTTGGTTATATAAAAACGTTTAAGAAACCGTTAACTAGAACGAGCATGGTGTGGGTGTTCACAGGTGTAAGACACATACAGATCGTTACCCACACATGTGCTCTATACAGACTTCAAGAACGATTCACAAGAATCACCTTTATCAAGAGAAAGGTCACGGCACGCAACACACAGCCATTTACAAACATTAGAGAAATGTTACTTTCAATAAATGCAGAAACTCACCGTGCGACAGGAACACCGTGACGACACCGGACGCGCTCGACACGTCAGAACGAGACAGATCCCTTTAAAGCAAGTGAACTCTCTGAACTTTAGCTGAGCGGGTCCTTAGTTTCATGGAAAATCTATAAAGATTTGAGATTTTCAGGCCAAATCTTAAAAAGTCATGGAAATTCCAATAGTGAATATAATTATTTATAGTGAAGCACAACTCTAAATTGTTTAAAAAATGTTTCTGTTAAAATGGTAAATTACTGTAAAATAATTGCATTTGTCAAAACTTTGACAATTTTGAAAACGGTTTCCACTTATGTCTGATTTTTTAAAAACAATTTCAAATGTTTTTTGATATTTTGCGATGAATTTCATTAATTCATCACATATTTAAATAACTTTTGGCAGTTATGTGAAATACAAATAACCTATTTGTTTTTATCAATGGATTTTTATGAAAATAAAATAAAATAATTTTAAAAAGTAATTAAAACTAAATAAAATAAATGTATTAAAATAATATATAATAAAAGTAAAGTTGGCAAAAATAAAAGTACCATTTTCGTTTAATACAATTATTGTTCGATACAATTATAAATTAGTGTAAAATAATTGTAATTAATTTGTCAAAAGTTGTGGAAACCCTGTATTTTCCACTTATAAATATTTTATTAACAATATCAAATGTTTTTTGGTTTTTTTTGCTATGACTTTCCTTAATTCGTTACACATTTAAATAACTTTTGGCAGTAACGTGAAATGCAAATAATGCATTTCATAATGCAAATGCAATGAGGTAAAGTCACTAAAAAGTCATAAAGTAAAGTCATTTTTTTAAAATTAATTACTAAATTAAAATAAATGAAAAACTAATTAAATGAAATAAATGTAATGTTTAAATTTTTTTCAATGTTTAAAAATTTAAATTTAAATAATAAATGGACAAATGGATTTTTGTTAAAAATAAAATAGCATTTTACAATCTATAGATTGATTTAACGTCACTTTGCGTCTACCCTCAAGCGTGCGTGTGATTGGTCTGTCTGTGGTTAGTGATCGACGCTTTTAGTGCAACTCAATGTCGACGCCTTCCAGTGTAGACACGGTGTACGTGTGGAAAACAGAGCGGAGAGAGAAAGCTAAAGTGGTTGGCAGTGCAAACAAACTGCAAAATTAAAGCAGTCACTAGTTCAGTGTATATATATTTATATATATATATATTAAGGACAATTATACAAAAAAAAGTAATTACATAACTTTCAGTCTTTCAACATGACTTTCTTTAAAAGAGCAACGTGGTCGTGGTCACAGTATTTACACGGGTGAGACAAGAGCATGTGCTTGTGGTCAGGGGCGCCACTAAGGGGGGGGGAAAGTTAGGACGAAGGGGCCACACACTTTTGGAGCCCCAAAGATATCGATTTTATTCATGGAATGGGTGCGGTGTAGGAACCTCATATTGTCCAGGAGCTATATCACCCAGTAGCCCAAGACTGGTGCCCACTGAAGCAAAGCAGGGTTGCTGGAAGGGGTGTAAGTGAGGCCAGCAGGGGGTGCTCATTATAACACCCCTGTATAGTGATGGGGACAATACTGTCAAAGAGCACCGTCCTTTCGGATGAGATGTTAAAACGAGGTCCTGACTCTCTGTGGTCATTAAAAATCCCAGGCTGTAACTCCGACATCCTTGCCAAATTTACCCATTGGCCTCTGTCCATCACGGCCTCCTAATCATCCCCATATAAACACTCTAAAAAATGCAGGGTTGTTTGGGTCAATTATGGACACACCAATGGTCGTTGGCTTAAATTTTTTAATTTCATTTTAACCCAACGGTTCATATTTGACCCAAATTTGGGTTAAAACAACCCAGCATTTTTTTAAAAAGGTAATGATTGGCTTCATCACTGTTAGTAAGCTGGTGTGTGGTGGGGTGCTCTGACGCAAAATGGCTGCCGTTGCTTCATCCGGGTGGTGCGTCACATGGGTGGTGTTTGAGGAGTAAAGCGCTGTGATTACCCAGAAAAGCGCTACATAAATGTAACAAATTATTATTATTAGGGCTGCACGATTAATCGGAATTAAACCACACGCGATTTGGCAAAGGCTGCGATTATTTTATGCGTTGCTTGTCAGTGCAGCGCGACTGTTATCAGTAGTAAATGCTCAGTGGTAAAACCCAGAGGGCGTCTCACACACACACACACACACACACACACACACACACACACACACACACACACACACACAGCCAAATATGCCCTGCAGCAGAAGTATGATAACACACATCATTCCAGGAAATCCCTATCGGGCATCATCGCTGTAACTGAATAAACAGAAGATTGAAACGCTTTGATTAAACATGACTAATAAACACACGACTGCCTTATTCTGTGTAAGAAGCTCATCATCTCACAGAAGGAGGAGCTCAACTGTCGTTATGAAGTGAGTTTGGAGTAAAAGCATGTTATTAAATGTTGTCTTTTGTTGGACAAGAGGTTCATAAATGCTTCTCATGTTTGGAAAGATGTTTAACGAGTTGCTTTTACAAATGCACGTTATAAGCGACTCAAACTCGCAGTGCTTTCAGAGTGAGCAGCGTTTACTGAGCCGTACGTCACTGACAAGCTGCACATTACACATAATCACAGCCTTCGCGATTTCAAAATCACGAGAAGCCAAATCGCTTTAAGCGCGATTTCATGTTAATTGTGATTAATCGTGCAGCCCTAATTTTTTGTATTATTATATTCTTTCACAGGGCCTAACATTGCTAGCGGCGCCCCTGCTTGTGTTGAACAGGGTGTTGGACTCAACAGTGGGATCCAGTCGCGGTGTAGTTGGACATCTCTCGGCGGATCGTGCTGAATGGCGACAGCTCCAGTTCAGTCGTGCACTCGTGCTCGTTGTCGTCGCTCGCGGTGGCCGAGGAGTGTGTCGAGATCCCACAGCAGAAACAGCAACACTCGAGGAAAGCCCGTCCGAAGGGTCGGCACAAGCAGAGCAACAGAACCGGCGTCACAGCGGCCCGTAAGAACAGCAACAACTGACTGAGCAAGTGCAACAGAGCCATGGTGCTCTGCGGGACCCCGGCCGCCATGTACGCCGAAACCATGTTGCACACGTTCTCCGGCACCACACACGCCCCGTACACGATGGCTAGCGCCACGACGGTGCAGTTCATTTGGCTTTCCAATCGGATTTGCTTCTTGTTGCCTCTTGCGCAGCCGCGCTCGGCACGTCGGATCCGTCGGGCCGTCGCAACCGAACTCCCGATGGTGAAGAGCGTCGGCAGGCAGAAGTAGCAGCCGAAACACCACCACAAACGCGCGCCTTCGTACGTCAAGCCGAGCACGTATAGCGTATCAGGGAGGGAAGTCGAGATGCGGATGAGGCAACGCTCCGACGCTAACGTGCCGTCGCCGTTTTCCGACACTAGCTGGCGGATCAGGAGCTCGGGGAGGGCGAGGAGTAACGCGCCGATCCAGATGACGGCTAGTTTGGCGGCAGTCGAGGTGCAGTTCTCGATCATCTCGTAGTACATCTGGACGTTGGTTGCGGCGCGGAAGCGGTCGATGCACAGAGCGCAGAGCGTGAAGGTGGTCACGCCGAGAGACGCCACCTGGGAAATACAAGAACACAAATACAGTTTGCTCATTCAATGGGCTGGTGGATAATATATAAATTAATTCATTAACATGTATTAATTAAAAAATATTTTGAAGAATGTTGGTATTCAAACAGTTGTGGGGCACCATTGATTCATGGAAGTCAATGGGGTCCATCAACTGTTTGACTACCAACATTATTCAAAATATCTTCTCTGTTCAAAAGAGGAAAGAAATTCATACAGGTTTGGAAAACAGGTTTGATTTTTTGGGGGGGTGAACAATCCCTTTAATATTATACATTTAAATAAAAATTGTAATGAAATAAAAATTCTGTAAAAGTGATATAAAATGTCTTGACTTTTTAAATTTCATTTTCATCTATATATTAATTTACTAAATTTAAATAAAAAATGAAAACGTCAAAAAATTAAAATGCTTGATGTCGTATTAAAATTGTATTTAACTCATTTCTATATTAATTTAATATAATATTTAATATATAATATATATAAATGTATATATGTGTGTGTATGTGTGTGTATATACACATATAGACATATATATAGACATATACACACACACACACATATATATATATATATATATATATATATATATATATATATATATAAAAACACATCTATTTATTTATACTTGAAATGATGGAATATAATTCTTCGTTTATACTTATCTATATATGAACGCATTAATAATTAATTCTAAAACTTTCCATTTTTACTTTCATTTAATTTAAACAAAAACAATGAAATAAAAAATTCTGAAAAAATGGATTTATTAATATTAACATGGTCTCAATTGAATTAACATGCAATAAAATGTGATTTTTTTATTTTTTTTAAAGAATGTATTCATTTGTTTTTGCTTTTCTGCAAAGCCATCGAGATCCATGAAATCTGACTGGTATATCAACTGTTCAAATGTTGCTATCCCGACAGCCCTGTGTGTGTGTGACACTACACGATCTGTCAGTGGGTGCGTCAACAAACCGCTTGAAAGGGAAGTCTGAATATCGTCTGGCAACTCTCTGAACCCAGTCCTGGAAACACTCTCCTTATTAATCGTTCGGCACATAACAGCTGGATTGCCAAACGAGAAACTAACAGCTCTCACATTTCCAGACTTCATTTGCGGTGTTATCGTGACAGACAAGCCTCCCGCGGCCCAGCAATTCATTCACACGGCACAGAGAAGGGCCCTAAAACCCTCTGAACGCACACTTCCCACTGTCAAACGGGACATTCGCCGTGAATATTGCCACAATAAATTGGATGATATGAAAGAGTATTTACAGAGGCGACACAAAAGAAACAACAGCAATGAATAGGAGACGAGCGGAGAGATTCTTGGCCACGTTCTCGCAGCTGCATCCCAGCGGATCATACAAACCCAAATGAAAGAGGCAACTAAGTGTTTGTCTTCATTATCATAATTACAGAGCAATCAGGCACATCAGCATCAAGGAGGAGACAATTAGCGGAACGCGCTCGTGATGAAAACCAGCCCGCCTTTTTCATCTCCTAAAGCACATTGGTTAGATGCTTCATCATTTTGACAAAAAGCACACTGTTCAGAATCCATTAAGGACCATTGTGTCCATTAAGATGCTGTAATGGTGCAGCATTACTTCCATAGGTGTGAAACACATCCATCCTGCACCATTAGATCTCAGCGCATTGAATGATCTTCGGTTTACGGTTAAGGATGAGCTTATTCTCAACAGCAGGACAGAAAGTGATGCTTCCCGAACAAAAACCCCCTCCTTTTCCTATGAAGGGTTGCAGATATTTTATTTTATCATTTTTTTATGATTTAATATATTTTATTTTCTCCAAATCATTTTCCTATGAAGGGTTGCAGATATTTTATCATTTTTTTTATGATTTAATATATTTTTTTATTTTATTTTCTCCAAATCATTTTCCTTTGAAGGGTTGCAGATATTTTATTTTATCATTTTTTTATGAATTAATTTTTTTTTTTTTTTTCTCCAAATCATTTTCCTATGAAGGTTTGTAGATATTTTATTTTATTCAATTAATTACTTTATTAACTAATTTATTTTTGTATTTTATTTTCTCCAAAATAGCTTTTCCTTTGAAGGGTTGCATATATTATATCACATCTATTTATTTATTTACGAATTAATTAATATATATTTTTATTTTATTTTCTCCAAAATCGCTTTTCCCATGAAGGGTTGTAGATATTTTATTTTATTCAATTCATTAATTAATTAACTTATTTTTGTATTAGGCTACATTTTCCTCTGAATGTTTGCAGGTATTCTATTTTATTCAATTCATAAATTTTTTAATTATTAATTTATTTTTGTATTATATTTTCTCCAAATCACTTTTCCTTTGAAGGGTTGCAGATATTTTATTATCTTTAATTTATTATTTTAATTTATACATCTGTTTATTCTCCAAACAGCTTGTCCTATTATTATAACTAATAATAGCTACAAAACTAAATTTTTAATGCTCTTGCAAGTTGTAATGGTATGTATATTTATATACACGTATATATGTAGGTTTGTAGCTAATTTTATTTTATTGTTCAAACTACTGCCATGACATCGAACTCGATTTATGTCGCAAAACATGCAAGAGCATTAAAAAGTGCAATGCAATGGCTCTAATCCATATGTTTGATTCATTTCATCATGATTTGACACACATGTGATGGTCATGTGACTTGAACTGAAGTAAATCACACACACCTCACGCTCCGGCAAACAGTCCCGATCTCAACCCTGACCTGACATTCGCAGGCGTCTTCTAGCTTACAGGTTTCCTAGCAGCAGGAGATGATGGTGTTGGCAGAGATGGGCTTTACTAACGCCTCATTTATTCTCTGATTAAGAGGCTTTCTAGAAGAATGGAGGTGCTGGTTATTAATCTGGTTTAACGGCTACTTTCAGACTGGAGGCCATTTCTGGGCCACTGCCAGCAGCGAGGGCAATAATTCTTACATATTGACAAATGAGACAGCACTGAAGCATAAGCGAGCTAGAAACAAAAGCTATTACAGTAATAGTGTTATATATGATATATTCAGCTACATAAATTCAGGCCATTAGAATGGGAGTCAACAGCCTGGATCAAAAACACAAACACAAAGTGGGTTACTAATAAAATTGAAAGCCAACAAAAACCCAGTAAACAAGCCAAACAATGAAATAAACTGAAATAAAATTAAATGACCCACAAACCTACGTAGGACAAGAGGTTTGGAGAATAAACAGATGGATACATAAAAATAAAATAAAATAATAAAATAAAAGTACCAGCGGAAAAGCAATTTGGACAAATAGAATAGAATTTTTTTTTTTTTTTTTATAAAAATTAAATAAAATGAATTATCTGGATAATTTCATAGGAAAAGTGATTTGGAGAAATAAAAAAATAAAATAAAATAAAATAAAAATCTTCAACCCTTCATAGGAAAAGTGATTTGGAGGAAATAAAATAAAATAAATTAATTAATGAATTAATAAATGAATAAAATAAAATACCTACAACCCTTCATAAGAACAATGGTTTGGAGAATTGATGGGAAATAAAATAAAAATAAAATAAATAAATAAAAGTAATACAATAAAATAAAATATCTCCAAAATAAAATCTGGGTAAAATGTAAGTGCTGTTTGCTTGTCTAAAATTCATCATCATCATCATGCAGTTGCTAAAGTGTTCTGTGTGATGTTTAATATTGCTCTAGAAAGCTGAACTGTCAGATGCGTCTCTCGACCACATGTTTGCTCAGATGAGACGAGGCCTTCCTGCAAATGTTGTGACTGATGCAATCTCCAAAAAGCTAAAGGCCAGTCAAAACACAACACTGCACCGGCACGCATTTCCTCGACCTTTCCTAGGAAGAAATGTCAGACCTCTGATAAAACAAGCTCAATGATCAGACAAGTTCCATCGGCATTCGCTGAACTTATCGAACTCCACATTATACACCTGAAAACACTCTGCAGGAGAGGACAGGTGAGGGGACGTCAGTGTGAAAAGAGTCAGCTTTAGGAGGCAGACTTCAAGCTCACATGAACTGTCACACACCATGTGTTTTTCTTAAAGGTGCTTTACTCTACTAATGCATAAAAATACCAGAATATGTTTGCAGATATTTAGGAAACATGCTTGTTTCTCTGAAAAACACTACAGCCTGTTATTTTACTTTGAAACGTGCTTTCGGTGTCGGAATGTCTGTTTTTGTTTTGTTCTGTGTGACTCCGCCCACTGCCAGTTCACCCAATAGTATAGAGACAGAGCGCAACGCGTCATAATCTGAAGACCACGCCCACCAAGGGGGAAAACAAACGAACTGTCTCCATTGACTTTGCATTGTGAGAGGCTGCCTCCTTGTCATTTCTTGTTTCTAACAAAAGACAGAATAATGCCTAAAAGCTGATGTGTGACAAGGTGTACAGCAAACAAGCCAAGAAACCCAGAAATAAGTTTTCATAAGCTGTCGACCCCAAAAAACGAGCGTTTGAGGACATAAAAGTGGATACAGGCTGGAACGAATGGGTCAATTGTGGGATCCTGACACTCAGTATGCACTAAAATACACTACGTGTGCAGTAAGTTAAACATTTGGTCACTGGTGAGTCAAATATCCAAATGTCAGTTTTATATATTATATTTCTGTAAGATAAACTATCCTGTGTTGTCGATTACGGTCTCCTCCAGCGGCGTACGTTAGTTCTCAGAGTAATGAGACACGTGACGCTCTGTCTCAACTGCCTGCATCCACTTTTATGTCCTAAACACTTGTTTTTTGGGGTCGAGAGCTAATAAAAACTTATTTCTGGGTTTCTTAGCTTGTTTGCTGTACACCTTGTCACACAGCAGCTTTTAGGCATTTGTCTGTCTTTTGTTATAAGCAAGAAATGACAAGGAGGCAGCCTCTCGCAATGCAAAGTCAATGGAGACAGTTCGTTTGTTTTCCCCCTGGGTGTGGGCGTGGCCTAAATGCGCTCTGTCTCTATAGCCCTTATGTAGCTCCGCCCCTTTTCAGCGCTGCGCTCGTTGTCTTTTGACTTCCGGTCTGTATTTTCACAGCGGTTTTGCGTGTTTATTAATGAACGGCTCATTTTAAAATCTTCCCGGTCGACTGACATTTGATAAGTCATCTGCTTTAAACATTACAGTCCTCATGATAACCTTCGTTAACTTTACATTAATTAAATCCACTTCAAAAGCTAATTACTCCTGGACAGCAATGCCATAGAGAGATACAGAGCAACCGCAAAAACGGAAGTTAAAAGACAATATTCTAAAGAGGGCGGCGCCCTCTTTTTTCTGGTGCATAAGGTCTATAGTAGTATATAATTAAGCAATAAGCCGTGTTTTACAGTGGATTTTGAACAGCTAAGGGGCGTTGTTCGGCCCGACGTGGAGTTAAAACCCCCTTAGCTGTTCAAAATCCACTGTAAAACACGGCTTCAAGAGGCTATAAAAATATTCATTTTAATATTTATTTTATTCATAAAATAAACACCAGCAACAAAAAAAATATAACGTTATAAGACATTTATTCCTCCGCCAAGCAAAGTAGTTCCAAAGAGGTTGCTAAGCAACACATGCAGCAACAAAGAATCACAAACGCCAATTGCGCAGTAACGCTAATGTGATGCGGTCACAGGTGTGTGTTTGTGGAGTCATTTACAACGGCTTAGAACGCGGCTCAACCAATCAGAATCAAGGACTGGAACTATCCGTTTTATATCTACGATTATCTACAATAATATATAATAGACACCCCGGGATGCCAGTTGGGAGTAAACATCATATTGCAGCCAGCAAACAAACTGGGTCAGAGATTGCAGATTATACACAACCTAAAAAGTCTCGGTATCCATCTAAAAATCTCGATGAACGAGAGAATAGTGTGTTAAACTCCTTGGCTTTCATTGTCAATTGCGCTCGTTCCTGTTGAGTTTCCTGAAACTGGCGACCCGCGTGAGCGTCGAGTCTGAGGAGGCGGGGAACAACGATCTCCCATATTTTGAATTTGAACTGCAGTACCTATTTCGACCACTAGCTGTTATTCTTACACACTGCACCTTTAAGCTTGCATGCATGCATGAGTGCGTGTGTGTGTGTGTATGTTTCATTGGTCTGAGTAATGTTGCCAGAGGCGTTTTCTCCCAGTAGAGCACTCGCTCACAATCTGCCCTTAAGACTGACTTTACTCACCACTTAGCCTGAACGCATTCATACAGTAGCTGCGCTGCGCTGCACAAGCACACACACACACACACACACACAGAGTCTTGTTTTCATTCAGCTTCACCATTGTCAGGCCGAGCCTCCAGGCCCTCGCTGCCTGTCCCATACAATCACAGCAGGAGCGCAGTGTGTGCCACCAGGACACCGCATTCGTACCGCTCTCCCCCCAAAACACACACACACACACACGTCTCAACATCCCCCTCACCGCCTTCACATTCACAATAGCAACTCACACAGTCTCACTCTCTATGGCAAACGGATGAGTGAATCTCTTGAAGTGTCTTCAAGGCAAGTCGGTGGCCATCTTGGTTCGCCCCTTAGCAGATCTTTTCTGTGTATACAAGTACAGCTTGAATGGAGAAAGGCCGAAATCTTTGATACGGCCAGCAATGTATTCAATATATTTATTTTGGGAAACCTGAAAACGCAAACAGGTTTTAAAGTGCAAGTTTTTGTAAACAATACTGTTATCATCTCTGTGTAAACTACAAAAACAGTGACGTCATGCGCATGTATGCGTCATTAAAAAATGACATCGCCATCTACTGGCCTGGATTGCATAATACAGCATTTTTAGTCGTTTTCGCGAATCCGTGTGAACGGGGATTGTTTTATACAAGAAAAATACAACGGAAAAATGTTTCAGTTTTTAGTACATCGTTGTCTTGTAAACTGATGCCTCCATTGATGCCATATTGAGCATTACGATTTCATTTGTTCTTCGTTCACGAGTCGTCTGATCACGTTAAATCATCAAGAATGTCATATTTCACCCCTAAATTCAAAAGAAAGAAACAAGACATATTTTGATCAAAGAAAATTAAGCCTGTTTTGAGGAACATTAAAGGGATAGTTCCCTTTGAAATTAAATTTTGGTATGTTTTAGCTTACCTCAAGGGCATCCAAGATGTAGGTGTCTTTTTTTCCGCAGTAGTTTCAATTTTGATATTTTTAGGTCAAACCGTTCTTGTCTGTCAGTCATATAATGCAGGTCCATGGTCACTGTCTCAAAGAGCATGCACAGAGTCCAAATTAAAACAATTCCCCGTCATCCAAATTAAACAATTCCCCATCGTAAGTACACATTGATGGCCTAAGACACGAAACGAGCGGTTTGTGTGAGAAAACGAACAGTATTTATATCGTTTTTACCTCTTGAACACAGCTGCGTCCAAATGATCTGAGAGCGCGGGCGGGTATACTGCGAAACCGTAGGCAATGCGACATCTAGTGTATATATCTATACCCGCCCGCGCTCTCAGATCACTTGGACGTGGCTGTGTACAAGAGGTAAAAACGATATAAATACTGTTCGTTTTCTCACACAAACCGCTCGTTTCGTGTCTTAGGCCATCAATGTGTACTTACGATGGGGAATTGTTTAATTTGGACGACGGGGAATTGTTTTAATTTGGACTCTGTGCATGCTCTTTGAGACAGTGACCATAGACCTGCATTATATGACTGACAGACAAGAACGGTTTGACCTAAAAATATCAAAATTGAAACTACTGCGGAAAAAAAGACACCTACATCTTGGATGCCCTTGAGGTAAGCTAAAACATACCAAAATTTAATTTCAAAGTGAACTATCCCTTTAAGATGATTTGAGTTATGGTTTTGTTTTCATGTCATTTTACTTCTCAAATCTGGTAATCATAAAGTTAATTAACTAAAATCTAATTAAAATCAATAAGAATAATGGGTATAAAAAAATTATATCTTGACACATTAATTCAAACTTGAATAAAATAAAATAAAATAATAAATAATAAAATATCTGCAACCATTCATAAGAAAAGTGATTTGGAGGAATACAAAAATTAAATATTTATACCTAATTTTCAGGAAAATAATGTTGCAATGATAAAGGCTTCAATCATTTTACATTATGCATGCAGTTTCTATTTGATTTTGGTGTGAAATATGATCTGGATATCTTGTGTGTTAGACCAAGGGTCCAGTGATTTGACACTAAAGAAGCGTGAGGTGTGTGTATCGTACAGTGAGCTGAGCTGAATCTGGGTGTGGTGAGCAGAAGAGGAGCACAGCGGGGCGTCTGCAGATTTCAGGTTGTGTTTGCGCTGTACAGTGTGTGACGGAGGTCAGTGCAGGTGTCCCGAGGGCAGGGTGGATGCTCCTTTACATGACGTCTCTCCACACGAGACGGGATTACCCACAGTGCCACAATTTCAATACCTCACCCTTCTGTGCAAAAAAAAACCAAAACAAAAGCAAACCTAACACTCTCAAACGGATTTGTGCATGACCTACAACTGAGTAAACGTGAACAGATTTATGCTGATTCTCAGTCATCTGAATTAGTGCATCTTGAAAATACGATTCAAATAAAATCAAATAGATGCAAATAGGTGCTGATAAACTATACCATTGTTTTTCGAGGGCAGACATGTTTCATTTATGTATGCCTGAGAAATATGCATCACATTAAGTTTACTAGTTTGTTTATCATCCAAATGGATGGAAATATTATATGCAATTCAAATGGATAAATCTTACATTTAGGCCTATTTTATATATATATATATATATATATATATATATATATAGGAACAACATGAGGGCAATTAAATGACAAAGTTTGGGTGAAAAGTGTGAAAATGTAAAGGGTTTACTCTAGGTATGAGCAAGTGTTATGCTTGCCTTTGCCACATTATGCACGCAAAATATGAATGAACACAGAATGCATTACCTCAATATATGGTATGACTTTACAGGTGAACTGGCCCAACAGCCAGGTCTTTGTGAGTTGGTGAAACACCACGAGAGGCAGGCAAAACAAGAGCAGTGCAAAGTCCCAGATGGCCAGGTTAGCCAGAAGAGCATTTGAGATACTCCTCATGTAGTAGTTATGGCACACGACACACATTATTGCTACATTCCCCGTTACTCCAACGGCAAAAATAAGGAGCGAAACGATAGTGATGGCATATGCCCCATATGTCTCGCTAGTGACGGGGTAGAAAGGATTGGGGAAGAATTCGCTCTCCTCGTCCTCGGCGTACGGAGGGGTCATTGGCGTGGCATCCCATGGGTCGTCGATCTGCTTGGTGTGGAATTCGGTATATCTGGTGAGATCAAATGGGATATCTGTGGAGGTGAGAGCTAGAGGCTTGGGCATCGGTTCCCACAGGGTTAAAGAGGACGTCAGGGCGTTATAATAACTTTCCACTGGTGTCAGTGAGGCGGTGCTTTTATTCGGGCCCCTCTTAAACGTTTTCTTGTGGTGTTCCTTTGTGCCTCTTTTGCGTCTGTGGTTTCTCTCGCGGTCCCCTCTCTTGCTCATTGAATATGGCTTAGAGTTATTGTGTCCATCTGCTGTTCCCATGGTAGCAGGCATCTCACCATTCAACTTTTTCCTTTTATGTCGCCGCAAGCGCTTATGTAGGTTTGTACCGCTATCTGTGGCCGACATGAGATTCTTTAGGTAAACAGGTTTACCTGCACTCCAGAGATGCGAGGACCAGCTCCTGTTGTCTCCTGAAGTGTGTTTGATGTCAAAGGCAGGTGTACCTGCGGCTCGATGCCTCGCAGGGTGTGTGCCGCTGGCTTTCGGCTCATGAAGGCTCCTAAGAGTAACCCTGCCTGTTTCTTTGGTGTGTGCATTGCGCGTTTCTCCATGCAACAAAACATGTGGACATCCTGCAATGACAAAGATCGTTCTGAAAAGCAGCATCTGCATCTTCAACGAGTCAGTGTGCTGAAGATGTTAGAAAAACACTCTAATGTGATGCATTGCATATAAAACACAATCTTTTTTTTTCTCCCAGATTCACATGGTCAGAGGAAAAAGTTCACACGTGAATGATCGGGAAAGGCTCATTAGATCCATGCAAATGACTTTTCCGGTTATGTGCGGCAAATGAAAACCTGCTCCTCGAGATTCTCCCGTCGCGTTCCTCGTCTTAGCAAAGTGACAGCGAGGCGTTATTCCGTTCGAATGACATTATTTCAGCTTCTGAGGCGCATTGCATCCCAGTCAGCTGCAGGAATCGGTCGCATCCCGGGATCTGTTGGGCGCGGCAACCTGGAGTCTGCCGTGCGCGGAGAAGCGGAGTCCCAGGGACGCGCTCCGTGGCGCGAGCGTGCGGGGAGTTGCTTTGCAGCGAGTGAGGAGAAGCTGATGAAGAAAATGGACGGGCTCTCTCTCTCCTGGTGGATAACCTTGTTCTGTCAAGCCGGATCCATCAGCATCAGCCCCGTGGACCACCGCAGCTGGATCGACCCCGCCCCGCCCGTGCGCACTACACTCATTACCATGCGTAATTACGCATGTCAACAGAATCTTAATCCCATCAGTCTAGAGTGCAACACGGGCTTATACGAGTTAAACTACAACGTTGTGCCCCAGTAACACAGTGAAAGTGAAACGTCAACATTTTTTCACAAAATAAATAATCGTGATACTATATTGCCTAGTGAAGCCTATCCGTTGTCTTTTTAATATTCAACACGTGCATAGTAGCCTACATGGAAAAATACTTGAATATTAATATCAATATAATATGTTGTTGGTATATAAGCGAAACAAGACATCGTTTTTGTCTACATATGCACTGAACATGCCTATACACAAAAGGTAAAGATTATAGCCTACATTAAACAGAAAAAAAGTCTTTTTTACAGGTTAGGTTAATTACTATAAATTATGCATAATTACAAGCAACTAACCCTAAACCAAATCTAATCATGACCCTATAGTAAGTACATGTTGTTAATTAAAGGGCTAGTTCACCTAAAAATGAAAATTACCCCATGATTTACTCGCCCTCAAGCCATCCTAGATGTATATGACATTGTTCTTTCAGACGAATACAATAAGAGTTATATTAAACACGTGCTGGCTCTTCCAAGCTTTATAATGGCAGTGAATGGAGGATATGATTTTGAAGGCCAAAAAAGTGCACCCATCCTTAATAAAAGTAATCCACACGGCTTCGGGGGGTTAACAAAGGCCTTCAGAAGCACAACAATGCGTTTTTGTGAGAAAAATATCCATATTAAAAACGTATAAAGTCATAAACACCTAGGAAGGCTTGAGGGGCGAGTAAATCATGGGGTAATTTACATTTTTGGGTGAACTATCCCTTTAATATTACTCAGTACTTAAATGTGTAATCACACTGTAACAAGGACACCTTAAAATAAAGTGTAAGTTGATTTATAAGTTAAATATATTAATATAAATGCAAACAACAACATTCAAATCCATATTTTGAATATGGAGGCCCTCGGATGTATGTGAACACGTTAACCCCCATGCAGGAGACACTTGCTGTGATCTCTTTGTCATGTAAGTGCAATGAAATTCATACATCTACTGTATGTGAGCGACTGAAGTGAATGAATACTTTTTGGGCTCACGGCATATCAATAGCAAGTTTCTCTCTCTTCTGAAAGCTCTTCGGTGCATTGATATGTCGAACAGGTTTTCTCAGCCCTTGGCAATGTCACAATAACAGAGCGGAAGGGCAAGAACCGACTTGCTTCAGTTTGTTTCCTGCTGGACAGAAATTTGGGCTCAGAGGCGAACATTTGCAAACAGCCAAGAGCCTTTCATTGCCTTGCAAAACATCATGTGGAAACACTCCTTATTTAAGCTCAGACATGCTTTAGTTTCTTTGTTCGGCTGGGTCCAAAGTTTCACCTCTAAGTCGAGCTGGTCATCGAGATCTTGGCAGAAAACTGGAGTGTAAAACAGCGAGGCCCGGTGCAGAACACAGGCTACTGGAGTTGGCACAGGCTTTGCTAGCAGTGATACTCCGTTGCCAAGTCGAAACATGGGGTTCAAAATGCCAAATAACAGCGTGAGCCGCAAGGTCAGATACTGGACTTGACAAGAACCGAAAGCTGACTGAAATGTTTTTGCATGTGGAATGAATGGAATGATTGGAGCAACATGATGAGCCAGACGTCCGGGATTATTTCATTAGGGAATTGAGTTTCTTTTTAGTTTCATACACTAAATAAATGCTGGGTTGTTTCAACCTGCATGTTTGGGTCAAATATAGACAAACCCAACTGTTGGGTTGAATTTTTTTATATTTTTTTGACCCAACTGTTGGGTTGAATTTTTAAATATATATATATATATATTTTTTAACCCAACTGTTGGGTTTGTCCATATTTGACCCAAACATGGGTTGAAACAACCCGGCATTTTTTTAGAGCATAGCCCAGCATTTATTTAGGCATAACAACAAAGATATATTTGTATACTCAATTAAATGATAAATTAAAACCAATTTCTCCATGATTTCTTTGTTATGTCTTCTTCAAATAGCTTTTTCAAAAATAATTTATTTTCTTAATCACTAGGGCCTACATGTGTCCTGATTTCCAGAAAGACGAGAACAAAACAACCTTAAAAAAAAAAAAAAAAAAGATAGTTTCATGAGAAGCAAAACTGCATTACAAACATTAGCCTCATAGCATAATTGCCTACGTCCTATTTAAAAAAATAATGACTTAGGCAATTATGCTATGAGGCTAACGATATCTTGAATATAAACATGTTTGACCACCTCCAAATAGCAATATATTTCATATTCTTCTAAGCATGCATTTTTCATCACATTTAGATGAAAACAAAAGCCCAAAATACACTTATATTCAAGATATATCTTCTGAAATCAGCTTCTATGTGTCATGCAATTGTGTTTTGGGATTACCTTTATGAGAAAACAAGACAAAAAGACTTTCATATGCTGTAAATGCTTGTTGTTTAGAGATGATTTAACTATGCAAATATGAATACATGACAGGCTCAAAAATCAGCTGTTTGCATCACTAAGCAACTGGATTGGCCATTTGAGTGGAACAGATATTACAGCAATCTAAAGCGCCACCTGGCGGTCTAAAGCAATACTGCATAAACACAATACTGACAGACAGACAAACACAAATTCACCCTCGAAAGACAGACAAACACATATTCACCCTAAAACACACTTATGCAAGACAGGTGTAGTACTGCAGGTCTAATTCGATGCAAATAACGGAGAGAATGAAGCTGGAATCATCCAGAGACAGTGTATATTTCTATGATCAATCACCGGCCGTCCACATGAGCGAGATGATGAATGACTCGAATATCTCGGAACACGCATCAGCAATACCTCACTGCTAGATTCACAATATCACAGATACGAGTCTGCATTCATCAATCAATCAATCAATCAATCAATCAATCAATCAATCAATCAGTGAGTCGGAGTGCGTTTACTCTAAAATGAAGATCTTTGATCATTTACTCTCCCTCATGTCGTTCCAAACCTGTAGGACGTTCTTCTTCTTCTTCTTTGAAAACGTAAAGTTTAGCAAAATGTCAGTTTAGCTTCTGTTGTCCATATTTTAAAAGACTTGAAGGTGATAAAACACTCATAAGCTTACTTTGACGCATCACAGAGAAAGACAATATCTTAAACCTTGAATGTCACATGACCACTCATTCTGGGTCCGTAGACGTCTGAGTAAAAGCCATTCAGTTCCCCACACAATAGGACAGAAGCATCGCATCTGTTAGAGAAGTGGCGTGATGACAGCAGTTAGCGCTGAGTGGACTGTCAGTAATGGCTCTCGGATTGCTCTGGATGACTCAGAAAATACGTCTCGGAGCTTGTTCAGGATTTTTGTTTTATAAATGATAATTTTTCACCATTCAATTGCTAATCTGCAAAAAAGAGCAAAACAATATTACAAAACAGTAATGCAATGTTGAAGCACCAATTAAAATAACAATAGCATGTTTTCTAAGGCATTGCTACGCAGTTTATAATGTGTTTGCAGCATGTTTTTAAAGGGTTAGTTCACCCAAAAATGAAAACTCTGTCAGTAATGACTCTCCCTCATGTTGTTCCAACCCCGTAAGACTTTCGTTCATCTTCACAACACAAATTAAGATATTTTTGATGAAATCTGAGAGCTGTCTCACTCCTCCATAGGCTTCTCTGTAATCGATATCTGCCAGCCCAGAAAAGTTAGTAAAGACATCGTTAAAATAGTCCAAGTGACTACAGTGGCTCAACCTTAAGTTTATCAAGCGACGAGAATACTTTTTGTGCGCAAAAAACAAACAAAAATAACGACTTTATTCAACTATTGATTTTCTTCTGTGTTCCTCTGAGTGAGTTCACGTAGTGTAACAGCGCAGCGCCAATGAACGCAGGCTCACCATTGGCCGACGCTGGTCACGTGTGTGATGCGTGTAATGCTGGTCAAATAAAGTCGTTTTTTTTTTGCGCACAAAAGTTTTCTCGTCACTTGATAAACTTAAGGTTGAGCCACTGTAGTCACTTGGACTATTTTAACGATGTCTTTACTAACTTTTCTGGGATGGCAGATATCGATTACAGAGAAGCCTATGGAGGAGTGAGACAGCTCTCAGATTTCATCAAAAATATCTTAATTTGTGTTGTGAAGATGAATGAAAGTCTTACGGGGTTGGAACAACATGAGGGAGAGTAATTACTGACAGAACTTTCATTTTTGGGTGAACTAACCCTTTAAGTGGTTGCTAGGTAGTTGCTTATGAGCTAAGTCAGTCTTTGCTATTCTGATCTTGAGTTCCTCCTTTAATGGAAGTCTAAGGAATCCAACAGGCTATAATTATCTGTCGGATTAAAAGAGATCTAATAGCACACCTCTCTATTACTTTTGTGGTAGTTGTACATCATGCATTGACCTCTTACTAGTAAACTCGTGACATTCAGACGATCTTTGAAAATGCATCTTTATAAATAATAGACTGCATAATATAGATATCTTACACCATGTCCTCACCTGACCAACAAAATCCATCAAACAAATCACAACCAATCAGAAGAGCGTGTGGGCGGAGTCTCTTTGCACTCACAACTAAATGGATAATCAAATACATAAATATTACCAGGGCTGCCAACTTTTGAGTTTAGCTTGGAGTGAGAATTATGGAAATGAAAAAAAAAGAAAAGAAAAAAATTAAAAAAAGTGTATGATTGTCAAAACAGTTGGTAATAAAACAGAAAAAAACCCCAGAAAAGTTCAGTGACAACATGTTACAATATTTACATGATACAATGAATGATAGGATTATTTTTTATTATTGCATGACACAGATTTCACGATTTAAATTCAATTCATGTGATTTGATTCGGATCCAGCTGTTTTATTGACCTGTTTCCGCAGGTGAAAACACTGATTGATTGATATTATGAGGCATATACATTTCAGTAAGTAATGCATCTTTCAACATACCTGTTCATTCGTGTTTATTTACTTAGAGTAAGAGATGATCGTTCACGTGCCGCTTGAACTCAGGCACTACAGCGATCTGTCACGTCACATTTACAAGCGCCAAAACAGTATTTATTCTTTGAATTTCGTAATAAAATTGACAGAATCTGAGAGCTGAGAATTTGTTTAATATCATAAGTAACCAGCTCTGTCTTGTCTGTCTGTCGGTCGGTGTCCTCTTTGCTTGCTTCGTGTCAATTGCGTGAGAGTTGGCAGTCCTGATATTACACAATTTTAACATTATTAAAAATACATACGAAGTGACTGAAACAATCTTTGTCATAGAGCAGATTTGTTCACACTAAGTTGACAGTTTTTTAAGATCTGAGGTGAATCCATTGTGTCGCATTCAGTACAGCTATAAATGATATTCACACTCACATTAGGTGCTTTTTACATTAAATCAAGCACACAAGATATCATACATTTTATGTTGTTGTTCCACATTGGACCAGACGCGATGCAACAACGTTAATCAAGAGTTTTTGATAAATACAATACGTCTGAGGTTTGTGTCACAATGCATCAGAAGGAAATCTCAATCAATATGTGCTGGTGAAAAGGTACGTCAGGATCTATCTGTCAGAGACTAATTCATCATTGTAAACCCTTCGCTTTCTGACATGCAAACAGCTGTCGGTTTTCCATTGCTTCCTCAAGGGCAATTCCTTTCGCATTTGACACACTCACACACGTATTGAAAACTGACAAAAGGAGAGAGAGAGAAACACACTTCCCTTTATTCACATTCACACAGAACCTCGTTACAAAAGCCATTTGGAGCGCAGCCGAGAACTCGGTACCGGATGACAATAGAAGAGCTATTGTTCTTCAATCAAACCAGCTGATTACTAAAACAAAGACAAATTTACCTTTTTAACAACCACACCAGCTCCTCGAGCAACCTTCGTCAAGGCCTTGCCAAAACATCAAGATCAGGCCTCCTATCGTATGGCTTTAGAAGAAGTACTAGTGTTTTTGTTATTTATTTATGAAGTTCAAATTGGTCACCATTCACTTCCAAAGAAAAGAGCAGCCAGGACATTCTGCCTAACATTAACTTTTGAGTTCAGTGGAAGAAATATACAGGTTTGGATTGACTCTAAGGCCCTGTTTACACGAGAACACTCGCGGGTGAAAACGTAAAAACATTTTATCAGATGTGCCTTTCGTTTAGACGGCGACGGCGTTTTTGGGGCTTAAAAACGCAAAAAAGTGAAACCACCCTCCAGAGTGGAAATCTTAAAAACGCTCCACCGTCGCGTTCCCGTCTACAGGGTAAAAACGCAAAAGTCTGCTAGACTGCTAGTGAAGTGCATACTACATCGAATTTCACACACTTTTGCGTCACCATATGCACGCAGATGACAGCTACAAAACTACCACTTTGAAGAGAGATTGCAAAACTAATCCATATGAATTAAGCGGTTTAGTCCAAATTTTCTAACGAGACTTGATTGCTAAGATGATGAACAGATTGAAATTAGGCTTTTATTCACATATAAATATTCACCAACGCATCCATCAGAAATGGTAACCGGAAGCTCACGCATGTTTGCTTGACGGGCGAGAACCAATGAGGTTCATTCTCGTGTTGTTTACATGTGAATCAAAGCCTAAAATGAATCTGTTCGGCGTATAAAGCGAGCGTGTCTCTTTGGAAAATTTGGAGTAAACCGCTCGATTCACATGGATCAGTTTTACCATCTTTTTATGAACTTTTTGAGTTGCTTAGCTGTCATATGATCGTGATTTTAACGGTCAAAGACTGTAAAAATGCTACAGTGAAAAACTGTTAATTGGTTAAGAGAAAGTTTCCTTACTATATACAGTAAACAACTGTGATAGATCTAACGGTACATTTAATGTAATTTTACTGAAAAATACCGTTAAATTTACAGTTTTTGGAAGTGAAAAAGAACAAGTTATTATATAATTTACAGTGAAAAAACATAAACGGAACATAAACGGAACGTTTTGTTGAAATAACTATGTTTCTTCATAGTTTTCTAATCAGTTTTGACATTAGGGTTTTATGTTACATTTAATGTTGTTGAATTAATGTTTATTGCATTTTTAAAATTTCACGTGTGTTACCATTATGGTGTTTAGTGTTTGTGTGAATGACACTGTGTAGCTTCTATATTATTAGTATTAACTTTCTTGTGAAAGAGCTGCTTGTGATGATCTAATTCATCATGTGATTTTCATCACCACTGTGATTGGAGGTTGTGAGTGTATAACTATGGTACAAAACAGATATAAATACTTCAATAGGTCAGTAAATTAACATTATATCAGATAATTAAATACGGTTTATTAATGTTCATTTAAGTAAAGTCTGTAAAATCTAAAATGTTGCTACCGTATTTTTTACGGTAAATTTCTGGCAACCACAGCTGCCGTTTTTTTACCGTAAATTTAACAGATTTTTTTTTAACAGTGTGGAGGGACAGAAAGCTCTCATATTTCATCAAGAAGATCTTCATTTGTGTTTCGAAGATGAACGAAAGTCTTACGGGTTTGGAACGACATGAGGGAGAATAAATAAAACTGTTTAAATATAGATAAATATGTTAAATATAAGTTACAATAAATAAGGTGGCTCATTTTTTTTATCTTAAAAACAATTAAATAAATAACACTATTTTACAGTAAAATGTATTTTAAAATTAAAATGTTTACTTTTGAAATATATAATTTTTAAATACAGTACAGGCCAAAAGTTTGGAACATTACTATTTTTTATGTTTTTGAAAGAAGTTTCTTCTGCTCATCAAGCCTGCATTTATTTGATCAAAAA
The DNA here is from genome assembly GCF_965113295.1 of Leuciscus leuciscus. Lineage (NCBI taxonomy): Eukaryota > Metazoa > Chordata > Actinopteri > Cypriniformes > Leuciscidae > Leuciscus > Leuciscus leuciscus. The sequence continues at coordinate 2,431,762 of NC_138728.1, forward strand.
TACAGAAAAAAAAAGTAATATTGTGATGTATTATTACAATTTAAAATAATTGGTTTTCAATTTATTATACTTTAAATTATAATTTATTTCTGTGATGCAAAGCTGAATTTTCAGGATCATTACTCCAGTCTATCACATGATCCTTTAGAAATCATTCTAATATTCTGATTTATTATGAGTGTTGGACACAGTTCTGCTGCCTAATATATTTGATGAATAAAAGGTTAAAAAGAACTGCATTTATTCTAAAAAAATTAAAAAATTCTAATAATATAAATCTTCTTTACTATCACTTTTTATCAATTTAACACATCCTTGCTGAATAAAAGTATTGATTTATTTCAAAAAAAGAAAGAAAAAAAATTACTGACCCCAAATGACTGACCAGTAGTGTATATTGCTGTTACAAAAGATTTATATTTTTAAAACATTTGCTTCTTTTTTACTTTTTTAACTTTTTTTTTAACTTTTTATTCATCAAAGTATCCTAAAAAAGTATCACAGGTTATGAAAAAATATTAAGCAGCAGAACTGTCTCCAACTTTGATAATGAATCATCATATTAGAATGATTACTAAAGGATCATGTGATAGACTGGATGTCACATGTGACACTGAAGACTGGACGAGAATATACTCTACTCGCCCATTTAAGGTGTATTTTTTAACTCGGCCACATGATGGTGCTCACTGGTCAATCCTCAAGTGTCATTCCTCAAGAGATTTGACACTCTCTTACAACACTGCAATTTTAACTTCTAATCTGATCATCTTGGCTGACTGTAGGGCCCTTATAAAAAGAGAGAAAAAAACCCAGCATCTCGCTTACATCGTCTCTTTTACAGGGCTAAAATTGAGGGCTGAAGCCGAGCCAGGGAGCGAGAGCGAGTTGGCAGCCGTACAGGAATCCTGCTATCATCGGGTTTGCAGGCTCGACTCAGACAGCGCTGAAGGATGATACACACACTGATACCGAGATGAGACACAGACGGAGCCGAGAGGATGACTGGAGCCATCCTCAGACTAAAACATATCAGTATTTTCACCTGGTGTAGATCATTTCAACCGTCTGCATGGTTATGACTTATGATTTCGACATCTAACCCACAGACCAAACATTGATCAACATTCAGTTTCCAAACTGGAATAAAGTCAATCCCGTAGTACTGGATCAATAAGGTACCTTTCAAAGATTTAGTGTTAGTTCGACCCCAAATGCCACTAACAAAGCTTTGCTTGAGCTATGGTGATGCTACAGGGCTGTGGATGCTTTCTAATGCACTGCTTTGCAGTTCATAATCCTGGATTTTTACAGTTTATGTCCTGGATGCTTTACAGTTTATGTCCTGGATGCTTTTTAGCAGGTTTCTAAATGGTTCCTATAGGTGGATGCTATACGGAGGCTTGTTTCCGCCACAAAATAAAACATTTTAAAAGATAAATGCGACTTTTAACTCACAATTGCGACTTCATATCATGCAATTTGACTTCTACTAAATGCTTGTGATAAAGTCAGAATTGCGAGATATAAACATGAAGTCAGAATTACAAGTTTATATCAACATTCTGACTTCATAACACGCAATTACGACTTTATATCACGCAATTCTGACTTCATAACACGCAATTACGACTTTATATCACGCAATTCTGACTTCATAACACGCAATTACGACTTTATATCACGCAATTCTGACTTTATAACACGCAATTCTGACTTTATATCACGCAATTCTGACTTCATAACACGCAATTACGACTTTATATCACGCAATTCTGACTTTATGAATGGGCGAGTAGAGTATATTCTCGTCCAGTCTTCAGTGTCACATGTGACATCCAGTCTATCACATGATCCTTTAGTAATCATTCTAATATGATGATTCATTATCAAAGTTGGAGACAGTTCTGCTGCTTAATATTTTTTCATAAATATATTTCATAAATATTTCATTCAATATATATTTCATCACGGCCGGATGAAAACGCTACATTTTCCAAATTGACAGAGTGTGTTAAAGATATAAAAGATTGGATGACGCGTAATTTTCTTTTATTAAATCCAGACAAGACAGAGGTAATACTTATCGGTTCAAAAAACCGCCCACAAAACCTCGCACAATACAACTTTAACATCATAGGATGTCCTGTTACTTTATCCGCTACAGTAAAAGACCTGGGTGTTATACTCGATTGCAACCTGTCTTTTGAAAATCATATTTCTTATGTTACAAAAACAGCCTTTTTCCACCTTAGAAACATTGCTAAGCTACGTAATATGCTATCAGTTTCTGATGCAGAAAAGTTAGTTCATGCATTCATGACCTCGAGACTGGATTACTGTAATGCTTTATTAGCTGGTTGTCCTGCATCCTCAATAAACAAGCTACAGTTAGTCCAAAATGCCGCCGCTAGAGTTCTTACGAGATCAAGAAAATATGATCATATAACACCGATTTTATCATCACTGCATTGGTTACCTATAAAGTTCCGTATTAATTACAAGGTATTGCTACTGACTTATAAAGCCCTAAACGGCTTAGCTCCAGTCTATTTAACGGATCTTCTATCGCCCTATAATCCATCGCGCTCTTTAAGATCACTAAATTCAAGGCTTTTGGTCATACCTAGGATATCCAGAACCACCAAAGGAGGGAGAGCATTTTCACATTTGGCTCCAAAACTCTGGAATAGTCTTCCTGATACTGTTCGTTGCTCAGACTCGCTCTCCCAGTTTAAAACTAGATTAAAGTCGCATCTCTTCAGCCAGGCATTCATATAATCCTACAGTTCAAACTACAATCCGGCCTCTATCCAATGCCAGAGGAGAACTGGCCCCCGACTGAGCCTGGGTTCTCCCAAGGTTTTTTTTCTCCATTAAGGCACCTGATGGAGTTTTAGGACAACATTAGGTCACTTGATGGAGTTTTTCGGTTCCTTGCCACTGTTGCCTTTGGCTTGCTCAGTTGGGGATATTTTGGGGATATCTAATTTAATTTGATCAATCAATAAATTCCTCTTGAAACAAACTTTGCTGTATTATTTTAATTTAATACTGTGAAGCTGCTTTGATGCAATCTGTATTGTGAAAAGCGCTATACAAATAAACTTGACTTGACTTGACTTGACTTTATAACACGCAATTGTGACTTTATATCACGCAATTCTGACTTCATAACACGCAATTACGACTTTATATCACGCAATTCTGACTTTATAACACGCAATTACGACTTTATATCACGCAATTCTGACTTCATAACACGCAATTACGACTTTATATCACGCAATTCTGACTTTATAACACGCAATTGTGACTTTATATCACGCAATTCTGACTTCATAACACGCAATTACGACTTTATATCACGCAATTCTGACTTTATAACACGCAATTGTGACTTTATATCACGCAATTCTGACTTTATAACACGCAATTGTGACTTTATATCACGCAATTCTGACTTCATAACACGCAATTACGACTTTATATCACGCAATTCTGACTTTATAACACGCAATTACGACTTTATATCACGCAATTCTGACTTTATAACACGCAATTACGACTTTATATCACAAGATCCCTAATTGTTGAAAAAAAAAGTCCGAATTGTGAGATAAAAAGTCACAATTACCTTTATTATTTTTTATTCTGTGGTGGAAATGAGCTTCCATGGGATGCTTACTGGTCCAAGTCAAAACCTCACTTGTGCATCGTATTCTAGTCTCTAGAAATGCACGTAAATGTAAACATTTTCACCCATTCTAACAGCCAAATGCTAAATTCTTGAATTCAAATTGCTTAGAAAAGGAAAAGCAATGCATTTGAAGTATCATTCATGTCAGTGGCAGAAACAGTGAGTTATGCATCGACATGGAATAACTGTGGGATTATTCAAATGCCTTCCCATAAGTACGAGAAGTATAGCGAAGCTTGTCTAAGCAACGTCAAAATACGCTGACAAAGAAAGACTAAGAGGGATCAAAACAAGACATTTACTGACGGAGGCCGGGATTATTGAACAGTCCTATACTAACAAATCCACACCAAACTACCGGAATATTCTCTCCTCAGGAACAATTCATATCCATATTGCAGCAAACGGCAAACAATTCATCATCACTGAAGGAAAAATGCATCATGTTTGATAGAAAAATAATAACAAGAAAACAAAAACTATTCTAAATGAAAACGGTGGCATATTACAATGGTCCATATGAAATCCAGTCACCAGGCGAATGTTTTTTATAAATCATAACTCTTTCTGCAGTAAGCCCTCCTGTCATATTTCATTAAAGTGGTGCTAGCAACGTCTTTGCCACCTTAGTACGGTTTATTCCGATTCAGTGTGTGCGGTGAAACTGCTGACTGCTGAGAAACAGATGCAGAGAACGAATAAGGGAGATTTGCAGTGACACCTGTATCATCTCCAGCAGTGTGTGATGTCAGTGAAGTTTGGCTTCAACTTTCTCAACAAATAGTTTTTAATGGCCAATTACACAAATTAAGTTTCCCAGTGCCACGGCACGTCCGACCCTCGAGATCGAGACCATCAAACCTGACGTGACGGCAGCATTACGGCTCCAAACGAAAGCGTGAGATCTAAAACTCGCTCATTAAAACGTCTCTGGTCGCCACACCTCTAAGACAACGGATTAGGATCCTGATCCAGTGCAAGACAAAAGCGTGACATAAATATTCAAGCGTTTTTTCAAAGCCCTGTTTGGATTTATTTCACCTCTAAAAGTCTAATCTGCTGTATTTAACAAACAAGTTGGGCCAAAAAAAAAAAAAGTTTTTGTGTGCTTGTGCAACACATTCACTTGTGAAGATGATTTATAATTATATTTTTTTACATAATAACAGAAAATGCATTGGTTTTACCCATGCAAAACTAGCACTAATGCGATAGGCTAGTTTCCAGAGATCAGAGAGTCAATATAAAATCAAATTAAAGTGCCAAAATAAAGTGTTAGCAGATATTAATCAGACAGTCTACTAATACTCTAATGAGAGTTAGTTGACATGTAGTTGCAAAGTTACTTAAAGTTAGTAGAATGTCTCAAATGTCTAATTAAAAACGTCTTACTTTTTTTTCTAAAGAAGATAATTAACGGCTCTGGTGTTATAAGATTGTATGCCAACTTCAGATCACCTTAATAATCAAAACATTTTTTGATGTACCGTGTATTTTAAATATAAAATAATTATATTTAAAAAGCCTGTTGAATTCATTTGATCTCAGTTTTTCTCTCTTTTCAGGCGCTCTCTCTAGAATGAACGTGTATGTGCTGAATGTTGAAGAACATTGTTATAATTATTAAATCAAAAACACACGCTGCCTTTTTGAGACATTGTGCCTTTGTACAGTTACTACTGATAATTGATTTAAGACAATAATTGGTGAATAATTGGATTTTTAGTGACTCTCTCTTCAGGAATTTAAGTTTTTCTTAAAATGTGTCTTTAGAATAATCCTAAAATAAAAGATTAGAACATTAAGAAAAGTTTTTTTTGGGGGGGGGGGGGGGGGGGGGGGGGATTGGGGGGGGGATTGGGGGGTTTACAAATTATTCGTAACTTTATTCTTAAATTAGGAAATAAGAAGGACATTTTATTCTTAAGAATGCTTTGTGAATCCGGCTCCGTATAAATCTATGGCATTTTTGCCTGTTTTATCGTCTGCCAGGCAAAAGCCACAAATTTTAGTTTGTAAAACTAAATAAGAACGATATCTTGCCTTTCGAAAGTGTCACTAACAACAGAACTACAAGATCTGATCAAGCGGAAGACTTGTAATCCAAGGCCTACGTGCCAATCAAGCACAAAGCCCATCCAGAGGGGCTTCTCATGGAGGATTATGGGATAGGAATTGGACGGGCGTTGACCCAAAGCCTCGCTGAGCCCACAGTGCGTCTGTCCAATTCAAACTCTGATCCAGAGCTCAGACAGAAGATCACTGCACATAATTCGATATCTCCTCTGACAGATTGAATTATGAAATCTAACGTTCCCCCAAAACGTCATTTATTCTGACAAATGTTTCGGGACTTGAAACATTTGATCAGCGCATTTTTTGAGTGTTTGTAAATAACAGAGTTACGGCTTTGTTATCTTTGGCCAAAAAAAACTAAAGTAGGGCCATTTGTCACGCCGATCACTACGGTGGCGTCTTAACTTTTATTACAAGGTTGTGTTTTGTGTGGAAAGGCTCATGACTCAAGCTGTCAGCAGATGGCACTGTGGCTCAGTGACAGATGCGCAGTCATTACAAGTGTGCGGGAGAACGCAATTACAAACACTGGGGGAAACAATTAAGTGTTAGAGGTAGAGCTCTTTACACCGCTGCAGTTCTTCTGCTTCTCAGCTTTAGTGCCTGAGGCAGAGACGGAGAGAGAGAACGAAGGAGAGCCTCTGGCTGATGCTGTGCTATAGCCACTAATAGGCTCCAGCATGTTTCATCGGGAGGGTGTTTGATTGCAGAAATGTGAGGGAATGTGCATGTGTGCAACCTGTAGGAGATCGAGGACAAGGTTTTTACATGTTCTTAAGGGAATCTGAGGTGTGTTTGCATGCCCATGCAAAAGTCACGGCTACAGTGCTCTATGCATTTGGATGCAACAGTATACAAGGGATTTGCAACAAAAACGATGTAAGACGAGTTACATGCTAAAGGTTGGTGATTTAAACAAACCCTTAAAGTCCCCATGAAAACAAAAGCAAAGCTAATGTGCTCTAAAACAATGACAAAATTCGCATTTAGAAGAAGATATAAGCGTTCAAAACTTACATTCTCTCACTTCCGCTAATATGGATCAGTGATTTTGATGACATCACTCTGCACTTTAGCTTCTCATTAGATATTCTGTCCAATCAAATGCTCTGTAGAATCTGAAGCTCCGCCTCCTACATTATAAATCGGTCACTTGTTCACTTATTTAATATTTTCTACATGGTGAATGGCACATAGTGCACTATATAGGGGACAGGGAACGATTCAGACAGTGTAAATATGCTTTCCTTTGGGGCGAATGAAGGTTTGACGTTAGTGTCCCGCAAACCACCGCAGCTCCGGTACAGAGACAAGATACACAGAGGGGTGTCGACGCAGACCAGAAAACATATCGAACCCATTTCAATATTGAACACAAAAGATATTTTAAAGAACGCTGATAACGAGACAGTGGACGGTCATATGGAAATCAATGGCTACTGTCGACTGTTTGATTACCTTTCTTTAAAATATCTTCTTTGTGTTCAACAGAGAAACAGGTTTGGAACAACTTGAGGGTGAGTAACTAAGTGATGACAACATGTTCATTTTTGGGTGAACAATCCCTTTAACCCCCAAAGTATGAGTAGTAACAGAAACAGTGAAGCTTGACTTAGCAAAACTACTAACAAATGTTGAAATGTGCGATGTGCAAGCATATGAGTGTGTGTGACAGCGAGAGAACGATAAAGACTCATGTCGTGGGTGTGTGTGGGCTGAAGTCGCCACACTGAGCGAGTCTGTCTGGTTGTTAGTGTGTATGGGAACCAGTGAGACCGCAGTGGTGTGTGTGTGTGTGTGCTCCGCTTTACTGCATCATTAATCTCTCCATTGTGAAAGTCCTGCACTTTACTGCACACACAGATTTCATCAACCATTTCATAACTTATACAGTTCTGTCAATCAGCAGTAAACTGGGCTTGTTTCTCGAGCTAGTTGTCACTGTGTTCTTACCTAGTGAGAATCCAGGGGATAAAAGGTGAAATACGACACCATCCCAAAATCAGTCCAGTTAGCATCGGCCATCATTGTGGTTAAGAGTTCACATGTGCGGTTTACTTACGATCAATTCGTCTTGACCTCCTCTTTGACCTGCTTCTGTCTTTGAGACACTTTCCAAACCATCACACTTTGTGCAAAGCCCAAGGTTGACTAGATGTAAGAAAAAAAGGGTCCTTCAGCATCTGTTTCAGCTGTGAAAAACCCCACAGAAAAACCCATCACAGACCTAGGCATTAGTTCGACGCAGGGTGTTTGCACAGGATGAGAAAAATGAGCAGAAACGGTGGCCAATAAGTGCAGCCCACAGCATGATTAAACAATGCAGTTGCTTCTGCCATATCCCTGCCATTTCTGTTTACAGCTGTTTGTAAAAAGTCGCTCTGAAAGGGGAACATTAAAGCTCGCAGGCACTGAGCACCGCAGTAACAAATCTATTTGTGTTCAGTGCATCGAGTTCAATTCATTGTTCAATTACAACACTGTAAATAAAGAGAATAGGGTCGGAATAATGCGGCAAATATGCTGCAAATATGCTGCAATGCATGAGTAAGGACATGCACCCAAACCGAATAAAATATACACTTAAGAACACATACATACATACACAAAGGTACATATTTCACCCCACAATTTGTAAATTATAATTTTAATTTTTTTTACAATTAAGCACATTTCCCCCATTATAGTCTTATAATAAAAAAAAAATTCCTGGTGATGTGGTGAAATATTCAACAATATTATTGATCTGTCTGCACTGACAATTATATGAGAACTGAACTGAGCTGGACAATGACATCACTGTTTTCTCCAGAGCGGTTAGATCATAGACTGTAAAAAAATATGGACAACACCCCTTCGCTCTCTTCCATTGGTGAGAACTGAAGCCGCCAGTGTCCCGATATGGCGCTGACATCTTGAGACTTGAGTCTGCGCAGTAGCGATCTCGGGACCAGACCTGCGCAGTAGCGTTCTCGGGACCAGACCTGCGCAGTAGCGATCTCGGGACCAGACCTGCGCAGTAGCGATCTCGGGACCAGACCTGCGCAGTAACGATCTCGGGACCAGACCTGCGCAGTAGCGATCTCTGGACCAGACCTGCGCAGTAGCGATCTCTGGACCAGACCTGCGCAGTAGCGATCTCGGGACCAGACCTGCGCAGTAGCGATCTCTGGACCAGACCTGCGCAGTAGCGATCTCTGGACCAGACCTGCGCAGTAGCGATCTCTCTGCGCAGTAGCGATCTCGGGACCAGACCTGCGCAGTAGCGATCTCTGGACCAGCCCTGAGCAGTAGCGATCTCGGGACCAGACCTGCGCAGTAGCGATCTCTCTGCGCAGTAGCGATCTCGGGACCAGACCTGCGCAGTAGCGATCTCGGGACCAGACCTGCCCAGTAGCGATCTCTCTGCGCAGTAGCGATCTCGAGACCAGACCTGCGCAGTAGCGATCTCTGGACCAGACCTGCGCAGTAGCGATCTCGGGACCAGACCTGCGCAGTAGCGATCTCGGGACCAGACCTGCCCAGTAGCGATCTCTGGACCAGACCTGCGCAGTAGCGATCTCTGGACCAGACCTGCGCAGTAGCGATCTCGGGACCAGACCTGAGCAGTAGCGATCTCTGGACCAGACCTGCGCAGTAGCGATCTCGGGACCAGACCTGAGCAGTAGCGATCTCGGGACCAGACCTGCGCAGTAGCGATCTCTGGACCAGACCTGCGCAATAGCGATCTCGGGACCAGACCTGAGCAGTAGCGATCTCTGGACCAGACCTGAGCAGTAGCGATCTCTGGACCAGACCTGCACAGTAGCGATCTCGGAACCAGACCTGAGCAGTAGCGATCTCTGGACCAGACCTGCGCAGTAGCGATCTCGGGACCAGACCTGAGCAGTAGCGATCTCTGGACCAGACCTGCACAGTAGCGATCTCGGAACCAGACCTGAGCAGTAGCGATCTCTGGACCAGACCTGCGCAGTAGCGATCTCGGGACCAGACCTGAGCAGTAGCGATCTCTGGACCAGACCTGCGCAGTAGAGATCTCTGGACCAGACCTGCGCAGTAGCGATCTCGGGACCAGACCTGAGCAGTAGCGATCTCTGGACCAGACCTGAGCAGTAGCGATCTCTGGACCAGACCTGCGCAGTAGCGATCTCGGGACCAGACCTGCGCAGTAGCGATCTCGGGACCAGACCTGCGCAGTAGCGATCTCTGGACCAGACCTGAGCAGTAGCGATCTCTGGACCAGACCTGCGCAGTAGCGATCTCTGGACCAGACCTGCGCAGTAGCGATCTCTGGACCAGACCTGCGTAGTAGCGATCTCGGGACCAGACCTGCGCAGTAGCGATCTTGGGACCAGACCTGCGCAGTAGCGATCTCTGGAAGTAAAACCACGAAATCAACGCTCCGCTCCTCACTCTCGCAGAATGCACTCTCCCCTGAGTGCACTTTTTAAAAAATGTATTGCAGTACGACAAGAGGCTTGTTAAAATAAAGTAAATACAATCTCCTCAGTCCTCCGAAGATCCCGAAAAAAATGTCCGTTGGTGCTTCAGTGACTACTTCGCTCAGAGAACTGTCAATCACAGCTGTCAATCATGACGTTACACCACCGTTTTTATAGCATCGCGTAACTAACTAAAAACCAACTTATTTTTGAAACGGACACTTGAACTTACATCAGCGTGATAAAAACGACAGCAAAGGAAAGAAACCACCTTTGGAAAAAAGATATTTGAAGTGTAATTTAATTGTTTAGTTGATCTCACGTCCCGTTGAATAACACGGGGAGGCGAGGCTTATGACTTATACTAGGACCAGTCACCGGGGGGGCGATCGAGACGTTTTGGCTTCACTTTTCAGGGCTTGTGCGGCACGCTTGGGTTAGGTATATAAATGAACTAAATTAATAACTTTTTTACAACAAAAATGAACCTGCACTGAACTTATTTTAAGCTGGACTATGATGCTATCTTCTTCTAGATCTGCTGTACAGCAGAAACAAAATTTGTTGCATTATTTTCCCGTTATCACTGTAAAGCTGCTTTGAAACTATATGTGTATTGTAAAAAAGCGCTATATAAATAAAGGTAACTTGACCTGACAATTTGTTTAAAGAAAATACAATTTAACAATTAAGCACATTTCCTCCCTTATTGTCTTATCATTTCTCATTTTTTCCTGGTGATGTGGTGAAATGTGACCTTCACCCACACGTGATGCAGTGCTTTAACAGAAAGTGACTTAGTCTTTACTCTTTCCCATCATCTCCTTGTAACAGAGACTGACACCAAACACTTGTGCTCGCCTGCAATCATCTTCCCAGTGCATACACACACACACACCAAACTCTCCCAGCACAGAGAGTCCTTCACACACACAAACTGATGTGGATTATGGGCAATCGAAAGGGGGAGGGAAACGATCAGGACGAAGTGCGACAAGTCCATACTTATATCTGCAGTGCTCTTCACTCCAAAACAACAGAAATTAAATGAAAAGCAGTGCTATTGAACGAAGGAAAGAGGTAGAATGTGGTGAGGGATGAAAAGATGGTTTTATTTCAATTCAAAGGGAGAGTTTATCTCACTTTTGTAGTGGAGCTTGTGGAGTTGATGCCTTCAGCGTGACCGATGTCTGAAGCACGTGTTAATAAATCCCAATAATACATGTCGTCATTAGCTTTTTTTTGTCTTCAGGAGCCGGTTGTTTGTATGCGTGTGTAAGATAAAAGCTGGATTTTGTTGCATTCACAGTCTTTGCTTCATTCTGTCCTGAGGGATGAAAATCCAGCGTTTGCACGGGGAAAGTTTGGCCCTCAAGTAATGGGAGGAACTCTCCTAGTATTGGGAGATATTGGCTTAGGGAGTGGCACTGCTATACAGTCTATGAGTCAATACATTTTGGGGAGTATACTGTATTTGGGAGTCAATTTATGCTTTGCCACTATGTTTGTGCATGTTCACAGTTTAGTGAGGCATAGCATAGTGGGTTCCCCAAAGCGTCAACGCCACTTCGAAAGGGAACGTCTCAGGTTGCGTATGCAAGCCGGTACCTTGAGAAGGGGAATGAGATGTGGAGTCTTCGTTGCAATGCTTTGGGCGTACCTGCACATCTCCTTCAGACAAAAGATCTGATGGCATGCATTACAGGCGCCCTTTAAATGTCTGCCAATGAATACTGGCGTTCGTTTACACGAGCTTCAGACTCCGGTCACGCTGATGGCGTTCCCCAAAACTCCATGACACAGCTTCTCTTTCAGGTTGCATATGCAACCGGAGACGTTTTCTTAGTTTTATGCACAAACATCATTAAAATGTTTTATATCACTCTGAAAATAAGATAAGAATACATTAGGGCATTTTGCTTTTTAAAGGACTTTTACAGGAAAACAAGACAAAAATACTGAGTTACAAAATGATCTTTTAAGAGAATATGGTTGAATCTGCAAATTAAAGAAAATAATTTTTTATTGATGCTTGCTTAGACAAATTTTGGCCAAAATTTTTTAACAACCCCCATCAGAAATTGTACAAAACCTACACTGCAAAAATAAAATATATATTTTTCTTCTTGTTTTTAATATCTTAAGACTTGAGAAACAAAAAATATTTTTCTGAAAAAATAATTGAATTTAAGCTTAAAACAAATATCTGCCGATGCCAATGCAGTTTAGATATTTGTACTGTTTTTTGTTGTTTTCGCAGCATATCATTATTATTCTTCATTTTCCATACACTTACAGTATATTTGGGTGACATTTAGCCATAGGGACAATTCCACTGGAATACAAAAGTGACGTGCACTGAAGCGCACAATAAGGTACATGGCTCCCTTTTGGGTTTGAGCCAACAATCGCTTGGTCTCCAGTGCAGATCTTTAAACACTAATCCAATCCACCTTCATATGTTCAGTCTTAACGTATACGCATTGATTCGGTCCACTTTAGGAGGTGCTTTATACTGCCGACCACAGATCGAGATCCATTGTTTCTCTGCATTATGCTAAACTATTAACTTATGAAAAAAGGTTAATGATCACAGGTGTCTTCCTCTCTGTCGGGAGAGTTTTCTGCACTCAGATATTGATGGAGGCGTCAGGGAAAGGGAGTGGGTGAATCTGGAGCTGCTGTCTCAGCAGTGCTTCAGGTGGATAGTGTTGCAGTGTGCTTCGATATCTGACGCTCCGCAGGGAGAGGACACGGAAAATGAGAGGAGGGCTACAGAGAGGACAGATGGCGAAGACTTGGGCACTCGGAGCTGATTCAGGAGTTTTATTCGCCACTTTGAGACAATATCCGTGCAGCACTGCAGTGGAGTTTGCATTCATTAATATTCACATGTTTGTATTGCTGGTCGTAATTCAATATCTCCTTGATTGAATTATGCCGTCTGATTATTAATGTCCTCCAAAAACGCCATGTTCATAATTCTGACAAATGGCTCAGCGGTTTGAACATTTCATCAGCACATTTTTGAGTGTTTGTTAATAACAGAGTTAAGGCTTTATTATAAATTTTTTTTTGGAGAGGAAAAGGCCATTTTTTATGATGATAATTTTGGTGGTGTCATTTCTTTTTGAAAGTTTTATGTATAAAATAAAATGTGTTTAATAAAATTACAGATTTTTTTTTAAAAGGTTTCTTAAATTTTGTCCACAATAACAGATATAAAAATGTGCACGGTGAAAATAATTAAACAGTTATAATATAAAATGTCTAAATATTTTATCTTTTTGATGGCATTTAAGTCATAGTAAAATTGGCTGAAATGAATTAATATGACAATGAAACATTGACTAAATTTAAGACAAGAACTAATAATAATACTATGTGGGAACAAAAATGAACACCGTCTGTGTTTTATATTTGCACATGACATGTTGACATCAGAAATCCAGAAAGAACATTTTGTTAAACTCAAAAGATGACCTAGAAAACATTTTTAGGCATCATATGCATTTCTGATGCAAATCTTGTTTCAAAAGCTAGGGAGCATAATTATCCTGCCTTCAAAGATACCTTCCCTGGGACAATTCCTCAAGCTTCATTGCTAGCAAATTTTGTGGAAAAGCCAATCCGAGAATGCATAAAAATAAAATAAAAATAAAAATCCAATATGATCAAAGTTCTGATTATATTGGATTGAAAAAAATAAAAAAATAAATCAAATATGATCAAAGTTCTGATTATATTGGATTGAAAAAAATAAAAAAATAAATCAAATATGATCAAAGTTCTGATTATATTGGATTGAAAAAAATAAAAAAATAAATCAAATATGATCAAAGTTCTGATTATATTGGAATTCCATCTTGCGATGCAAAAGAAGAAAGAACTAAGTTAGTATCAACAAGAAATAACCTTAGACATGGTGAGACCTTTCAAACTGAAAAATGTAAATTGCAAGGTAGATCTGAATGATATCTAATATGAATCCAATTTGCTTTGTGTGTTTTATGACTTCATGAAATATGCATGTGCATTCATTCAACAACACACCTGCACCGCCACCGTATTTCATGTCATGTGGGTGGTAGAAAGGTTGTAAGAAAATAATGAATGACCCGCCACTCGGAGACTGAGAGAAAGCTCTGGAAAAAAGGTGCCGAGAACACAGGAATATGAGAACACACACATCAGGGATCTCTTCTTTCATAAACCTGGTCATAGCATAAATTCAGCATAAACTGCATCACAGTTCAGAAATCAAACCTGCCAGCCATTGTGACAGTGTGCGGCTCCGTCCTTTGAGAACATCAAATCATTTCATGCACGAGGGCACATGGGGATTCTCCAAATTGCTCTGGAAGTACAAACTTTCTCTTCAAATATTTACCGTGCTGAGAGAAACGGGGGGAGAGATATCATGGATGGATTTGTGAGCTAGACAACTGGAGGAAAGCGCTGAAGTATAAGACAATTTCTAAACAAGTCATCTCAGACTTCTCTTTGGGGATGCACTCAACTCCTCGTGTCAGCTAGAAATATGAGGAACGTCGGCAGCCTCCTGGCCTCAATAAGATAAGAAAGTGGAGGGGAAAAACAACAAAAAACTGTTAGATACATTGGCTGCGAGCGTCACTTTCACAGGCTTCATCCTCTGAACACTAGAGAGAAAGATAAACAACAACACATGGAGAACAAAACTCTACCGCTCGCCTTTCAGTGTTGGGGAGTGACTACTAGCATTACATTTACCAGTAGCATTCAATAAGAGGCTACTTTTCCTAACAGTTAGTTGCGCAATGCGACAAAATGATACACTTTGCTATTTTTTTTTGTATCATCTTTATTAAAAATAAAGTTTCCAAAAGGGGGTTTTGCATTGAAGAGCCCCAAAGAAGCGTTCAGTTAACAGGTCACTTAAAGGACCATTTTCAGTGTTGCCAACTATTTTCAAAGGAAAGTAGCTGACGCCTCCCCTAAAAGTCGCTAAATGTAGCTAGATGACGTCATGCGTCAATTAGCATATTCATGACGTCATCGCGGCATACTTGCGTTCTGCCTGCCTAATGTTTTTTCTCGTTAAAATCATGCTCACATACTGTATTTTAATATAACACACTATAATATAATATAATATAATATAATATGATATAGCCGAATGTCCAATAAAGCTGTTCTCATTTACTATTTTTTTTTTTTGTCAGACAATAGAACGAGTAGCTATTGAATGACTATTTTTTTATATGTGTAAAATTATCTGAATTGAGAGAGTTCGGGAACTGGGTGAACTAAAGCACTGTGATAGTGAGTATTACAAGTGATAAGCAGAAGTAATAAAATAAAATGGTCAAACAAAATTCTTTAAATATAAAATAAAAGATAAGTGATAAGTCCGTGTAAACAACACTGCTCATTCACGTCTGTCATGCTGCTGCTCCTCTCTCAGCCATTCACTGAACAGGGTAGACGCAGAGAGAGGTGTGTGACGGCAAGGAGAACGCAAACCTCGCGCTCGCAGGACTGTGCTGGCAACATTTGGAGGTTACTGAGGTTTGTCCAAAAAGTAGCTAGATTTGTCGCTAGTCGCTTTTTTGAAAAAATGTCGCTAAAGGGGTCTGAAAAGTCGCTAAAAATAGCGACAAAGGCGCTAAGTTGGCAACACTGACCATTTTTTCCTTATGCTGGGCACACACCAAAATATTTTTTACATCTTATAAGATTTTCAAAATGTGATAGATCACAAACATGAGGACAAAAAGTCCTAGATTTAAGCGTTTTGCTCCTGTAGTGTGTGGTGTGCCATGATGTGACAAAGACACCACACGCGAACAGATTTTCAACCGGAGTCTCGACTGTGAACGCAGGAAATCTCCCAAAATCTCGCGAGACTTCAGAATAAGCATGCCGGACAATATGCAGGAAGGCAAGGCAAGGCAAGGCAAGGCAAGGCAAGGCAAGGCAAGGCAAGGCAAGGCAAGGCAAGGCAAGGCAAGGCAAGTTTATTTATATAGCACATTTCATACACAATGGCAATTCAAAGTGCTTTACATAGAAGAAATTAAAATAATAAAAAGAAATAAGATTAATTAAAACAGTTTAGAAAAATAAAATACAGTACAGTACAGTACAAACAGTTGGACGAACAGCGGCACAGTGCTCATTCAGTAAATGCATAGCTAAACAGAAGTGTTTTGAGTCTGGATTTGAATGTGACCACTGGACGTCTGATCTCCTCTGGAAGCTGGTTCCAGCATAATAGCTAAAAGCAGACTCGCCATGCTTAGAGTGAACCCTTGGTATTTCTAGCTGATATGATCCTAATGATCTGAGTGATCTGTTGGGTTTATATTCAGTGAGCATATCTGCAATGTATTGAGGTCCTAGGCCATTGAATGATTTATATACCAGTAATAATACTTTAAAATCAATCCAAAATCTAACTGGGAGCCAGTGTAAAGACTGTTTCGTGTCACGTGATAATCTCCAGAGCGTGTGCGTGTTTGTCCTCGGGGTTCCCCCCACACATCAGGATTTCTGATTCGCGATCGGGGCGGCTCCGACTTTCTTCCGAGCAGGTTCGGACACTCTTAACACACATCACACCAAGGGAAAATATGATAAGATAATCTGTAGAATCATCAAGATAATCGGGACATAGCTAGGATTGCCAGAAAGGGGGCAATCGGCCCAAAATGAAAATGAGCCAAATTTGGTGAGTACCCAGCATTAGTGTGAAGAACATTAAAGCAGGCCTATTATGCAAAATTCACTTTTACACAGAGTTTGAATATTGATGTGTCCACAGAGTGTGTAAACAATCAGCCTGTAATGGTAAAAATCCATCCACTCCTTGTTTTTGATGAACCCCAAAAATCAGAAGCAGTGTCTGAAAATACACTGTTCTAGATTTCCCCCTACTGTGATGTCACAAGCCCCGCCCATGACTGCTAATGATCTGCCCTATTAGCATAGATCCAGCAGTCCATCATGTTTATATCCTTTCTTTAGCACCTATTGATATAATGTCTGTGCCTCATAAACATCACAAATGTTCTGGTTTTGGATGTAGCAGTGAACACAAGTAGTTTGTTGAGGGTTGGTTTGTAGGGAAGGACTACACACCATCCCTATAGACTGAACTCGTAATACGCATGTGTACGCCATCAGCGTTTGTACGCCACAGTTTGCGTAGAGAGAACTTAAGAGTTTTCTGTTACAAAACGGTGTCGTGTTAGCGGCCCCTAAGTTAATAACTAATGATCGTTGCGACGGAAGTGAATCAATCAAAACTAAATTTAGCTGGACAATAACTTTATTCTAGAGCTGCTATAAAGCCCAAACAATCCCTGTTACTTTAATTTCCTATCATCACTGTAAAGGCGCTTTGGAACAATCTGCATTGTTAAAAGCACTATATAAATGAAGATGACTTAACTTGACATAAGAGTCTGCATAGACTCCATGAGCCATTGTGGACACAGTGGATGAATTTAATTTATGAAGGAAATGTGCTGAAGAAATTAAGTAAAGTCTTATATATTAACAAGGAAATGTGCTGAAGAAATTAAGTAAAGTCTTATATGTTAACATATAAGACTTTACTTAATTTCTTCTGCACATTTCCTTCATAAGTTAAATTCATCCACTGTGTCCACAATGGCTCGTGGAGTCTATGCAGACTCTTATGTTCCCTGCTTCATCCAAAGACAGAACATTTGTAATCCCACACTCTTACAAATAATGGTGAACTCAGGAAATAATGCAAATCCAGAGTTGAACTGACCCTTGTTTGCGAAGCAGTCCGGCGTAAAATCATCTGCGCCAGACTGCTTCGCAAACAAGGGTCAGTTCAACCCTAGATTAGCATAAAAGTTGAACCTGAAAGATACTATCGATAAAGTCGATACTGACTTCCAACTACAGTTCCCACATGAGCACCTGTACAACAATTTATGATGGAACATGCTAATCAATAAGTTGAATAAAGTTAACTCCACAACAAGTACATCAATTCATCATGTTGCTGAAGTATCCGAAGCATAAGTTGTAAAGGCTCCGACCTCTTCTGAGAAGGCAAATTGGACATGCTATTATAAATGATCTGTGGGGTATTTTGAGCTGAAACTTCACAGACACATTCTGGGGACACAAGAGACTTCTATTACATCTTGTAAAAAGGGACATAATGGGTCCTCTTTAATAGACTAAAGAACAATTTTCCACTAAATAAGCCTTTTTGTGCAATGGAAAGTTTCCAGGGATGTTAAAGATTCTTTCTATTGATGCCAATAAGGAACCATTATTTGTAAGAGTGTGGGATGGCTCATTAAAGTGAAAGGGGAGACAGAGGCTACGTTCTGGGATTGACAACCACACTTACAGGTCTTGAAGTGTCCCGTTCAAAAAGCAACTTACAGTAGCGTCTCAAATACTGTCTGTATGAACAATGGGAGTCAAGCCTGTATTCTCTTACCAGTAACCACTGCGACATTGACCAAAGTAATATCAAAGATGACGACATCCATAAAACTGAAAAGTCTTATTACTTTTGATAGACGAGAGATAACTGACAACCGTATTCTTCTACTGTGTGAACTTGGCCAGAGTTATCCTCAAATGTTTGTGGCACTGCACATAGAAAGTGCCCATCAGCTCTTTGCAAAAGAAAAAGCAGCTGGGAAGACAACACAACAGACTAAAGACGGTTTAAAACGGAGGAGGACAGCTTTTGTTTGCTGTGTGGCCTGCCTGTTGTTCTTGTGGGTATTGTGCATTCACTTGAAGGGCCGTGCAGAGGCGTTTGAGCGCATTAGAGACTGAATTGATGATGCTTCTTAAGCATTGCATCATAACACATCAAAGCCTGACCACACAGATGAATTAGCACTTCCACAAGGCGAGCAAACAATAATTCATCACCACGGGTCGTGCTGAGGAATGCTTTGAGGAATGCTGGCCTGGAACTGGAGAAATGATAAAGGGAAAGAATGAAAGGAAAAGCAGGGGAAGGAAATATAGCAAAATATCAGTTAATAAGATGAAAAGGGACATTGTAATTTTGGAAAACTGTCTACGGTGATAAAAAACACATTGGAAACGCATCGAATCCCACTGTGGGTGTTAAATGTTTGAGGTTTCAAGCAGACAGTGAACAAGTGAACTAGGACAAGTACTGATGTCACAAGTCAAGTGGGTTTGAATTTGACTAAAGCAAATGGTGTTAATACTTTTTCAATGTGACATTACATTGATATACTGATATAGCCATTTAATAATCAGGGGTGTGATACACTTACTGTAGCTGATACACAATGTGGGTTCATGATAAAATGACAGGAAAAACGTTTTTTTTTTTTTTTGGCTGAAAAAAATGCAAAACAATGCAAGTGCATTTAAAAATGATTTAACGACTTGTAAAAAATACGTCACTTCAGTTCTACTCTCAGAATATGAATTATTATAAGCAGTGAAAGACAACAATATAATGCAAGCACTGTAAAAGGTTTTGTCACAAACTAAACTCTTGTCATGCTGAGACAGCTTTAGAAATATCCTCCTCCTGAAAATCCTTAGATTTGTGCTGAATTACATAATAGCATCATAATATCAAATGACTTAAAACATTATGGGCCCTATTTTAACGATCTGAAACGCAAGTGTCAAAGCGCAAAGCGCAAGTAACTTTGTGGGCGGGTCTCGGCGCTGTTGCTATTTTCCCGGCGGGATAAATGACTCTTGCGCCAGGCGCAAATCTAAAATGGGTTGGTCTGAAGTAGCTTCATTATTCATAGGTGTGGTTTGGGCGTAACGTGAAATAAACCAATCAGAGCGTCATCTCACATTCCCTTTAAGAGCAGACGCGCTTTTTCCATAGCGGATTGCTATTATAACGGCGGATTTGCCAGGCGCGCGCCAGCAGCGGTTCACAGCCAAGGAGAGCAACGCTCTCGTCACGGCCGTAAAAGAGAGAAGTTACATTGAAATGGAGAAACCCACCCAAATTAACTTCGGTTAAACAGGCGTATGATAATTTGGGTAAATGTGTAAGCTAGATGTATGCTTTTATAATAAATTGTTTATCTATCTATCTATCTATCTATCTATCTATCTATCTATCTATCTATCTATCTATCTATCTATCTATCTATCGTAATAATGTATGATTTGCAAAAATGAAAACTGCTGCTTCTGTGTAGATGAGAGAATCAAAGTGCGCGTTGTGCACACGCTACATTGATTATGGCCAAGCATGCGCCCTTAAAATAGCATATGAATAACATGCGCAACGCGCCACTGACTTTAAACTATTTTTTCCTGGTTAGTGGCGCAATTGTTTTCTAAACCTGCAAAATAGCACGAAGGAACGTTTGCGCCGGAACACGCCTCCTCTTTGCGCTGAACCGCCCCCGGGAGCGCAAGTGTATTTCTTAGTTAACCGACGTGCTTCTGTGGAGGGAAAAGTCCGCTTTGCGCGGGTGCAAAATAGGAATGATACATGCGTCGGTGTACAAAGTCAATTGCGCTGGGTGCAAGATAGGGCCCTATATGTCTTCAACATGTCTAAAATTCCGTTTTTTTTTAATGGACACTTGCTGGACAGAGGAAAAGCAATTAACTGGCAGATACTGTTAATATTTCCTAACCTGAAATGCCAAGCGTGTCTGTTTTCGGTCTTATGCAAGGTGTTCTTAACCCAACCATGCATCTGTGCTTAATCATATACAAAGGCACACAACTAAAATAAGAAAAAGAGGTCATTTTGGATCCATTGTAGTTCAATAATGTCATCAGATCTTGTCTGTAAAGTGGTAGATTTGAACAATTAGATGCCATCTTATTTGTTGTTGGGTTAAAGCACTGTGAATGTATCATAAGTGCATGTAAAGGGCAAGCAAAATGCCACATGCAATGAAGACTCATGCTAAATATGAATCATATGCCCGCATTTCAGACTAAAGTAAGAGATTTCAAAGAATCTGAATCTTTACTGCTGTAATGCGACTCATTTCAAAGTGAAACTGGATTTGCAGTGGCATGCATTAAGTTAATAAATAGGGTGCATTTTGATTTTAGGTTTGGTAAAACACCACAGAGTCATCTTTGAGAGAGTTTTTCTTAACATCTCCATGGTTGAATTCAATAAGAAAGATGGAGACTGTTGTTTTGAATTTTCATCACTGAGAAAAAAAGACCTGTTAAAGCAAACATGCATCATTTTAGCAGCTGGCCGGTAGATCGATAAGCTAATTGAGTCGCTAGTGCTCCATCACTCTTTCTCTCTTCATCTACTCACGCGTGATCTCATTTTGTCTGGCTTCAGCAGCAACAAATTTAACTTCAGTGGATCAGACAATCAAAGGGTTTTCTCCAGTCCCACACAAAATCATTCCCAGCACTCAATCTTAATGTCAAACCATTCCTTAATAAGGTAGAGCATTGCCCAGCTCAATATGTTCCAGATAACAAAACCCCCCTTTTTTACGGCCTCTTGTCAATTATAAGACCTATTCCCAGCGGGAGCCTTTTTCAGAGCTTTCCGTTTCCTCTCCTTCAAGACGTTCATGTTCAAAGGATAATTTACCTCAGCAGAGCGACTCCTCATCTGTCTGTTTTGTGCCCTCAGACAAGGTCTGTATAAGGATATTGACTGCATGTGATTTGTGTTTGTTTCTGTGTGTACAGCCGTCAGAAATGAGCTTGTACATTGAGGAAAATCAATAAAAAATGTATTACACCTTTTTAAAAATGAAACTAAACGAACTGAAGACAATTGACAGGAAAAAAGCCCAGACTTTAGTTAGAAAATATTCAGGCAATGGCTTTCGTCATTAAAAAAAATTATATTTTTACAGCACTCTGCAAAATAAATAATCAATATGAAATTAATATTAAGAGAGTAAGACTGCATGTCAATTGGAATTAGTGCCCTTTCTCAGCCTATTAGAGAACATCTAAATGTTCCTCGATCGGTTTTTGATGATCACTGTTGTACGAGGCATACTGTTGATTGCATTCTGAAGTCATTAGATAACTTTATGGGAAGGTGGGACATATTGAACAGCTCCTCCCCCTTTTAAAAATAGCCAATAGCGTTTTAAAGCTCAGTAAAGCCGCCTAATTTCCTCCTAATCTCCTCAATATTGCTTTAAAATACAGCATTCTGTGCCGAATTGAAATGGATCCGATATGTTTTCTGGTCTGCGTCGACTCGATCATATGATCCGCTCTGTGTATCGTGTCTCTGGACCGGAGCTGCGGTGGTTCGTGTTACACTAACGTCAAACCAGACTTCATTCACCCCAATGGAAAGAATATTTACACTGTCTGAATCGTTCCCTGTCCCCTATATAGTGCACTATGTGCCATTCACCATGTAGAAAATATTAAATAAGTGAACAAGTGACCGATTTCAGCCCCAGCTTCATTTATAATGTAGGGGGCGGAGCTTCAGATTCTAGAGAGCATTTGATTGGACAGAATATCTAATGAGAAGCTGAAGTGCAGGGTGATGTCATCAAAATCATTGATCCATATTGGCGGAAGTGAGAGAATGTAAGTTTTGAACGCTTATATCTTCTAAATGCGAATTTTGTAATTGTTTTGGAGAACACCAAGCCAAAAAACTATTTTGGTTCAATTTTGATTTCATGGGGACTTTAAGTCATAATATTACTATGAACCCTCTGACTTCAATAGCACCCTAGCAACCACATAGCAACATGATAAAAAAACAACAACACTCAGAACACCTTCTCAACCACATAGCTACATCCGGGCAACACAGTACAACACCACTGGCAAGTACAACTCACAATTTATTTAGAAAATGAAGATTAAAAATACCAGAGTGAAAGTGCTGATGCAATGCTCTAGACATGCATGATTTTATGCATCATAAAATACTGTGGCCTTGCCATATATAACCGAGCACTATCCATGTAATTCCACCATGGAAGAGTGGTAACCTCTAGAGGCACCCAAACCAACGTTTAAAACTTTTATCTACTCTTTAAAAGAGGCCTTCCCTTTTTTTTTTTTTCACTGATGGAAAAACATGCTAAGAATAGAGCTCTTTTAGTGCAAGACTGACATCGAGGCATTAAGCTTTGCTGCAGTGTGCTGGCCATCCAGGGATTCAACATGCCACTCACTACAGGCACTTAGAAGGACGCCCTACAGGGGGCCTCACTGATGGACAGTTCTCCCTATATCTCTGGCAGCCTGTCTAATGCATGAGCCACTTCAACCATGTCCAAACTGCCTTTGAAATAAAACCCTCACTCCTGCACTGCATGCACACTAAATCAGAGGGTCACAACCCAAAAATTGGTTGCAGGTTCAAAACTGGATAAAAAAAACAAACATGCAAAATGCAAATGATCAGATACAACTAACTGTATTATCTCATACTTAGCATAGAGAAAACACTTACCATATCCTGTGTTGTCAACATCAAAGGTTGAGTGTCTAATTCAAATTCAGAATTCATCTGTCAAGTTGGGTTGATGGTAACGTGGGCAGGTTGTGTGACAAAAACCAAGAAGAAAACGACATTTTCAAAAGTTGCAAAAGTTGATTTGGAAGATGGTTTGTGCTTACGACATGATCCATGCTGCAAACTGAGAGCAATTCAAGGGACATTTGCGCCATGATCACGCTGTAAAGTTTCAGGAGTGACAACCGCATTTAAACGCGGGAGTGAATCCCCTAAATTCGGGGGTCTACGACTCACTCCCGAAACTGCAATGATTCACAGCACAGTGACCATATCAAAGCTCTGGCATCTCCATTGAAGCTTGTTTCTGCCACAGAATAAAATATTTTTAATATAATTGCGACTTTTATGACAGTTTACATCCCGCAATTCTATTTCTCCGAATTGCGAGATAAGAATTGCGTGATATAAAGTAGCAACTGAGTGTTATAAAGTCAGAATTGCGCGATATAAACTCACAATTCATACTTTTCTCGCAATTGCAACTTTATATCTCGCAATTCTTACTTTATAACGTGCAATTGTAAGTTTATAATCACGCAATTCTACAATATTTGAAGGAGTTCAGATGCAAAAGCCTCTAAGTGTGCCATCAGAAATTTTCTTCTAGAATGATCATTTTTATCAAGCTTGTATATTTAAGTTCAGCAATTTCACTTAAATGGCAATGAAAATAACCTATTAATAAACATTTAAGTGAAATTACTGAACTTAAATATACAAGCTTGATAAAAATGATCATTCTAGAAGAAAATTTCTGATGGCACTTCATTACTTCATTTGTAAATGTGATTGTCACTACCTGCATTAATTCAGTTGTCACTCCTGTAAATTATTAAACTGTGTGTGCAGAACGGGATTATGCACTAAAAGCGAATTTAACTGCAGTGTGTATGTGGCCTTGGAATAAATTTTTTTTTTTTTTACTGTATGCCTGTATGATATTAATTCTGGTACTGTGTTCCAGGGCCTGAAGCAAATTATTGGACTACTGTACATTTAATTAAGCAGAAATACCCTGTTGAATGTAAAATGTGCAGTGGATGCATTGATTTGTTTAATGGGATTCTATTTCTCTGTGACGTTTGGTACTTAAGGATGGTGATGTTTGGGGTATACTGTAGGGCTGGTTAATATTTAAAAGGTTTCTGTGAGTTATAAGTAACATGCATTATATTGCTCTCATTTCTCTTCATCTTTTTTTTGAGGCAGGCAATATTTACAGCACCTCGAGGGTCCTATGAATGCGTGGCAGATCCCCTCACAGCAAAGAATTTATACAGCTTCTTCTCTGTGCATTTTAGAGGCTCAGCGTTGATTATCATCTGTCAGAAAATCCACTAATGCGTGAAGAGATTTCACAGGAAGAGGAACCCCTACTCAAAGGAAGTCTCGCAAATCAAAAAGAAGCTTCGGAAAGTACCGGCAACAAAAATCAGCCTCTATTTTTACTGTCGCGGAGCAGACATCGGTTCCTGGGTGGCTTTCTATTGATCCTTTGAATCACCACACAAAAGCTCCTGATTAAAACTGGATGAGGAGCCGAAGAGTCTCGTGTCAAAACCCAGTCAAACATCCAGTGGGTGGAATAAAAATTGATCTGCCCGTCACTCTTGCACTGACACTGTGACCGTGGCTAAGTGTCGATCAATGATTTAAATGTGCTAAGGAACAGATAATCACATGTGCCGTGCAGCGGAGGAAGAGACGTTATTGGGTTGAACGGTTCTGTTTTGCTAACCCCCAATTTACTACAGGAATTGATCAAGCAGGATTTAAGAGATACAGGTGATGCTTTTCATGGCCAATGACAAAAACACCACGTCTTATGAGCACAGTGGGATGGTCAGATGGTAGAAAATTAACTTTTGTCATGCCTGCCAATGGAAAGTGAATCAAGAATATTTACAAGCCAGAAATATTTCTTACCAGTCATGAAACCTAATATATATATAAACAGTATGTATACAAACATAATCACTCCCGTCTCTTTCTTCTCACACGATAAAACAATTTCCTCTCAAATCATTATTTCATGACCTTTTTTATCTATTTATTTGCCAAGTGGCCATTTAATAAGAAGGATAACACACAGTCAGGTGGTCATTATTGCAAAATAAACCCCTTCAGGATGAGTACACAAGGATTTATTTTGCAATAATTATTGGCTGACCGCACATTATCATTCATTGAAAAGTTATATATTTTTTCCAGTGTTCTTTTTTTTTTTTGGGTGTTATAAAAGCATACATTTTCTTAGTGGACATTTGGATGGCATGGAATGCTGTTGCATATATTTTTCAACAGATGGCGCTGTGGTATCTATATTCACGACACGTGGCTCATCTATGGAGAACACATGAAGAAGAGGAGGGGGCTGATCTTATCACCAATAAACGAGATTACAGAGTAAGATGAGAGAAAGAAGAATGACACTCTTTGCAGATTTCCACTTCACTTTTACATAACCAACAAAACACCAACACGTTTATATTCACACATCCATGAACACACACTCATTTTAGTACCTGTAGCAGATTGGTGACAGAGGACATGAGCAAGTCCCTCGAGAGATCGTCACGTCAGTGCCACATTTCTTCAGTCACAGTTTTAATCCTGTCCCCTCATGAGCTACCGTGAACACTTTCCCTCCTTTTACACTTTCCGTGGATTTCCTGTGGTCGTCATGTCCTTGTTCTGTGGGGTGTGTGTGTGTGGAGGTTTGCAGCTGATTCCCTCCGTTCTCACATCAGCAGAATCTAGGAGAGAACGTCTGGAGAAAATGAATACCTCGAAATATTGCGATGGAAGTCGTGTCTGCTGAGGGCATCCGGAAACTGAGCAAACAATCTCTGCTGAACACCAAATTTCATTACATTTCTAAGGGTTGCTAGCATTTGAGGCCTGCGAGAAAGTTAGGTATGAATTCAATCAGGGCCGTCCCAAGGGGGGGGGGGGGGGGGGGGGAGCAATAGTAACGAACACAACTTTCATGAGCATCTGATCGGCAGATAAACCGTTGGTAAACTTTATCATTCAACTGAACGGTCCACATCCATTTCAGTCATAGCCAACATTATGTTCTTTCTCCATCCATGCTATTAACGCACGGTGTTGAATGAGCGCGCATTTATTGCGCTTTTACTTGAACTTCTCAGGTAATATCTATGATTTGACACATTTCAGAGGTAGCCAAAATTAGAATTTAAAATGCACTGATTAAAAATGCATTTTTATTATTTGTGACCCTGGATCACAAAACCAGTCACGAGTCGCACGGGTATATTTGTAGCAATAGCCGACAATACATTGCACGGGTCAAAATGGTCGATTTTTCTTTTATGCCAAAAATCTTTAGGATATTAAGTAAAGATCATGTTCCAGTTTTAAAGTTCATCAAGTCAGCTGTCACTTTATTTTGGTGCGAGGCCCTATAGAGGCACAAGGCCCTTACAAGGCTCTGGATTCAAATATAGCCCTGCCTGAGGTGTCAGACCGCAACAGCGAACAAGAACAAGCCTACAAAAAAAGTGTCAATCAATCATCGCAGTTTCGGGAGTTAGTCGCGTGGACATATAACAATAATTTAGGACACTCACTCCTGCATTTAAATGCGGTTGTCACTCTTGAATCTTTACAGTTTGTACGTGGTCTGAACTGAACTTGAACCTTAAACAGGCCATATTCAACACTTATATTTTCCCCACTGGGTTTCCCCCAATTTATAGTTCCCCACTGGAGTCCAATTCTAGATGATTTCTCACACCAAAAAGTTGTAATTTCATTCTTTGTGACCATTTTCTTTAACCTATTAAACTGGCAATTTTTGATTATGTAAATAGTCTCTGTTATGATTGGCTAACATCTACAAATCAGCAACTGTGAGCGGCATTAAATCTAGGCGGTCATACGAGCTTGGAATTGTGCAAACATTCTGCAAGTTCTGAACAACCTGTCGCAACTTATTCTGGAAAAGAGTTTAGAATTACGAGCATTCAATTACATTATTACATGCAATTAGCAGCAATATCTTTAAGGTGAATACCCAATATTTACTTAGTTCCTTCGGTAAAACCCCTGTCTAATGAGAGGCACTTTATCGATCACTCCAAGAAAGTCATGCAGACCTACATTCAATTTTCCTGGTGCGCAACATCAACAGCACAACAACACTTTGCACGTGGCATTACATAATGCATGGAGAAGCACAAGAGCATGAAGGGTCCCATGGAGATCCCGGCATGGTTTATATAAAGGGCAAGACTGGAGGGGGGCTGTCAAAGATATTGTTGATTTTAAAAGGAATACAGCAAGAGAACCAGACCTGTCCAGCTCCAAGTCAACATATAAAGATCCAAGTAATTGTGTGTTTGAGAGTGTTGATACATGCACAAATACTATGCATTCTATAATCTCTTCCAATCATGTTGGAATTATCATATTTATAGTGCACATGAACGCCACCACAATGTCATAATTACCAATTGGGAAACTTATTTGTGTCCTTGACTTTGCAGTGTTGGTGGCGCCAATTAGATAGTAATGGCTTATTTGCTTATTAATAATGATAGAGTTTCTTATTAATCATAATAAACTGTATATGTGAATGTTGACATTACAATTTAATTGCTGCACATTTTGATTACTATTAATAAAGAGTAGCTTAATTTACAAAGTTTGCCAGAAGTTTAACTAAAATACTAATTCTCTGTGGCACCACAAAATAAAAAAAATGAAGCAATATGCAACGATAAGCCATGTGTTATTGGGATTTCTCCAAGAGTAATGGGTGTCCTACTGGAACTAACTGAAACAAACTTTTCTTCAATCACGCAATATAAGTCATTAGCTTAACCATAAACCATTTGCAGTAGAAACGCAAGCATATTTTGTTTTTCACCCTGTACCAAAGATCAAGATCTGTGAATTCATATAGCATATACTGACTTCTTGACTCAATACAAAGAATACAACTTCAAAAGCTACACGGCTTACAGTAGAAGCCTTTATGCAACTTTATGTCTGCTATAGACTGCGATTTCACAATCCTATAAGATCATTACAAATCACACTGTACGACATGCATTAGACTGTACGATGATGACACCTTTTGATCCGTAGGCTACGACGCAAGCTAGTACAGAAGAATAAAACGTCATCAGCATGCGCATGTGATAAACAAATAGAGCAAGATGAATCATACTTTGGCAATTGTGGTTTTTATGTGCGCTGAAAAAAAAGAGGAGAATATGGACGCGGTCATGGCTAGAGAAAAGAGGCCAACTTGGCATGGCAATTTTGCAAATGGAGCTTGAGGTAAGTAGTTTTAAGGTATAGCACCATGTCGCGTTGATCAATATGCCATTTCACGCTGCATTTTTATTGGCTAGCCAGTAGACATAGGTTGTAGCAGCAAACACACTGAGATAATCATGCTAAATTTCTGACTTTGCAAGATACAGTAATTATCACAGGTTATCTTTGGTCGCAAGACCGTGACAACGGCCATCTTTGAACTTTGAATGGCCGTACAACAATGTACGACCACTGTTTAGGAGCCATGACCACAGAAATCACCACGATTGGTCATCTTTCGTCTGAGAAAGGCCAAAATCATACAATGTGTACCGGTCATTACAATGCAAACACACCCACTCACCCACACACACACACACACACACACACACACACAAGTCAAATCACATTTATTTATATAACGCTTTTTACAATACAGATTGTTTCAAAGCAGCTTTACAGAGATAACTGGAAAATAATGCAACAAAGTTTGTTTCCAGAAGAAAATAGCGTCACAGTCCAGCTGTGACATACAGTAAATCTCATGACTGTCAACAATTGATGGATTGATGTTGTCATGTGGAGCTGATATTTATTTGACTAAACAGAAAAACACACACACACACACACACACACACACACACACACACACACACACACACACACACACACACACACACACACACACACACACACACACACACACACACACACACACACACACGTTTAATTAGCTATCTAAATGGTGACATTCCATAGACGTAATGGTTTTTATACGGTACAAACTGTATATTCGATGCCCCTACACATCACACAAAACTTTCTGCATTTTTACATTTAAAAAAAAACTTTAATTACTTTATTTTTATACCAGATTTACAAATGAGGACGTCCCTAAATAGAGTTTTTTGGAGATTTTTTCAGGTTTTAGTCACTACTGGCCTGGATACAATTTTGGCCCCAAAATATAGTTAAGTAGGTACACACACACACACACACACACACACACACACACACACACACACAGTGTGCTGAGAAGGCAGAAAGCTCAGATATGTACAGCTTTGATGCACAAACACCAGGGCAGGCGGATGAGTCACAGAAGATGCTGCTGACATCACCCTCTGGCTTATAGGTGGAAGCCACACACACACACACACACACACACACACACACACACACACACACACACACACACACACACACACACACACACACACACACACACACACACACACACACACACACACACACACACACACACACACACACACACACAGAGCTCATTATATCTGAGTGCTGCTGTCTGTGTGTGCGCAACTAACAAACCTCAATCAGATTAGCTCAGAGTGTGTGAAAGAGTGGAGTAAATAAAAGTGTATCAGCTCTCATTACGCTGAAATGTCTCTCCTAAAGCATCATGATGTTCCTGTACCGTATAGAGAGGTGAGAAGGCGTACAGAGCACATGCTGTACACAAGGTCAATTGTGTGAACCTCCACCTTACTAGGTCTCCTTGTAGGAAAAAACATCAGGCTCAACCCAAAAGAAGATTGTAATATTCTCAAATGTTCCCAAACTTCATTTAAGAATCAGTTTTGTCTCAAACGCTGCTTCTAAAACTCCTCTGGAAATATAAATGAGATATTGTTGATGCACAGTAAGGGTAGGGAGCTATCATTGAAGAATTGGATGAAAAATGTATTCATTTTGGGACTTGACTACAAACTTTGGTTTCTTGGCAAATCTGAGCACGGTTTGAGACGATAGTCAATTTGCCAGGAGAAATACTTGCGAAGCATTCGATTTAAAGTCAATGAGAAACGCCACTCATAACTAAGGGTGCTCTGATTGATCGTGGGGCGATCATTATCGGCAGATAATAGCTTTATATAGTTTGATCAGTGGTCTCTACAAAGGCTGATCAGAAGAGCCGATCCGATGACACAAAACTCACAAGACAGAGCGGAGACATTGCAATGACAGCAACCCTACAGGAATGACGTTCCTCCTTAAAAGCCCAAACTTAACGTCCAAATCAGCGATTGTCGAAAAATACAGTCCACTGTTGCTAAACTGCAGGATGTATGAGATAATAAAAATAAAAATAAAAAGAGTTATAAGGTTAAAAACACACAGAAATATGACAAAATGCCCGGCTTGGTGAGTATTCGCTTAAACACTGTTGGTTGTGTCTTAAGTGAACATAAACAGTTGGGAAATAAGTGGCATGTGCAACAGCATATTCGGTCTTAAAGTGACAGCAGCCTAATATTTCAGCTGGATTTCACAGGAATGCTATATTTGTTAATCTCTAAGCTGTTCCTAATCACTTCTAAGAGAGGGAATGGAATATGCTGCACCTGCACATATTGCTTGTCAATAAATAAAGAGTTGTCAATTCATGATATTTTCTCATCTCTTAAATTTTTTTATACTTAAAATACATTTTTTGTTGAGAATAGTTGGCCTATAATTTATTTCAGTGATTGGTATCGGCCAACACTGCTTCCAGTGATCTGTAATTGGTGATGGGCCCCAAAAATCCCTATCAGAGCACCCTTATACTCATAACCATTACTCATAACCAATTTTACTTCAAAATTTAGACATATCTCGGAGTAAAACTGGACATTCAATAAGAACTAATAAGATGGGAAAATCTCATACATCAGGAATCGATTGGGTTGTAAAAAAAAAAAAAAAAAAAAGGGGGAATATCATAGCAATATAGAGTTTTTGATTAAATATTAAACAAGCACTAAGAAATTTAATTGGGTCAATTTTGATTTCATGTTGAACTTGACCTTCAATCTAATTGCTTTCTAGATGAAATCTTATTTGTGATTTTTCTTTCATACAGGACCGCAGAAACCACACAACAGCTCCATTCATCATGTTACTTACAGGTGTTTTGTGAACCTCTGTGTGCAAAATGCTGAAATCCCTCAAGCCAGTGCAATGAAGAGGGAACAGAAGAGCAGAAAGAATGAGAGCCGGGGTGATGGTGGTGTTAAGAGTCCCTTGTGGCCCTTTTGGTGATGGCAAAGTTCTCTCGTCAACCATTAGTGCTGCTTTTTGGCTCATGAAGAGCAGCGGTGCCCCTACCCAGCATGCACCTGGCGGGCAGGGAGCAGGTAAGTGCAGAGGGCAGATCTGTTAAATTGAAAGCAGAAACAGCAGTCAGACAGCATGAGTGCTTTCCTCTGTAAACCTGGAATGATGGCAAGCGGAAAAAGTACTCCATACAGTCTTGAAACCTGCTAAACCTGATCGAATCCAAGTGAAACGTCCTCCTCTCAAAAGCAGCAAATGCACCTCTAGATGGACAGATTCTTCCAGAAAAGAGACAAGACTCATTAGACCATCGTGCCTCTGAAGAAAATTGTTCTATTTTAAGGTGTTTTCTGAGGCTTTGCAAGAATACAGTCTTTATCAATTGTTTAAAAGCTGTTTGAATCAGTGACATAACAGGAGACTATACTTAAGGAACATGTCTTGTCTTGTTTTTAAAGAGGAAAACATGAATTCACTAATGCATTTAGTATACGGGGGAAACAGCAACTGATTGCTTGAGATGTCTAATACTCTCAAATTATTTATTCAATGTAGCGTGTTTTGTAAAAAACACAGGCCATGTTTTATTGAAACCAGCTTATATTATTAAAACTCTCATCTGGATCTGGATTTTATGTAAAAATTTTCTAATTACATTGCTGACAGTTTTGGTAATGTGAATGGTCATGAAAATAAAATTGACTCAATTTCCTTCAAGCAAAAAAAACAAAACAAAAACAAAAATATTTTGAGGTGAAATAAGACCCATATATGTTCCTGACATGTTTTGTGAGAATCACTGAAAAAATTTGGTTTCACTTTATTTTGATGGTCTACTTTAGACATTCTACTAACTAGAAGTAACTTTGCAACTACATGTAAACTTACTCTCAGAGTATTAGTAGACTGTTAGTTAGGTTAGGGTTAGTAGAATAAGTTGCAAAGTTACTTATAGTCAGTAGAATGTCTAAAGTGGACCATTGAAATAAAGCATTCCCAATCATGAAACAAACTTCTGTTCTCCTTTGGTCATGTGCATCCAAGTTTTTGCAAAAGAGTTTCATCTGTCATTATTAAGCGGAAGGGGGAGATGCCCATCCGTCATCCTTCATCCACAGGTAGAGAGCAGCAAGAAACAGAGCGTTTCAGACCCCAACTCAGAGACATGGAAACAAGACGATGTCAGTAGCATTATGCATATCGCAAGTTAATAGGCCTGTCATACTCAATACTCTCCAGTTATCCTTAGTGAGCACCGTGGTCACACATGCTCATCTTATGCGTGGTATCCATTGACAGATTGACACAATGCTGTGTGGAGTCATTTGTCACATTTTGATGCTGATCGTTGAGCTTTTGTTTTTTGCTCATCTAATGCAGGGTGATGTCTAGAGGGTATGGGGGTCATTATGCATTAAATTAAATGGTCTTAAAGAGGTACTTCACCACTGACAAAATGGGCTTTCAATAAAACATGGCTGCCTATGCAGTATCAAGGCAACTTTATTGAGTTTTACATTGAGTGGATGATGGATGCTGCACATGACAAACTTTCAATTTATTGAAGAAAGGTGTTTTATTTTCTCCAATCGATTTTTTAAACAAAACGTTTTCATGGGAAAATAATTTTAATGGATAAATTTCTAGGTTTTTCCCGTCTCTTTAATATCCATATGTATTGTTATGTCTTTTGTAAAACCACTCTAACTAATCAATTGTGAGCATACTTCTGAAAGTCTGCTAGATTCTTCTTATAAAAAATACATAAAAACACAAGCATATTAGGTTGAATTTACAGATTTCACAAGATACAGCAGAACAGTGAAGTTACGAGGTAGTGCAGAGAGAGATGATTCAAATAAATACGATGGGACATTTCTGGACTATGCAGTTAATGGATTCCGGCCATATGCTGTTGTGATTCAATAACACTAAAGTTCCATATGGTCGCCCACTTTAACAGCGTGGACATAAAACAACAAATTTCTTCCAAATAGCTATTCAACGCTATATTAACTTCCTGTTAAACTGCTGAAACGAGGCGGACAAGAATGGACAGGTAAGCATATCAAACCTTTTACTTTCCTTAAGCATGCATTTTACTAATGATAAAGAACCACATGTACATACTCTGCTAGAAAAAAAAGAAAAGACGTATATATTCAGGTATATTTCCTTTGGGGAGAAATATGAGAGTGGAGAGAGCAAGCCTGCAGAGGAACGGAAAAGAAGAAAAAATAGAAAAGAAACATTGGTATGTTGGCGTGCATTACAACGATTTTAAGGTCATTCAGGTGTTGTGATGTCTGAATACTTCAAATTCAAAGTTTGAAGGTTATGACAACATTTACTGAAAATCATGCTGCTCATGGAAATCTCACACTCAATCCAATGGGGCTTTTTATTTTTTATTACTTTAAACAGGAAGACTTCAAGCCAGATCAATAAACTACTTGTATCAAAATAGTGAAAGTTCATGTAATTGTATTGAAGACGTATCTCTACATTACAGGCTTTCACTTTGCGACAATAATTCTCATCCAAAGTTGATACCGGTAGGAAATGAGGAAGTGAGAGAAAGCAAGAAGGAAGGGG
Source organism: Leuciscus leuciscus (assembly GCF_965113295.1). Lineage (NCBI taxonomy): Eukaryota > Metazoa > Chordata > Actinopteri > Cypriniformes > Leuciscidae > Leuciscus > Leuciscus leuciscus. The sequence goes on from NC_138728.1 coordinate 2,466,422, forward strand.
TTGGGAAGGAAAACAGAGGGATTGTAAAAAGCTTTTTTTTTTCAACTCTGCTTAAGGCTCAGCTGTCCGTTATGTCATATCCTGTCATTACTTCCTGTCAGAGAAAATGGGGACGGCATCGCTGCAGGAAAGCTGGGTAAATTGCACTGTCTGTCTGTCCCCCGTCGAAAACCTTTTACGCCCACATCCAAATAAACAGTTGCCTTTAGGGTTAAGACGACAAAAACTTTGAATTGAGTAAAATAAGTCATTGTTATCACTGTTTATACCTGTCAACAGTTTTCAATTTATGATATTTTTTCCTTTCTTTGACAATATATGGCACAACTGCCAACAACACACATTCACCAAGCAAGTACTGATTTTTCTTTTCTTTAGGAAAGTCCTCTTTAAAGCAGAGGTACCACATGGAAAAAATATTTTACCTGTCAGAATAGAAAAATTACTATTTATAGTTACACACAAAAATGCATTGCTCTTTTATTTTGGCGTACGTGTAGCCTGACTACATATCTACTATATATGCAGGGCTGTACGTTGCACAGGCCACACAGTTGTAGCACAAGTATAAAATGTCTGCTACCTACCACCTCTGAAAACAACCACAAATAGAGCAGTTCATCACTTAAACAGGCATGTGACTGACAAAGGACATTCATTTTCCATACAGTTTTATGAATGCATGGTAGCCGGAGGGAAGTCCACAAGTGAGACTCAAAGAATTCATAAAACTTAAGATATTACAGGAAATCCCTAATATAGACAAATGCATCTAGATATCGCTGTAGAAGAATAAAACACAGATGGAGACATTTGACTGACGAAAGGGCAATACAAATGTGTCAATAAATGGTTTATCTGTGTTCTTTAAGACATCTGGGATATTTCATAAGATTTATGTACATTTATAATGCAATGCTAATCAACATAGCTTTTATCACTGTATATAATACTATAAAATAATATAATTTCTGCGATTCTATGACATGAAGCCACATAAAATCACAAAAGGAAGTTATTTCAAACACTCGGCAACAGATCTGGGGGCTCGTCCGGGATATTCCCAAGAAACAAGGGGCTGAAAAATTCTTTGAAATGTTCTCCTGTGCTGGTAGGATTCATTGTATCAGGTGACATCTACATAAGCCTTTGCAGTGATGTTATGAATTAAGTTTGAAGTAAAAATATGTCATTAAATGTTCTCTTTTGTTGGACAGCAGGTTTATAAATGCTTCTGCGCGTGTTTTCCGCTCTCATCTCAGTGCTGCGCTTCACCATGAGACATGCTGCACATATATTTATTTAATTAAAACTTCACGACTTAATTTCAGTTAATTGTGAAGCCCTGGATCAAGCTCAGACACTAACAGGGACACAACAAACTCTTACCACAAACAAGCGCCTCTCTCACACACATGCACAGCTGTATATAGCTCCATAGTACTTTGTTGTAAGCCATTTAAAAAATATGTATATTAAAGCAAAAACATGTTTTGTTTGCCAATAACAAAAATGAATTTTAATATATGCTTTCAGCAAAATTGTCAGCTGATAAATTAAGAAAGAGTGCAAACAATTTCATTACCCAACTTTAAGCTGATAATGCATCTTATTTTGAGCAAAGTCAAATAAAGCCAATTCAGTAATAGCAAATACATTTTTTACATGTACAACCATTAGAAATAATGTTGAAATCACAAACAAAACTGAGCCAAAATGCATTTGCTAATATGTATGTACAGTATGAGGAAATAAAGCATTATTATGAAACTAAGACAGTGGTGGCCATTATCTGCTGCTGAAACAGGCCTAACTGCAGTGCACCAAAATGTTGTAGATATCCATATTAAACAAACTCCTGTGAGGGATTTCTGAACGCCTGCAGATTCCCATCTCAGGGAAAGTCTTTTTATATGCTCCGATTCTTTGTTTCATTACAAAACTGGGCAATTCATCAGCTTGACTATACAGTATATGGAACGCTATGTTTCAGATACAGAAAATCTGCTGAGATGATTTATTTATTTACATTGTTTTTGCAGTGCTGCCCTATGTCTTACCTTCAAGATGACGCGTATAATAGCAGTTGCTGGGGTGGGAAAAGGCAGCGTGTTGTAAAAGGAGAACGGCTTGAAGCACATCACCCGGTTTATCTGACAGGGCTGACATGTTTGCTTGTGTCACCACAGACATCCACATCCATTCCCCCAGCCTGAGAGACGCTCTCACGTCACTGAGCCACTGGCTTTCATTACCGGCCGCCTCAGCAGAGCTCAACATTACTCTCCCTCAAGGCAAAGGGCGGCTCTGTCTCTCAAAGTTTAGGTAATGGGAGTCTCTGTCATGAGTTTCCTGGTTTATCTGGGGTTCAGATAAGCACCTGTGAGTGTTTTGAAAAGTAAAAGAACTCAACATAACTGCAAGCGCACTAAGAATAGAAACGTTAGCTTGCACTCTCCAAACTGTTGCTCGGCCGGTGTAAATGTCTAGCACAAAAAGCAATTACCTGTTCTTTGTCAAATAAAAGAAAATGCTCTTACATGCTGCCAAGCCAGTAATTTAACTTCTTTAAAAAAATATAGAAGAATAGAAACAGCCTTAATCATTTGTGACAAGTGGTGCCCTGGATAGCAGAGGAAAAGGACATTCATTGTGCTGTTAAACTATAGGTCTAAGCTGTGCATTTGGCAACACATTACAGTCTAAAAGTGGAAAATCAGGTGGTCAGTGATTCTATCAATATGTTAGCATTGGTAATGACAAAAATCAAGTATGCCGCTGTCATTCACCCTTAAAGCCAGAGATGGACTGGTTATAGGGAGTACCGTTACTTTTCCAACTTTGCCGTCCCACTTTATATTCAAAGTAAACATACAAAGATTTTACTGGTGAAGTGTGCATTTATTTTGATGCTAGAACGCTCTTCTCCTATCCCAGCTATGGAGAGACAATTTTAAGTAATACTTAAGTAGGTTGATTTCCATGAGAAGTTTAAATACTCTGTGCTGCTATTCTGTGGCCACCCTGATAGAAGCAATTTGAAGTAGAAGTTGTAATTCTGTTAATTGACGCTAGAAATTAAACACTACTTTTAAAAGACGAAAAGTTGCAACTTTGTCAGGCCAACCCATTTTCGCCACAGTGGTGGAGCCACAATCAAATGAACCCAGTAAGATTAAACGTAATATCGGATACCTGTTCAATTAAACTGCGCCACCATTGCGATGTAAATTGTTACTGTATACAAATCAATATACAAACTATATCATAAAGACATTTTTTCATATTAGATTGGCGTAGATCCCAGGCTGTTTTTTGCATGAAACAATTTTTTTTTTACAACAACTTCACTGATGTAGACGCTGATACCAAGAAGTTGTTATTAAATGCAATATTTCTCTCAAAATAAACACCTTATAGAAATGCAAAAAAAAGTTCATGCAACAAAGTTGGACAATGAAGTGCCAACGGACAAAGTTGATGACTTCTACATAAGCACAAGGGTGAGGGCAACTCCTGACAGATGGAGTGCAAGACGTTACCCTCATAAAGCCATCATCACTTAGCATTGAAAGCCCACTGAGAAGCAGTCGTCCAGCACTAAAGTGTCTAGAAGTCACAGCAGACGTTTGTCATTACCCTTTGCTTAGCCTCCGGCTGAATATCCTATTAAAGAAGACGCTGTGCATGAGTTTAGAAAGGCCTTTCTTTTACTACCAGAATGATAGCAGTCTGGGGTAATTACCAAACTCCAAGGTTACGGCAATTTACTTCTCAAAGGACTTCTGAAAGATATTGCAATCAGCACACCTTCAAAACTCACAAGGCCTTTTTAGCAAAGTCTAATCAGAACGTTGACAGCCTTGTCAGCCATTATAACTACTTCATCTAGGTCAAGACTTTCTCTGGCCATATCCAGGTTCAGTACAAGTTTTATAAACCGCATTTGTGGCATGCTGTATTTTACCACCGAAAATAATTTTGACTTGTCTCTTAGTCAGAAAAAAACGAATCAAAATGAGTAATGAAATGTTTACAATAACATACTTACAAATTGAAATCAAGGGTGCATGGCATTCTGGATAGTTTAAAAGCAGAAATCTCATAATTTGCTGAATGAATTATTTCATTAAAAATGTCGCGTCACAGATGTTGTCAGCAGAACCTGAGTTTGAACCTAGAAGATGCCTTTATAGTAAATGCAAATAAGTTGATTTTAAGAAAAAGTGTGGGTGACTTTCCCCCCCCGAATGACTAATGACAAATTTTAACAAGACACGCGCAGTCACAACATTCAGCTTGTAAGGATTTTGAGACATACTGTATGGACTTGAAGAATGGGTATCATGTTTGTGGTTGAGTAAATTGTAACTGACTATGAACGAGCTCTATGTTCCGTGGGCTTAATTGCAGAGGAGGCTTTGATGAGAGATTTGTTTAACATGGTGTGACAAACATAAAAAAAAATAGCCCTTTTAAATCCTATTTAGCTCCCCACTCACAAACAGCTGTAGAGACAAAGAAGAGACAAGCCCGTGGGTTGTGAAACAATGGCCAACACTCCATAGCCTACATATTGCAGCACCAAATCGGGAATTTGGATGTAAAATAAAGATCATAAAAAAAGCTTAAACATGTATTGTGTTATCTCTCTTCTTATTTATTTTAGAGCACTGAAAATGTATTTGTTGCATGTTGCACTTCAATTTCAAAAATATGTTGTGGTCCTGAAGCCTGAAATTTGAAATAAAATTTAATAAAAAAAAAATTTAAAAAATAAAAAGTTATAACATTGAGTGAAAAGTCTATTTGAAAAATAAACACAAATTTGCTTATTTTATTAGACCTAAAGTAATAATAATAAATAAAAAATCTTATTCATTTAATATATATAAAAAAAAAAAAAAAAAACACTTTTGCTTGTGTTTTTTTTTTAAAATCATAACATTTTGTTTCTTTCAGGGTTAAAAAAAGTTTTAGAGGGATAGTTCACCCAAAATTCAGTCATCATTTACACAGACACATCTAGTTCCAAACCTGCAAGACTTTCGTTCATCTTCGGAACGCAAATGAAAACATTTGAACATTTTTGTTAAAATTGTGTTAAAATTTTAGTCCGAAAATGAGTGAACATGTTTCGACTTTCCGCCTATGTCTTACACCAAGGAAAACTGTGTTAGACCAGCAATCCCTCTGCATTTTTTGGGAACCCAAAATATTTCCAAACCTCTGACTTTACCCTTTTAGAAGGGGGATACATTTTTGGCAGCGTTCCTCCTTCTACATGTGAGGATTGTTTATATTAATGCCTCTTTTGAGCAGCATTCACAACTATGCTGCATCTACATGTTGGGATTGTTTACATCAGAGTGCACATGCCTCTTTTGCGCATAATAAATGCAGTTTTTTTAACAGGTTGATGGAAAAGATGCTAAAGTGCATTAAAAAAAATCAATATTCGGATCTTTAATTATTCTCGGTATTTTGTAGTGCCCGCGATAATACTGTGCCGCGATTTACAGAATACCGGTACAGGTCTATTCAAGATTAAGCGGCACTGTATCAACATTTCACCTTCTAGCCTTCCCGTTTTCATTAAATATGCCAGTTCTTTGAACTCTGAAACTTGTAGTTGAGACAATGCATTTCCAGCTCAGTACATGGAGGAACCAAGCGCCACGACAGCTGAACCGCGCTTCCAACAGTTTCTCATTACTGAGAGACTCTCGGAGTCACGCAGGGCACAGAGTCTTATGGGTGACCACTGATTCAGCACAATCTGAAACCAGAACCCCCGAACTCTCCCTTCCCACAATTTCTTATTCCTCATTATCTCTTGATGTGTATGCCAAAGTGTTCGGCAGATGAAGATTAATGATGCGGTGCTATGATTAAATCAGAAAAGTAAACTATAACACAGAAACTTTTACAGGCAGCCGTGCTCTCCGAGTAACTGTCACACTGCCTTAAAAGCCATTATTTCATAATAGACATTTGCAAGATGAATGGTCAACACAAAATGTCAAACTCAGTGTTGTAGATAATTTGCATCCTCGGGTTTCTACACAACATTAGCAGGTGACTCATATTCTTCCAGGCCGCAAGTTCAGAGATGCAGAGTTAACAAATGCATTAACAATAGTGGTGTTTCAATCATGAGTGATTCAGTTTTTGTTTTTTTTAAACAAATCCTTTTTGTACACCTCTATGCACTGAAGATATTTTTTGTTCACTCTCTTTTCAAATGTTTGACTGTTTTCCTGCCTTCAGAAACTGACCATAGCACCAACAAATAGCATTAACTTGGTTACAAAAGGAGCAATATCAGTGGTTGGACCTTATGTTCATGTTTTGAGACTAAGCAACTGTAAGTGACACAGACCAAACTGGGATGTTATTTGTAAAGGAATGGTACACCCCGTTCAAGAACAAACTGAACAAAAGCATGTCCGTCATGAATGAGGAAATACTTTCCGACAGTGACAGAACAAAAGGGGCATGTCATTTGTTCAATTTGGCATGAGAGTCAATCTTTTTCAACAAGCCAACTGGATCTAACAAAGAAGAGAAAAGAGGATGAAGAATGATCCTGATTTAGGATCTGTAAATGACTGATAACAACACAATAAAAATAAATAAATAAATAAAAATCACAAAAGGATGGTAATCTCAATTTATTTAGGCTTTTATTGTTGTCTTTTCTCTATAAATAATAAAATAAATTAAAGCCCAGCAGCTGACAAAATGAAGAGTTGTTGTTGTTGTCATTTGTGGAGACAGTCTCTTAGTCGTTCTGTAGACATTTTAAATACACCGTAATAGACTTGTTTCAGTAATGACCTAATGCGTTGAACAAGATTAGTTGATGATGATACAAAAATCCTTCAAAAGACACTCATTGGTCTGCAACTATAGTACTAGTGTGATCTCTGAATGAATCAATGAACAATTCCTTTTGGTTCGGAGATTAATTAAAACCACCAGCAATTATAGCTGAACTGTGTATTTTTTTTCTGTTTGGTAATGCTAGTGGCACAGAATTATTATGCTTTAATAATGCAAAGTAAGTAACTGGAATGGATTCTACCATAATTACCGTATTGTTCTGAATTTAAGACGACCCTGAATATTAGACAACCCCACTTTTCAAAATGTACCTTTTGGAAAAAGGCTTTTTGAAGACCAAATCTTGTCTTTTAAAGAAAATGCTTTATTTGATCAAAAAAATTTATTTTGTATTTACTGAATGGAAAATAATAGTAAAATGTATCAACAACAACCACATTCGCATAGCTATCATAAAAATAACATTAAGTTCTCATTCAGTAGATTTCACTTTGACTTTATGTACAGTGACAGATGTTGGCATGTCAAAAAACACGTGTTTGATCAGCATTACATGATACGAATGTTTTTTCCTTAGACCGATCACATAGTGCAGAAAAGACATCAGTTTCTCCCTGAAGTTGGAGGGCAAACACAAATTCATTACGCCGCATCAAAGCGACCGCATCAAAGATATTGACAGGCAAGTGCATCAGTATGTAGCCGAAATAAGAAATGAGGTCCTTGCTGGTGGGTAAGTTCAGCTCTTTGACGATTTCCGGCTCTGGTTATGGGCAACCCCCTTCATTTATTTTTTCGGCTACATACTGACAAACTTGCCTGTCAGTTTCTTCGAAGCGGCTGCTTTTATGACAGCGGTAAGCTTTTCTTTGACTGTTATTATATTAGTTATTTTTTATATTTACTCTGTTCTGTACAGCACTTTGGTCAGCCTTGGTTGTTTTTAAATGTGCTTTTTATATTGTATTGTATAATTTTTTAAACGGTCTTTTTGGGCTCGCCATCTTCTAACATTACACTCTGACAGAGTATTTCTTGGCTGCTTAATGAGAGTTGTTTGATGATTCCGCTGCGTTTATCAGTCCTGGGTAGCCTGGTTAAAACCAGACCATTCTCAGTAGTAACTGAGTTATGGTCTGGCAAAGCTTCATTAATAACTCATTTCCAAAGGGGCGTCACCAACGGACGTCGCTCAAATGCCTCTGGGCACAATTGGATAGACCTAAAACCAATCAGAGCGATCGTCATCGTGTAAAGCCATATGCTGCGTCCCAATTCGCCTAAGTTACACTACGCCATAAAAGTATGTACTCTTTTTGTGAAGAAAAGGTATTTACTTTTGAATGTGTAGCAAAAAAGTAGGCAAGCTTTGGGACATACTACTTCATCTTTATCTGACGGATCTGTCGCGTGCGTCCTGTCACGTAAACTGCCCTGTCAATCATCTTGTCACAATTAAAATCCTCTATTAAATCTAATTTAATTTCCTACCATTTCGGAGAGAAATGTAGTAGTACGTTCATCTGCCAGTGGGTCTTTCATGGAGACTGTCCTTGTGTGTTTGCAATTTGAATATAATAATGCATTTAAAAGTTGGTGCGCTTCACCAACGGATGTCGCTCAAATGCCTCTGGGCGCAATTGGATAGACCTAAAACCAATCAGAGCGATCGTCATCGTGTAAAGCCCGCCTCAACGTTTCTGATTGGTGCCGTGATTTCGACGGATTAGAAATGGGCTTGAATGAGCTCTTTGCCAGACTACTTGCAGAGCAAATCTAAATTTGCCGGAAGTTGTCTGGGTTTTCCCAGGCTAAGTCCTGGGGGGAAACACTCGTTATACACATATTTGGCACTACCTATTTTTTTTTGTAAAAGTTTAGACCCCATATATAAGGCAACCCCATTTTTTTCAATGTATTTCCAAAAAAAACATTGTCTTATATTCAGAACAATACAGTATATAATGGGGACGTGACACTTAAAATGCGAACTAAAGATTGCTCCCTGATGGGTGTTTAATGTTGAATCCACCCCTCCCTCCCTCTTTTACCAGTCACCCCCATTAACTGAGAGCCTTAGCTTTATGGAGTCGATTACATTGTCTTCTAGGAAACATATATCACAGCACAGCCTCCAGGCTTCAGTGACAGTGGTGCTTTCATCAAGTTTCCATATTATCAATTACTTACAGCCACCAACAAGTAGCCAATTCCAGTGCAGATAAGAGACTTATTATGAATTCCAACACATATACTGTCAGGATGGCCGAGCCATGTAAACGGCCTTGGAGCGGTTCTCCCGGAGATGATGCAAACCAGGCATGCTTATAATGGTTGGGCTCAGATCTGTTCTTTCGGATTAAGACTCAAATTCTCATTCCGCAGAGTGTTACGCAGCACAACAATAGAGAGCGTGCTTTTACAAGCATAGGCACCGCCACACAAATGTGCCATGTGCAACAAGATCATTGAGGTGCATCGCTGGCTACGCAAGCTGTTAGACCGGATGCCACTATTTTTTTACTCCCCATTCTACCGGAGCTTAACGCAGCCTTGGGTTTTTTTCCCTTCTCCAACTCCCAAGCATTCTGCTGTCGTCAAAGTATTTACTGTACGCTAATTAAAGAATTCAGGGGGGTAAATGCATGCAGGGCAACACATCGCTAAAGCTGAGCACAGAAACACACACATATACCCAAGCTAAACTAACATGCACACACACGCACATGCACACACACACACACACACACACACACACACACACACACACACACACACACACACACACACACACACACACACACACACACACACACACACACACACACACACACACACACACACACACACACACACACACACACACACACACACACACACACACACACACACACACACACACACACACACACACACACACACACACACACACACACAAGGTATCTCTTTTCTGCTGTTTGTTTGCCAGTTACCCCAGGGAGTGATGTTGGCATGGCTGTCACAGTGTGAATCAAACTAATTAATCCTGGGGAGATATGTTGGTGCTCAATACACACACGCATACACACACACACACACACACACACACACACACACACACACTATTGCACTGGCTGCGGAAGCTTCCCACAAAGAGAGAGGGTCATTATCTCTGTTTCACTTCCAACGAAATTAAATGTTCAAATACAACAGGCGGTCTGCATCAAAGCAGATGGCTCTCCGATTTAAAAAGTGCTCCATCTTTCTGCAAACGCAAACTACAGAAAAAACTGGACCTAGATCCCCCCCCTCCCAGATCACTTATTAGTCCTCAGGCAAGGTGTAAGCAGCGGGTCACGTTTTCTCCACGGAACACATTATGAGAGAAGTGCAATATCAATCTGGCGCTAATTAATTTCGTCTTGTCTGGGAGAGCAAGGGACTGGCAAATGAAGTCAATTTTTGGATGCAGATACTGAAACTTTCCCAGTATGGTGTCAGACTAAATGAAACTCATTATTTAGATGACAAGGGAGACAGGCTGTGTTTTCCACTACAGTTTTTTTCTCCTGTATTAGACACAGAGCACACTAGCTCAAAGACATCCCATGGTGCCACATAGTCATTTCTGAATAGATACAACAACCACAATGTGGAAATGAACAACATTTGGCAGATTAGCTTTATTTTTTTTACGGAGAGCGGCAATTCCTATGGATGAGTGCAGAGAGGGAGGTAAACAAGGAGTCTTAAAGCATCTGCGCATACTGTATACTTGAATACATTTACTGAAAGGAAGAAAAAAATAATCCAGAGGTAAGCAATAGTGTTTTAGAGAGCTTAGTTTCGATGGAGTAATATCAGAGGAAGTTACTGTCAGAAATTAAATATTCGCCAGCAAGTGAAGATGCCCAGGGGTTGTAATTACAATAATTCTCTAGTACACTGAAATTCCTGATTTATCTGGGTGCATAAACATCTGCTGCCTTTGAAGATATGGGGTGCCCCCTTTTGAATGATATTAAGGCTTTAAAAAGGGTCAAAGGATCCCTTCTGTCCCTTTGTGAAATTCCTTCCTTTTTGTGAAAATCTTCATGTTTTTTTAATCTATGTATGCAGAGGCTTTCACTACAAGATTGATTTGACTTTGATAAATAAAGACTAATATTATGTTGTGCCAGTACATCTGATGGGCTTCATTACATCTGGGTGCTGCAGTGAAAAACCCAATAATAACAAACAACAACAAAAACAAAACAGCACAATGTGCACTTGAGTGAGTTTGAATTGTGCTTTATAGTTACTAATGTATACTGACTGTCAGACACAGGGCTGGTCCATTGAGTTGTTATTAGCATTTGAAGGTGGTTCATTACCTTGATGCAAAATGATGGTTGTCACTTCCATTTATAAAGCACAAGTGTTGTCAGGAGAGGATTTTCTTTGCAGAGATATATCTCCCTGTGTCATGACTATCTCAGTGTCATGATGATTGCACTGTAGAAAATACATGCCTCACTTTGCCTGGTGGGGAAATAAGACATCACCTATGAAGTTCAGTTGACAAATGTGATCATAAACATAACTTAAATGTTTCAAGAACATTAAAACTTGTCATTTACCCACCTCAAAAAATGCAAAAGGAGTTAGGCACAATGTCCAAGCTGCTATTTTCCACACAATTTCTTTTAATGAATTTAGTCAATATTACCTGCTGGTGTGTCCATGTAATGGAGAACCTATAAACATTATAGAAATTATGGAAGATTACTTTTGCCTTTTAACTTCTCAATCATAACACACTTAATTGAGAGACTCCTTGATCTGCTCTGACTTAAATAATGAACCAAACAAACAAGTATTTTCCATGGGGAATTCACCTGAATGTAATGGCAAATGTAAAGACAAGCTTCCACCTGGGGACGATGGATTCACATTTGCTTATTGTGATCGGATGGACTCCGGGGAGCCATTCTGGAGGCATACCAAAACCTGTCTAAGCAATAAAATGGGCTACTGACAATGCCATCAAGACCAAGGGAATAGAACATGATGAAGAAGGAACTTTTGTAGGGAAATGAAGAAGGATCTTAAGAAACCAGAGTCTGAAATGTGAGTTTCAGAATTAAAGAACATCATTACTAATTTCACTGGGAACACCTACAAAGGAACCTTAAAAATACCCAATATTCTTTAAACTCATTAAAAGGGAGTATTATCTTTCTCCAATGTGATGAGGTGTTATACTCAGCCACTGTATAAGCAATAGTAAAAGTAATGCTTACCTTAGCACACCTCGTACACTCCCCTGGTTTTTGCTTTTGAACTACATCAAATCAACAGTGTTGCCTCCACCCTTTATTTCAGCCCTTGGGCCTTTTCACATGAATGTAATTGCTCTTGTTTAATAAGATCGCAGTGTTATTTGACTTGAAGGCACACTGGAATCTCCAGATACAGTATATTAACCTTGGCTGATGTGTGGGGTGGGCTGGGAAAGATACTCTTGAATCATCTGGGGGCGATTACTTGTATAAGGCAATCGTATGAGAGTCTCCAAGGCACAGCATGGATAACTTATAACCTTGTGGCAAGAGCCCTGCACAATGCAAGTCCAGAAGTTCTCGGTCATATCTGACAGCTGTGAAAGAGGGTTCTGCTCTCTTGGGGTGAGAGATGACATGCTGGAGGCAATGTGGAGAGGTTATGAGAAGAGTCACGTGGCCAAATTCTCCTACTGAACAGAAGATGAGGGTTTGGTTGAATTATACAGCCAAACAAAGATAAAACAGAATAACAATGCCGATAGTGGCAGAAATTTTGGAGGCAATAATGCACCCTCTTGGGCTTTCATTTTCTCATCAAACAGAGTTGCGGGCTCGCAGAGAGCTGGATTTGTTTGTCAAAAAAGACAAACAAACAAACAAACAAACAGGAATCATCTGAAACGTCCCTTCCAGATTCAAAGGCTGAAAAGGGAGAAAGCAAAAGCCAGAGTTCCAGTACTTCTTTTTATCTGCTCATCAAAGGCTGGCCGGACTACTTCACCAGCACTCAGCTTTCTGCTTAAAGATGACTCACTGACCGCAGTGTGTTCAAAACCCTGACATCCACTGTGGCATCAGTCTCAACAGCAACTGTTTGAACAACTGAAAGACTACAGTGTCCGTTACAAGTCAACATGAAACGACATTTGAATCCAATACTCTCTCATTTTTGTTCTTTCTGATTTCCATTCGACACACCAACATGTATAGTGCACCATTCTTTACAATATATAAAGATATTTTAGTACATAAGTCATTTTGATAGCTTCAGTTCTAGGGTTAGGAATCGAAAAGGTCAGGAATAGGATAATTGTTTAAAAAAACGCAACATTCTCATTTTCCACTAGATATTTTCCTCTACATCTCATCAGCAATTTCGATTGTGGCACGCTCTGCAGCAGCTGACCACTAAGGAGCGAATGTACAGTGACGTGACAGAACTGCCAGATTCAAACTGTGCTTTCGTGCTATGGCTGGCGCTGAGCCAAAGATGACGCGCTCAGCGCTTGTCATATATCACAACTAATCCGTGTTTTTAACCACATAATGTTTATTTTAATACATATACTTTATAGCAAAACAATACATTTATAGTTTGTAAAACACACAATGGTGTCTATGGAAGCAGCAATAACAATCCATTAAAATATATTTGCCGACGTGTTTTATTCATTTCAGATACACAGTGTAAGTAACTATAAAGTTTACTCTATTCTTCTCCCAGTTCACCGGCCACTTACTTTCATGTATTTCGGGAGAAACTGATGAATTTACATGCTTTAATAAATCCAACAGACAGGAATCTCTGAACTGCGTCCAAAACATACATGGCGGTGCCCATCGCCCGTTACAGATCAAGCTAATTTATAAAGGTTTTTAAACAACAAAACAAACTCACTTACACGTATTTGAGAATCGGAATAGAAGATAGTTGATGACATACAGTAGTAAGCAAGTTTGTTGATATTTAGAAATAAAAGTGCTACATCTGTCATACACCGCTATTTTAGCTGAGGCGAATCACAAGGTGGTGTGTGTGTGTGTGTGTGTGGGGGGGGGGGGCCGGCTCAACATCATGATGTCTGTCAGCCATCGCGATGGACGATGGCATCGCCTATCGGCCCAATCCTAGTCCTCTGCATTTAACCCATCCAAGTGCACACACATTAGGAGCAGAGTAGTGTATACACACACACACACACACACACACACACACTGCAAACCCTGATACATACCCGGAGCAGTGGGCAGCTGAAGGGGCGATAAGGGGTTAGGTGCCTTGCTCAAAGGGCACCGCCGTCATTTTCTGCCGGTACTGGAATTGAACCAGCAACCTTTTGGACTTGCTAACCATAAGGCCACGACTGCCACTAAATAAAGAACACATTCGGATTTGGTCACGCCAAAGGGGACACCCGGGCACCTTTGCAAACTATTATTTCACAACAAGATCAAGAATGTATATACAAACAAGAAATAGGGTAAATTTTTATTTACTTCAAAATCATTAAGTGTTGCTACCCTTACAAGAAGGATTCTATGTTATAACATAAGCTGAACTTAGATGGTTCCCTAAACTAGTCAAGCTTGTTCTCAGCTAAACCCAGTTAAACATTTGAAAACCATCTGAATGCAAAAACTCAGTAAGTGAAACAGCATCTTTTTCTAACCGCACATAATTAGGTTCATTAGGAGGAAGCAAGCACATAGTAAAATTTTTCATCATTGTGTCATACCTGTATTTGCCTGTATGTAAACCACAGAGGGTCTATCAGAGGAAGACATCTGCAGTTTTTTTTTTACAGAATGTTGCAGTGTTTATTATAAAGGATTTATCACAATTATTATTATTTTATCATGTGCACAAACATTAACCTGCCTTACCCCTCCAAATGGAGACTGTTCTTTTCATGATATACGTCTCGCCAGAAGGTGGGACTAAACATCCTCCACAACTGACTGTAAACTGGCATTCAGATCTACCTCTGGATTGCTGCGCATTGCTAACTAAACAATCAATTCCCTAAGGACGAATTCAAGCCGATTTTGATTTTACTCGGATACACGTAACCATAGGGAAAAAAACTGATTGCAACTTCCGTTTTATGCCGACTTTTAATTACAAATTGCATATGTGAATTAATTGCTATGTATTTTCTAGTTCTTTTATTTAAATAACTGACTGGCAGTTCAAAGCCAGGCTGTGATGTTTCCGGTCTCCTAATGGGACTGCTATCTGTCTGATCTGAAAGGAATAAAATGTAAATTTTCAAGAAATACAATCTCAGGCATCATTAGTCCACTATAAAATAAAGTTTTATGCAAGGTCAGAGGAAGAGATGAGTCCCTCACCTCCGTGAAAAGATCCGTACATGCATCAGAGATTGAGACCCCAATCTTGAGTCTTGCAGTCACTATAGATTTTAAGCAGGAAGAATTATTCAGATAACTGGAATATAACATACGATGTTGTTTTGTTTAAAAAAAAAAAATGAATAGCAAATGATACATTCCATGTTAAAATATACTTGGTACTGCACTACTTAGAAAACCGCAGAGTAAAATTTTATCCTCTTTGCTTTTTATAATCTTGAAATTGTGGTAGCAGGTTTAAATACATGCTCAGTTTCACACAAAGGATAATCAAGGTGGAAAATTTTACATCCAAATACATGTCAGTGATGGAGTGACTTTCTCACCAGAGGCTGGTAAAACTTTTAAAGTTGCATCTTGAAATGTGCATTACAATAGTGTCTTCTATTTAGATCTGATTTTCAACATAAAGCAGAACAGAACAAGTTAGCAATTGTTTGAGCACAAAAAAGGTAAAACAATACCCTTGAGATGTGTAATTTTTAGTCAGTTTACACAAAACTACAAGATAGGGCAATTAAAAGACAATCTATAGCTATGATGAATATTGCAGTAAGCATGCCTTAGGCTACTGGGCCGAATGTCTTCTGTGTACAGTAGATGCCAGTGAATGTGTATCAGGTTGAACGCAAATTTCCTCCAAGCTCAGGGCAGACCTGAGCTATGAAGGTTTCTTGACCTAGAAAAGCAAGCCCCTTCTTCTTACATATCACTCATGTTTGATCCTCTACAAAATCACCAGGTCTTTGAAGTAAAAGAATTAATAAGTTTCATAAAAGTGACTCAATTCATCTGAGCTGTAGAAATTACAGATGCACACCTGCTGAGAGAAACGGTCTTGGGCAGCAGATATTTGTTTCTTGGGTCGTAGAAGGAAACAAATTCTCTAAATTCAGATAATAAAATGCAACCAACTATATACACTGGAATATAGGTAGGATAACAAAATGACATAGCTGATCGACTGATGGATCCACAAGTATAAGCTGGTCAAAATCTACTAGTCTATAATGAAGATGTTAACAAAAAGAAAGATATTTGGTCAGAATTCTCAGCTACTTTTGAATGAGCATCATTGAAGACAGATGCTTTTTACAACCAGATGGAGTAGTTTCAACATCAACCAGCAAAGGCTAATGGAACCATGCTAACCAGTTCAACTTTTCTTTTTTTAATTAAACAATTTTGAAACTGTGCCAGGTTATCCTTTGATGCCAAATGGGTCATAAATCAGAGCCAGGTCTAGAATAGTCTGTTTTTATGCATGCTAAAAATCAAGTTGAAACCTTGATTTTTTTTCCCCCTTCACATTTATATATATAAAAAAGAAAAGTTGTATCCACTGGTAAATATTTTGAGGTTCTCTTCACCACATGAAAATAATGCAATTTTTGGACAGAGGTCCAGACAGAGCAACACAACAATTGTGAGCAATGGTGATCCAATCCTGCTCTCAGAATTCTCAGAAAAAGGAAATGCACGATCTTTAAACAAAACCAGCTTGAAATGAATCTATCCTTCAGCCTATTCAACCCTTTGAGAGATTTTACAGTAGCTATGTGGAGGATTTTAAAAGCACTATATGGTGAGTACAAATATAATCGCTTATTAAAACCATCCCTTCTGCAGCTGAAAAAGGTTGTGTGGGTGAGGAGAAAAGCTTACAACGCTGCGTTGGCTGTGAAACGAGCTCTGAATTGAGGAGATGCAGCCCCTTCATCGACAGCCCTGAGGGAAAGTGGTGATGGAGAGGCAGATCCTGTCAGCATGTAAGCCGTCAACACTCTTTGTTTACACCGACCCGTTTAAACCGTTCCAGGATGCGTGTGGCTGCCTCATCTGCATAATCTCTGTCAAGACTGACAAAAGCTTCTCAAAAATAGACACTGAAAGAGTCACAGGCTGTGGAGGTCTTAGTGGTCTATGGAGTTGAGGAGTATGGCAAACACATAAAATTGTTTGGTTTACGTCTGAGCCGTTTTATGAGTGATCTATTCAAATGTCGTAGCAATGAACGCATGACCGTAGTCACACAAAATTAATTTATTACATAATTAACGATGAAACATCTAAAATTCACATACTTTGTATTTGCAAGACTTAATTTGGGACTGGTTTTCCTTGAAGACCTCAAGGGATGTGTCATAATATCCAACGTTTCTCAACTTCAACAATCAGTCATCGATCATGTTTGAGGTATATTATTATAGGAATAACACTTCTACATTTGGAGCAGTACTTTGGTCTAAGATTGGATGATATTTCCGTGTGTACAGGGGTAGTGCAACAGCACAAAAATAGAAACGAAGAACCAAAAAAAAAAAAGTAGTGTTTGTGAGTAGGTTGGGACAAAAACTGATGGAAATGTAAAGTTGACAAGCCATTAAAATAGTATTGACTTAAGAACCACTTAGCCTATATATTTTCAAATATTTTCAATAAATCATGTTCCCATTCACTCCGAATTTTACAATGAATTAAACTAAATTCTATTTATAAGGTAAAACTTTTACATTTTTAGGCATTAACTAATGCCAATGCCTAATGCCAAAATATTTTCTTTGTTCACCAAGTAATTTACTGGTCAGGCATTATTGTTAACTTGCAAGACTGTAAGGAGAAAACGACAATTTGATGGATAATTTAAATATATATTCTGTAATCGCATTTTGGTAATGTATTAATTCCGCCATCACATCTGAGCGTGAAACGCTGCTTGAAGAGTTTCAAGATAGTTAAAAATAATTAATAATACAATAATAATTTAATTGTTCATATGCGTTTATTCTTGTTAGAAGATTTTTAATTTTTTTTGACTGATTATGAACAAATTAGTCATGACAAACCAAATTAATTGTAATTCTATTAATTATACCATTGATGAAAACAAGCTGATATCAAGGTCTTTTTTTGCCTACAATTCTAACATAATTTTTCATGAAAATTTTTATAATTTTTTTTCAAAAGTAAGGTTAAAGGGGTGGTTCAGGATTTTCGACATCGGACCTCGTTTTCAAGTCAGCCTGGTTGTTATTCATCAGTGGAGACAGTTTTCAAAAAAATTCACCCAGTCCTTACTTTTGGATAGTTCGCCGGTGCTAGGCTAGCGCGAGTCAACGGTGCACGTTAGCCTGCCATTAAAAACAGTTTTACCCACTTCACAGTACACCAAAAGCAGATAAATTATAACGCCAGACTGTCGATGTAATGTCTGTTGAGAGAATAATGTTAGAAATCAAACTACCCTTTCATCACATTGCATTAGTTATAATTTGTTCCCTGTATTTATAAGCAGTCTACAGCAGCGGCGGAGTTATATTTGGTTACCTAGGAAACCGAGAGAGCCGGTCCACATAACAATCACGCAAGTGTATTTACCGGCCGATGATGATGAGACTTTTGCCTGAGATGCAAGAGTACTTTGATTTCTAACATTATTCTCTCAACAGACATTTACATCGATAGTCTGGCGTTATAATTTATTTGCTTTTGGTGTACTGTGGAGTGGGTAAAACTGTTTTTAATGGCAGGCTAACGTGCACCGTTGACTTGCGCTAGCCTAGCACCGGCGAACTATCCAAAAGTAAGGACTGGATGATTTTTTTTTTAAAACTGTCTCCACTGATGAATAACAACCAGGCTCACTTGAAAATGAGGTCCGATGTCGAAAATCCTGAACCACCCCTTTAAATATAAGCAGCTTCTTGCAATACTCTCCTAAATGTGTAATAAAACCTAAGTGCAGACATTACCGCTATAGCTATATACTGTATAGCCTACGGTCGCTTTTACTGTCCAATGACAGCCCATCTTATATCTACTTTGAGTGGCAAGGGAGAGAGTCGGAAGTTCATTTGTTGCCCCAACTAGTTTATAATAGCATATTTTAACAAGATTTTCAAAAAAAAAAAAAAAAAAAAAAAACGGCCAAAATGTTGTTAAATGTTGGCTTTATTAAACTGTTTTAAACGTGAATAAACAGTCTTATAGGTCTATTTATTTTTAAGATCACCACAGAAACGCAAGTGGTTAGTTGATTGCTGTGGTGACTCGTGACACTCGCGGAACAGCACTGAACACGCACTTTTGCCGGTACAACTTGAATATTATTATCATCATAAACTTTTCACTAACTTTGATAGGCTGTACAACAAGGGAATTGTAATTGGCTGCTTTTTCTGCAGAGAGCCGATCTCTGTTGATGTGTCTTAATTTTTTTAGCGATCGTTTGTTGGTAAAGGGTGAGAGACCTTGGGAACCTATGGCTCACGAACCACACCTCACTCTTTGGCAAAAATTATGTGGCTCAATAATAATAATAATAATAATAATAACAACAATAATAATAATAATAATAAATGATATTAAGAAGAAGAAAAAAAATAAGGACGTGAATAATACACATTATTATTATTAAAACTGAATGATAATCAGCATACATTCAATAAAGACATTTAGCCCTTTTTTTGGTGGTGGTGGTGGGGGCAAAAAAGGTTGAGAACCACTGAGCTAAGTGAAGAAATTGGTGATTTCAGCATGCAAGACTTTAGCCCTGTATCTCTATGGTTGAAAGGGGTGAGATAAATGGCAACACGGGTGGATTCCCGGAATCTATGAATGTGTCGCTGATAGAATGCATCAAACACGCACAGAATCCGCTGCACTGCTGAGCTAATTTTCTTTCTAATTTGAAGCCAACAAGACCTCCAAAATTCACAATGTTCTGTTACCGTGTCCTTCAGTAAAGCAAAACTACAGTGGTATGCATTAATGTCTTTGTGTGGGGGTTGAAAAGAACAAGGTGGTCTGATTTTAAAATTACTATCGTCGATTCATCCTTGATGGCTGTTTGAAAGTCCAATTACCCACCAGCAGAATGTGATTGCTCAGTTTTCTTCTAGTCTGGAGAGTTATAAGTATGGCTCATGGAAAACTGCAGGAGGCTCAGCTTTGACCCTCTTGTTCTGAATCACGACAGGGCAAGTACTAATGTTGCAGACCCAGCATTTAGCTTATGTTTCATAATAAATGATCTTAGGAGAGCCGAATCCTGTACATGCCGCATAGAAAAATTAAACAATCCTCTTTTACCAAATTTTTAGTCTCCTACATTCTAAAGTTGTCAAAAGTACCAACTTCGGTACTGAATTTTTTTAAATGTGACGATACCAGCATTTCCCTCTAGCATTTTGAGCGCTGTTGAACGGATTCTTGAACACCTCTGATTGGCCGTTGTGTTCACGCACTCAACATACAGTACAGGCCAAAAGTTTGGAAACATTACTATTTTTTATGTTTTTGAAAGAAGTTTCTTCTGCTCATCAAGCCTGCTAGCCTGGTTAAAACCAGACCCTTCTTAGTTGAAACTGAGTATAGGGTCTGGCGAAGCTATGTAGACAAATCATTTCCAAAGGGGCGTCACCAACCGACGTAGCTCAAATTCCTCTGGGCGCAATTGGATAGTCATAAAACCAATCAGATCGATGAAGGAGATGACGTATGCTTCGAGTGTTGTTCTTTGCTCCGGTTTTAAAGGGATAGTTCACTTTGAAATACATTTTTGGTATGTTTTAGCTTACCTCAAGGGCATCCAAGATGTAGGTGTCTTTTTTTCCGCAGTAGTTTAAATTTTGATATTTTTAGGTCAAACCGTTCTTGTCTGTCAGTCATATAATGCAGGTCTATGGTCACGGTCTCAAAGAGCATGCACAGAGTCCAAATTAAAACAATTCCCCATCGTCCAAATTAAACAATTCCCCATCGTAAGTACACATTGATGGCCTAAGACACGAAACGAGCGGTTTGTGTGAGAAAACGAACAGTATTTATATAGTTTTTAGCTCTTATACACAGCCATGTCCAAGTGATCTGAGGGCGCGCGTGCATCCTGCTGTGTGACGTGTACGCAGACTGGTGCATAGATATATACACTAGATGTCGCCTTAAAGACATTCGTTCCAATGAACTGCCGTAGACAAGGCCACAGCTAGTGTCTATATATCTATGCACCAGTCTGCGTACACGTCACACAGCAGGATGCGCACGCGCCCTCAGATCACTTGGACATGGCTGTGTATAAGAGCTAAAAACGATATAAATACTATTCGTTTTCTCACACAAACCGCTCGTTTCGTGTCTTAGGCCATCAATGTGTACTTACGATGGGGAATTGTTTAATTTGGACGATGGGGAATTGTTTTAATTTGGACTCTGTGCATGCTCTTTGAGACCGTGACCATAGACCTGCATTATATGACTGACAGACAAGAACGGTTTGACCTAAAAATATCAAAATTTAAACTACTGCGGAAAAAAAGACACCTACATCTTGGATGCCCTTGAGGTAAGCTAAAACATACCAAAATTTTATTTCAAAGTGAACTATCCCTTTAACGAAAACGGTAAGTTTAAATCGCTCAAAACAGACGCGATAACTGATTCGTTTATATACCGTCTATGATTCGAACGAGTGATGTTCCACGGCGGCATCCATCTTTGTAATGAAATCTCCTTCAGCGTCACTGCGCTGTCGTCATCATGTAAATCCCTCCCCAAACGTTTCTGATTGGTGCCGCGATTTCGGCGGCACAGAAATGAGTTTGAATGGGCTCTTCTCCAGACTATCCTGGAGAGAGAATTAAAATTCGCCGGAAGTAGTCTGGGTTTTCCCAGGCTACAAGCCTGCATTTATTTGATCAAAAATACAGAGAAAAAATGTAATATTGTGATATATAATTACAATTTAAAATAATTGGTTTTCAATTTATTATACTTTAAATTATCATTTATTTCTGTGATGCAAAGCTGAATTTTCAGGATCATTACTCCAGTCTATCACATGATCCTTTAGAAATCATTCTAATATTCTGATTTATTATGAGTGTTGGACACAGTTCTGCTGCCTAATATATTTTATAAATAAAAGGTTAAAAAGAACTGCATTTATTCAAAATAAAAAAATATTTTCTAATAATATAAATCTTCTTTACTATCACTTTTTATCAATTTAACACATCCTTGCTGAATAAAAGTATTGATTTATTTAAAAAAAAAAAAGTGAAAAAAAATGTCTGACCCCAAATGACTGACCAGTAGTGGATATTGTTGTTACAAAAGATTTCTATTTTTAAAACATTTGCTTCTTTTTATTTTTTTACTCTTTATTCATCAAAGTATCCTAAAAAAGTATCACAGGTTATGAAAAAATATTAAGCAGCAGAACTGTTTCCAACTTTGATAATGAATCATCATATTAGAATGATTTCTAAAGGATCATGTGATAGACTGGAGTAATGATCGTGAAAATTCAGCTTTGCATTACAGAAATAAATGATAATTTAAAGTATAATAAATTGAAAACCAATTATTTTAAATTGTAATAATATATCACGATATTAAATTTTTTTCTTCTGTATTTTTGATCAAATAAATGCAGGCTTGATGAGCAGAAGAAACTTCTTTCAAAAACATTAAAAATAGTAATGTGTCCAAACTTTTGGCCTGTACTGTATATGTCTCTGATTGGCTACAATGATCAACGCTTCAAAAACATGTTGTCTTTGGCGCTCTTCATCGTGTGCTTACACAGATGCACAGAGGAGCGTTCGAAAGCGGCATCTATCAGCGGATATATTAGGGATCCGCTGATAGACACCTGCTTTTAAACGCTCCTGTGTGTATCTATGCAAGCGCTTGGTGAAGAGCGTTATTGTATTGTGTAATCTCACAAGAGATTATTGTAGCCAATCACAGACATACATGTTCAACACAATGGCTAATCAGAGGTGTTTAAGAATCCGTCCAACAGCGCTCAAAATGCTAGAGGTTAATGCTGGTATCGTCACATTTTTAAATTACAGTACCGACTTGGTATCGAAGTCAGTACTTTTTGACAACTCTACTACACTCCTAGATTTCAAGATAATAATAATAATTAAAAAAAACTACAAACTGGTTTAAATGACTGGTGAAAATGCCAAAATTGCTGTCTCAGCCTCAAATCGTGGAGGCTGACAGTATAATCATACATCCTTTAATCTGCAATCCAACTAAACCTTCCATCCTCCATCTACCAATCACAGATCAATCATTTGGCAGACGGACTGGGCAGGGTACAGAATAAAGCTAATGTACATGCGCTCTACAAAAATAGATGCTTTTGAGTGGATTTGGCAGAAAATATCAATATTAGGGCAAACAATATAGGTCGGCATCTGAAGTGAGAGGGTGCCACTGACACCAATCACAATATATGGTGAGCATGTTCATGTCAGCCTTTACAATACGAAGCCATTTATCTCAGAACCAACAGCTAAATAATTGTAGTAAAATTTGTAGTAAAGTTTCAGGAGTCTACCCACTCAAAAAGATGAGACCTCTCCATTAGCACGTTTTGTAAGTGTCTGCAATTATGCTAAATTATGCCTGAGAAGTGATTGTTTGTTGGAAACATAATATGACAAAATGAACACCAGGAATGAGCTTGTCTGTACATCCGTTCTGCACTGGAGAACTCTTTAACACCATCAGAGAATGGGTAAGCCTTCATGACTTGTGTTGTTTCACACACAATAACTACCTGAGTGAAGGCAATTTATTGCATATGTAAAGTGGTATTAAACCACTCCTTCTAGTCTGATAGCAGCTTTAAAAAAAAGATATTTATGTATGTATGTAAGAATAATTGGCAATGAACATTTCAGACTATCACAGGTCAGGAAATGTAATAAAACCTTCAGCTTTATCAAAGAATCAGCAATTGCTTTGCATCCACACTGGAATTTGATGGGATCTGTGAGTTCATTGTCAGGTTACATGTTTAAGGCTGTTCACTGGTAGGAGGTTTGAGTTGCTTTCTGTCAGCTGAAAATGAAAAGAGATTGCAGGCAGACCTTACACGCCACAGTCTCTTATTGAGTTTGAAGCAAGACACCTATCAGAGTGATGAGAAGACACGATAGCAAACTTGCGAGAACAATCCTGAGATGACTGTACGTCACCTCGCTGACCTTTGATGATAGTGAAACAATCGCCCTTGCCTCTCCTGAGAGGTCTGGGGCAGGAACGCAAGGTCAGCTTTAATAATATGATAACCGAAAATGAGAAATTCACAGGACTGATATCACTGATGCACCTCGCAAGGGAGATGGCCAACAGTACACATGAAATTCATGACTCAAGGTATTTCCAATGTATTCTAATGGTTTATTTATTGACTGGTTTATGTTTTCACCACCACAACACAAAATATCCCCTCAAAACTTCCATCCGATTCTCTATGATATCAAACAGCACACTCAGAACACGTTTTATGTTACAGCAAATCACAAATATCTGAACACACACAATGTTTCATTGCATTTAAAGTATTCAGACTTCTACTTCAGACCTCTTTGATATTCTGGTTTTTACTATTGAAGGGGGGGGGGATTACATTTACCTACATGTAAACCGAAGGAGGTAACTGCGCCAGAATATCATAAAGACTATTTTGACATGGGACAGTAAACAACCACTTAGAAACTGAACTGGAAAACCCTTGCAACCACACAGTTCTAAAGAACACCTTCACAACAGTATAGCAACGCCCTAGCAACCACCCACAACACCCTACAATCACAGCAACACGTACAACTCACATTCACTTCAGAAATACTCATCTAAAAGCAAGAATATTGCTCAGCTTTGTAATTTCAACTATTCTTTTTATGAGAAAACTTATTAGGGATAATCCATGCTGTCTTATACCAGGTTATTGCGGTATTAAAAATGTGTAAAATGGAAAGGTGATGTATGAATTATTAACAAAATAAGTCCCTGTTTGACTTGAGGAGTACATAATTCATGTTGATTATTCTATAATTATCAAGACCCAAAACAAGACTTATATAGATTTCCCCTTGTTTTGAAATCCTGCTGGTTGCCACAAGAGGCTAATAAGCTGTAGCAATTATCATGCTAGCCTAGTGGTTATTTTGACTTCATACTGGGCCCAAGGTGCATCGAAATTCAGGTGGTGGGTTGACTTTGAAAACTCTTTGCAGTCCACAGTTCATGTGTTCTTATTACACAGGGAGCCAGAGACTGGGTTTGTTTGGGCTAACTTAATGTGACCATGAAGGTCATGTAATCAGCAAGGAAAAAAGGAGGTTTGAGCTCAAGTAATTACTCAGCTCTAATTACAGTAGCTGGCTTCCAAGAAAGGTGGAATACTGCGTCTTGCTGTGTTATTTCACAGCCTCCGTTTGAAACTCAGTAATAAAAATATGTCTGTATATTTAAAGACTGCTACACCATAGCTATTGTATGCGGTCAAAACAGAGAAGATGACCCTTTGACTGGTAAGCAGTTTTAAATAACTTTCTATAGGTTTATTCAAATAGACAACTCTTTGTTTGTGTAAAGATGGTTGATTAATGCAGATTTAAAGTTAATTTAAACACTCCTCAAAAGAGACCAAAGTACCAAATAGATACTAATTGTTGCTGATAGAGAAATTAGCCTTGATTACACAATGATGAAGATGAACTAGGCTTCCAAAAAAAAGAAAAAAAAAAAAAGAAAAAAGATTTTGTCATCACTGACTAACCCTCTGTATCAAACCTGTATGATTTAATTTCAGTAAATATATACACTGTATGATGTTTTGCTCCCAAGAAGACATGCAGTGCTATCTTACAATTTAGCCAACATGTTTTTATTTAAAACAATTACCAGCATACACTACCTTGGTTTATTGTAACCACAAAATAACTGCAAAATTAAAGTATTTGGGTGAATCTCAGGAAGGCTGGGGTGTCAAGTATGGTTTGAATTTCACCTCAGAATAAAAAAGTATAAAATATTGTGCAAATATAATGTTCTTTTGCATTGTAAAATCTATGCATTTCTTTTTTTTTATTATTATTGTATACTTACAGGAAAGTGTCCTGTGCATTTAAGCACATCCAGAGAGGGCGAGCTTTTCGCGGTAGCTATAGGGAGGAGGAATATATCTCATAAAAACTTTCTTGACCCAAGAAATGATAAAAATGTGTTCTAATTCATGCAGAAGAACAGTCAAAATAATAAGATGTTGATAATAGTCCGTAAGTTTCCCGCGGACATGTTGAAATACTAACTCTCCGGTTTTTAATGCTTTATTTAACATAACGACAGACATAATAAATGGAATACTCAAAGGCAGATACACGTATGATTGGGATATGTTTTTACCTCACTACTGGGAAATAACCTGATTTATCAATAAATTGTAAGGGCCGAAAAGTCCTCCACACAAATGTTCTTATGTTTATGTCCCTGACTTTGGTTGGGTCGCATTAAAATATTGTTCAGAGAACTCATCACATTATGCATCATAATGTTTTTGCTGTCATACAGAAGTCAGATAACCCTGACTCATTAAAGTCTCATTAGGCAATAACTGTCGTCACTGATTTTAAATTCGTCATTGACTGATAAAGCACTATACGCACAGCTGACATGTTTACTTCCATTAAAAATAAAGTTCTTAACGAGATGCACAAAAGTTCATTGTGTAATTCACAAAAAGCTAAACATTCACATGCACATACACTGGTCTGTTTCTTTGTATAGGCCTCATCTTCCCAGTACGCCACTGGCGCAATATTCATTAGCAAGTCCTAATGAGCTTTTATAGGGTTGTTTTTTCCAGTAATTTTAATTTGCAGTATACAATACACTTTCAGAAGCAGCGAAGGGCTATTGTGTAGCTTATTCAGGCATTATTACGTTTTTTTTCCAGTCATCATTAGCATTGGCCAAGCCTGATTACTGCACAATACGAAACACAGCACAGATAAAGACCCACCTGCACAGCGTTCCCTCAGGTGCTTCCAAGAAAAACAGACAATTTGCATCAGCAGTAAAACTGGAAATGCCAACGATGAACAAAACAGCCAACTCAAGAGGTAACTTATAATCATTTAGGCAACCTCAACAGCAAAGAACATATGAATCAACAGCTTTTAAAGCACTCTGAACATTTCATTGCTGGCAATTTCCAGTTAACATTTTACATGTCGAACGAAGATGACAGAATCCAGAAGAATCCAGAGACAAGTTTTTGTTCTTGAAGGGTTTGAATCCAGGTTCTTTAGTGTTTCACCATGCTTCCGGCACATCAGCCTACTGTGGCACTATCATTTGTTATTTTGGCAGCTCGGCTGTCATTAAATTACTCCCAAGCTCCGTCTGAATAGCAGTTTAAGGAGTCAGCACTCTATTAGGCTCGTAATAGAGACAATCTCCACCATTTTTATAAGTAATAACACTTTCTGGGCAATAAAATATTATTTTCAAATTTTTCTCACATTTAAAGCAGCATGCTTTTCCCCCCAGAGAATGGCCATAAAAGAGAGAGAATGCCAACACTGGCACAGGTGTATTTCAATTCGGCATGTATTAACTCACTCCTTTTTTATATTTTCTGATCATAAGGGAAGAGACCCTCAGACAGCACACTAGTGGTTGGCCTGTTGGTCTGTTTACTGAGCATCTCAAACATACTGCAGACAAAACTGGCAAGAGCTGTTTGAAATCAGCAATTACAGTCTCATTGACTAATATAACTAAGGGCTGGAATACACTACACAACTTTTGCTCAGGTTTTTTGCCCCGATATGCAGATTTTAGTCAAAATTAGTTGCCAAAAGTCAGTCTGCAGATTTTGGGCAGTTGACAGGTTTCACAGAAAATTGCATGTAAGATGGACAGACTCTCCATCCAGTCAAAGATCAACATGTTTGATATTTTGAGCCGATTTTAGGACACATATTGTGTACGACACGTCGTTACTGAAACCAAAGCGGTCCTCTATACTGGTGTTGCAATAAAATACAATACAAATACAATAACAATATACAGTAAAAGTAAATAAGCAGAACATGCGTAAGAAATTAGCCTAAAAAATTTCTTTCGGCACCACTTTCGGCACCACTCACCTCCCGTTGTAATCTGTACTCACCTAATACAGCCTCCAAATGATGATCCTCAGTCATTTAGTGTATGATGCCCAGTTGTTCTCTGTAATTATTTACAAAGTCGTATGTGATGCCTAGTGTAAGTGAATGATGCTTATAATTTTCAAATCAGTTCAGATTTTAAAAGTTGTGTAGTGTATTCCAGTCTTAAATGGGCAGATCTCTGTCATGTGGACTTTATGTTCACAGTCTATAGTCTAGCTATGACTAGTGGAAAGGATGTTTTAAAAGGGTATACCAATAATGGGTTATATACAACTGAGATGTGAAGTGGCATATAGTATGTTTCCATACATACTATTTATTTTGCCACTCTCTGGTGCTACAACAGCTCATTTACAAAGAGTTCACATACCAGACACACCGGTAATGGTTGTCAGAAGGAAAGGACAAGCTGACCTCCACTCCTAAAGTCTCATCTCTTCATCAGAAGCACCCCTACTGCCTCTAAAAACACAAAGTCTGTCTCTTTACTACAAGCACACTTTCAAGTGCTCAAAGAAAAGAGGGCCATACCAAGCTCGTTATCTCTGTTCAGAGAAAAAAGGCATAAAATTGCTTACTGACAGTGTTTTTAATGCATAAAGAATGACCTTAATAACTTGTTTCATCTTACGTTAAAACAATTTAGTAGATACATGAAACGATCTTTCAGAGTTTAATCTGGTAAGCTTTAAGCAGACATCAATGCGGAGGTGAGCATTATTTCTCTGTAGTGGTAACTACATTGAAAGTGGTGTACTGAGGACATTTAAAACACAAGACCACTATTAAGACTACAAAAGATCTTGTTGAAGTAATCAAGGATTTGACCTGAAAAGAAAATTAATTGCCTGCCATCACAATACAAATCCTCTACCTTTTGAGAGCTATGGTTTCGTGTACCTCTTGTGTTGAGAGAAAAGAAAGAATCAAAGTATTTAATTTACAAATATAAACAGCCAGTGAGCTAGAAATATGTGTGTGTTCTGTATTTGCCAGTGCTAATCTGTAGTTCAATATAACACTGAAATTTAGTGAATCACTAATCCTCTTGCTCATAAAAACTAGAAAAATAAATACTACAAATGTTAGTGCCATTACTATTAATGTTCAATGCGCACAAAGTTTCTCATCAGGAAATATTGCAATGGTAATTAATGGTATTTTTTTTATTTACCCTCCGTTAAGACTGGGGGATACCCAATTTCCCTTTTAAATAACTGACAAGTTAACTTTTCTGTAGCAGGGCTACTAATGATATGGAACAAAAACACAGTAGGACTGCATTATCTTGAAACAATTCTCAGTGAGCTTTTCACACTTTGGTTCTTTAGGTTGGCTTATGGATCCAAACAGTACAATGTGAAAAGACACCAGTGTAGCAGGGGTAAGAGGGTGGAATTTGAAGTCAGACAAAAACAGACAAAATCAAATGTATTCTCTTCTTTGAACAATTAATTCTTAAAACCTTAGATATGAAAATCACAGCATGTCTTTCATTATTACTTATCTATTGAGGAATATGTGAGGCAAATGAAGACAGCTGGCTCTGAAAAGTAATGAATATTGAATTACGAGATGATTTCCTTATGAAGATGCTATCGTGGCAGAGCGGAACAGATTGCGGTAATCCTGAATGTCCGGCTTCATTCCACGGACCATTCATCACCCCCGGCCCCTGAACACCCAAGAAGACTTGAGTAGGAATGGTGGGGAAATGTGGAAGTCTGTCCTGCTTTTCCACTATGACCCCGTCACCTTTCACATCACACAGATGCCATAGTTTTTTCAAGTGGGGAAAGTATACAGACAATCCTTTTCATCACCAGCATAAGGCACAGTTAGATATGATTCATGGCCCTTGTCAAGTCTCACTTTATTGCAGATTGCTTAAACTAAAACACTGCCAGGTGTTTTTTTTTGTTTTTTTCTTACCACAGCATGGTGGCACTTTTTTCCATTCTTTGTTAAAGCAGAACAAAGCAGATGCAATGTGTGCAACCCATCGCATTATTTGGTCATTCAACTCAATAAAGGTTCAGGGAAGATAACCAGTGCAATTCAGTAAATCACTATGGGCTTAACTGCTGAAACTGAATTGTGTTGTTCTTTTATTACATTTTGAATTGTATCATGGCTTATGAGATTTTTCCACGTCAGAATCTCTGTAGCAAAATGTAACTGATCAACGGAAAACAAAAGTCTTTGTTTTAGGGGATGTATGAGATAACGGCTAATTAAGAAACACCCCCAATCTTGCTGTGCCCCTTGGATAAGGACTAAATCAGGGATATAATGGATTTTTTCCCCCATTACTGGATAAGTACAGAGGATTATGACTCTTGAGAAGGGAACTGAACTTTTCACCTGTAAAATTATTCGACAAGCAGCTACCTGTTCTTACGCAGGGTAATTAATGTTTGCCTGATAACACTGTTGTGCTTGAAACAAAGAGATTAATTATTTTTTTCTCTGTGCCATCCTTAACGGAGCGAGACATACGCTGTAATCGCTACACCATGATCTGAAATTTTCTTTTACAATTTTACAGCTGTTAGTAAAACTACTTTTGATAAGGAGAACACCGACACTTAAGCTAGGTCGGGAACCAGTAGATGCTAAAAGCTGTCCATCAGCACAATGAAAACGTGAAAGACACATCATACAAGCCGACAGTCAATAATTCTGAAAGATGATACAGTATAAAGGGTCATCAAACCATCCTCAAGTTTGTGAAGAGACTTGAAAGGCTCATTTAAAAAGACTGACAGACCCTTTTTGTGCCATGGCTTTAAAATTTGGGTCAGCATGATTGACAATATGCCTGGCGTCCCTCCTCATAAATGTGCATTTGAGCCATAAGACATTTTAGTGGAATGAAAAGCTTTGCATTCTGCTACAAAGTTTATAAAAAAAAAAAAAGAGGTTTTCCTTCTCTTTTTGAAATATAAACCTAAAATGAGCAGAATATACAGTACAGGTGTGGTCGAGCATCTCTAATTTAAATGGTCTCAAACAAAACTCTTAAATAACTTTCTAAGATTCCATCTAATAAACCTGGAAACTTTGATAAATCCAGTGATTATTTCCTCTTTTTAAACACTTATTGTAGCAGAAAACACTGTAAATGTAACGGTCTACCTGCGGACTAATAAAAACCTGTGCACCCTGACTCAGAAATTGAGTAAAGATAGACAATCAGATAAGAGCTTACAGTTTTAAGAAGAGGAAAAAATATCAAGGGTTGAGATGTCAGCTGTCAAAAATATTTTCAGCACATATAACATTGTCATTACCAATAACCAGAAAAGAAAAGAGAAAACCTCTTTTGCTTCAGCTGGAATGGTGTTAGTCTATTTTTTCAAGCTTAAAGCACTGTATCAACAAGCGCTATCAGATCAAATATGAACATGCAAAATGTGTCACTCCTTACAACACAGTTCTGACATGGATATGGTGAAACAAACAAGAGTGTTTTCCTCATTGTGGTTGTCAGTGCAACTCTAGTAGCTTCCAAAAATCAAAAGGAATTGGAAATGGAGAAATGACAATTTGATTTGACATCCCTGGCCAGGATATTGATTTCCTGTTTGACAACCCTCACAGTCATTTACTAGTGGTCTGAGCTCAGGGAATGGGCTTCCCAACTTCAGAACAAATCCCCTCTTTGAAATAGCACACCTGGAAGGTGTAGGGATTATTGAAATACAGAACAAAGTTGAAGCCAGTAATTCCCAAAGGTGTGCAGCTGTGTATGAATTTGTATGCTTTGCACATGTGTGCATGGGTAAGCTTTTCTGGCATAAAAACAGGCAGGTGCAGCTCAGTAGGGGAACACCGTTCGACTGCCACCTTTGAGATTCCTCCTGAGGATTGTGGGATTGACAGCCTGAGGGTGGCATGCCTACTAGATAGTGTGGCTTCTCATGAGACCCTGCTTCTCCGGTCATATTTTCTTATGTGTCAATGCCAATTAAAGAAGGCTAAGACACTTCATGAGTCACTTCCTGTCAGGAAGGAAGCCATTGCTCTTTTGTAGTATTATTCAGACAGGTTCATTTTTTTTTTTTCAGGGGTTTCAGGGAGCTCTTCACTGGGTTTCATTTACATTTAACAATGAGCAAAACGTCAAGCTTAAAAGCAATGAGTGGGATAGAAGTGTCATTTCCCATTTCCTGACTCCAACTTACAGCTGGTATTGCATTAAAAATTCCAGGAGTATAATTTTGTTACAGTTTTCTCTTGTGTATTTTAGGTTTAAAAAAAAAAAACCTGTGCCTAATCAACTACACTCCTTATTTACAAACTGTATTCACAATTGGACAGAGCCTATGCAGTCTCCAGGAAAAAAAGTAGCAGTTGCAGAAAAATAATAAAGCCATACTGTTCACTGATTTTCTGACGCAAAAAAGCGTGTCAGTAAAGAATTTCTCCAAAGCATCTGAAATGGGTAATTGATTCCAGAGTGACATTTGATTGCGTTGTATCTATTGAACCAATCTTACACATCAGGTGGAATAAAAGTAGGGAGACAGACATTGGATTGATTCAGGGGACGTTTACACAACACCAATTTTAGTACATCGTTGACGTGTAAACATATACTTAGTTGGCAAATTGACAAAGTTGACAAAAATTACAGGTGTGTTTTAAGAATGGGTTTCACGAATGCAGGAAATTTGAGAGATGGCAGAAATACATTTTTGGTTCATCCTGAGGAGAAACTGTATTTTTAATATTCAAAAATGGTAACTGGTTACAACAAAACAATAATAGAGATAATAATAACAATAACAATAATAATAATAGTGTTTTTATTTGATTCTGGCCCCCAAAAAAATCATTTTCATTCGTTGAACTATTTCTCAGAATTCTGAGCCTGATGCATTATTTGAAAAATTGTGCAATGGGTCTCAAAACACCTTGTTAAATAAATACATGGTACTTGATTGAAATGTTCAGGTTTGGAACAACTTGAGGGTTAGTAAATTATGACAATTTTAATTTTTGTGTGAACTATCCTTTTATCATTTAAAAACACTTATTAGTGATGCCTACTCTGGCAAGCTGTTAATCCTAATCTCACTATTAAATGCTACAGTCATTATGTGGAGCAGTACGATATTGATTATCCATTGTCTACCTGATTTTTTTCTAGTTCAATACCTCTCACTCTGCAGCGATGAAGCAAACTAACAATCAATATAGAAAAGTATGTTGTAAATGTAAAAGCATGTCTGATTATTAAGGGAAAAACCCCTTTGACTCAGCCAGGCATCATCTATCTTTGACACAGGCAGAATTTTAGCACAAACTTGCAGTCTTTGGAACCACAGAAGTTTGCACACCGATCGAAGGGTTAAATTAATCAAATTTTCCACATTGAATTCATTCAATGTATTCATTCACGGGTGTAATTTCCTATGGGGACAGGGGGGGACCCCCAATTTTTCAAATCCTGTTTGTGTCCCCCCCCCCACTTTCAAATTCGTTTGTTATGATTTTTAACCGCATGCCGTCATCGCCGGAGGAGCAGGACTAAGCCTGTGTCGATGCGCACGTCCAGGAACGTCATGTGCACACTCTAAAAATAGCTCACTGAAAGTTCTAATGAGCAGGTATAGCTGAAAGTGATGAAACGCCAGAAACAACAACAGGTGACTTCAATGTAATCATGGATGAAAAGAAAGAAAGGAGATGTGAGTTGGTTGATTCAGTAAATTAGCTCATGTCAGGATAATCATCTTTTCTGTCTACACCTGTTGATGTTAGCCTTATGTTGAATGAGATAATATTAACATACAGTGTTGCTAGGTAACTTCAGACTGTTTGCTAAATATTTAATGTAGAACAGTCAGTGTAGCCTACTAAAAAAACATTCTGTGTAGACCTACCATGAAAATGAGTCCACTTTAAACCGCAGAATTTTCTGTCAGCAATGTATGACAAGTAGTGCTGTCAACGTTAACGCATGCGATTAATTTTTGTCCAGCTTTAACGTGTTAAAATATTAAGCGCAATTAACGCAGCATCCATTCTTTCTGTCATCCTTTAGCTAGCGTTATATGATCATGCTTTTATTCATGCAAATACTTTTAAACCATTCATGACCGAAAAAGTGAACACGTCTTAATTTAGTTAAATAAAATCATAAATGAAAGTAAAGAGTAGTGAGAGAATGAGATGAGAATTATTTTCCGAGACATCAGTAGCTATATTAATATCAAAGATAGGCCTACTGGCCTTTATTCATTAAAAGATGCCATTAAACAATTATTTAAAATATACTGTCTTTATGTTGTTTCTACATTACGGCGGAAATTGAGTCTTCCAAAACATTAATGGCTAACATTTTTTACTTTATAAAATGATTCTCTAAAGTCTTGGCGATCGGCCCCAATTAAACAATAAAGAAAGTATATCTTTTTCTTATACATAGTTTAATAGCCTACTATTTTTTTTTTTGGCAGAAATTATCATTATAATCAAATTATTTCCTGGATTTTGTATCACCATAGTCCCTAAATGTATGTAAATGCGGAAAATGGGATTCAAATCGAAAGCATTTCCCCCCATCTTGTGTCCTCCCCACTTCGCAAACCAAAGTTACACCCTTGTATTCATTTACTCAAAGAACATATAAATAGTGTCTGCCACCCACCTAAGAGAGCAATGGAGTCAGATCAATCTCATGGTTCAGCCTAGCTGCCACAGTGTAATGCAAAGGTTGTTTACAGAAGCATGTGTGAATTTGATCTGTTTAACAGTGTGTCCGCTTAAACGCAGAAAAGCTCCAGCTTCCATGCTGGAACAGGATTTTGCCTATATCAAATGTCCAAAGCTTGCAGCTATAACTGACATATTCTTAATAGCTCTTTTCCAAAACTCAGTTGCCTTACTGTCTACTGCCTAGTTTTCATCCAAACTGTCATGGAAATTCATAGTTGGCCGATTTGAATTTGCTCTACATATGCAGCACTAAACTGTCATGCATGAGAGACTCGACTCACAGTTGATTCCAATAGTTTGGCTTAGAGTTGTCAAAAAGTACCGACTTCGGTACCAAGTCGGTACTGAAATTTAAAGATGTGACATTTCCCTCTAGCATTTTCAGCTCTGTTGAACAGATTCTTAAACACCTCTGATTGGCCACTGTGTTGACGCGCTCAACATGTCTGCGATTGGCTACAATGGTCAACAATGACATCTTTGAAGCTCTTCACAGAGTGCTTACATGGATACACAGGATATATTAGGGATCCGCTGATAGACCCCTGCTTTTAAACGCTCCAGTTTGTATCTGTGTAAGCGCTTGAAGAGCGTCAAAGACAACATGTTTTTGAAGCAACAACGCAATGGCCAATCAGAGGTGTTTAACAATCTGTTAATAAGCACTCAAAATGCTAGAGGGAAATGCTGGTATCGTCAGATTTTTTAGACTTGGTACCGAAGTCGGTACTTTTGACAACTCTAGTTTGGCATTTAACAAATGTCCAAGCTAACGCAATACAAAAAATACAGAGCAATATAATAATTACTTTAATTAAAAATACACAAATATATTTAGTTTCAAATATAAATCGACAACTTAATGTTTTCACTGCTTGACAAATTATTATGGGTTTGCTTTATTAATAAAAAATATGCAGAAAACCTTAACATCTTGCTTTCTTAAATCAGCAAAAACAGCCCACATTTTAAAATGAGAAAGCTTATTCCTTGCCAATACTTTCCACTTATCACAAGGTAAATGAGATGTGTGCCAGAATTCTACTAATATAAAACATGAGGTCATTATAGATCATAGAAAAGAGAATATTCTAGCTCCAAGCATTGCCTGAAGAACATATTTGATTGCAGTATCGCTATATATGAATGTGTAGCAGTAATATGCGGCATGGGAATCATACTAGAAAACCAATAGCAAGAAACATTGAACAAGTATAAGTATAAGCATTCAAATTACTTCAGTGAAATAAAAGAGGCTAGATTTTGACCCAGCCCATGGGGCTAGTAAAATGGACAGTGATATGTTGCAGTTCTGAGCTCAGTCACAGCTTTGAGATGAAGTGCTAGATGTTAAACCAGACACAAAAGGTATGTCATTAACTCCACCAATATGGCTGCCTGTTAGAGCTCTATATTGCTGCGGGCACAACACCAAACCATCAGGTGGTACGGAGCAAACAGTATTCATTTATTTTCTTTTGTGCTCCAAAACAATGCGGAGAAACCCATAGCTTCACAGTGTCTGGCTGCACAGTGCATTTCCACAAAACGAGGAAATAAATAAATAAACTCATCCATTTATATCATCTGACCACTCCAGGGAGTTAGCCTTTCCTGAGCAAAAATTATCTGGAGAGGTTTAGTGGTGCTGGAGCCGAATTAATTCATTTGTAGAATAAAGAGGAAATACAAATGTAAATGAGTGGAGTCTTCATTAAATAGCAGACAATAAACAATAGGTTATATGTTTATGTAAATATTTCAATTTAATTACAGGAGGCCATCAGATGTGCCATATATATATATTAAAAGAAAATGCAATAATGAGCAATGACCACAGTAAGCAATACAGTAAATCCAACTCTGCAAACGAAGCTAATGAGCTATGAGACCAGTGTCAATTTTGCATAATTAGACAGAACATATTCAGAACTCAAATTAATTGCCTTTTTTTTCCCTGATAAGAGTCCATTGAATTCGTTGAGGCTGAACCAGGAATGGCACCAACATCCAATAAACATGTCACTTGTTCTTCATTCTTTGTTATTATAGTCTTGGTGTGTCACAGAGATGGTATATGCGTTTTGTTCTATGGCGTTCTCATGATAACTGTGTTCAGCGGTCCCAATGCTGCATCACAGTACAGTCACGACTCCTGCTATTGATACTGCGTCTTATCTGGCAGGCCCAGTCCCGCCAACATCCCGCAAACACAAGCAGTCATCAAAACAAAAGACTGACTAAAAAGCCTCAGGGTCGTCGTCATTTCCATGGCAACCGCTTTTCCAGTCAAATATAAATGTATGAAAAGACATGTTGGTTAAATGTGAAGGACAGTGACACGCTCCTACACACACAATTTGCTTTCTCTTAGAGATGGCATTGGATGAGATTAGTATTTTAATGTGTTGCTATGCGGTGTTCCAGATGGTTTAGACCCCAAGTCAATAAAGCACATCCCAACTAGTGTCTACATTCTGGTCTCTTGATAAGGCCTTTTATTGCAACTATTAAGGATGTTTTCATCACAAGTACAACATAATGAAAACCAAATTTTTCACAAAAAAAAAAGAAAAAAGTATTGAACCTTACATAGAGTATGAGCAATATCAGTGATTACTTCTCTTAAACAAGCGCCACTAATAATAAAGTCCCTTGTGTAAAAAGCAGTGTCAAAGCTCATTCCATTCAATTAACCACATTAAACAACTATTCATGGCACTGTATCGTAATCCGAACTCTCTGAAAAACAAGAAGCACAGCTGGTCAGCTCTGAGACGGAGTTTCCATTACGAGAAGACAGCTCGTACAAAGGCACTGAGAGTGTTTACATGCTGAGTTACGGCCTACTCCTGAGAGACGCTCCGCTTTTACCAGTGGACAAACATCAAGCTCAGTGCTGTCAGTCAAACTGGCCCCCAAATCCCAAGCCTCCCAAAGCCCCCGGTCCCTCCCACCAAAGCGGCATGTTAACTGAGGCATGGACACTCACCAGACTCCCTGGCCTTCACTCTTCCACACTGCATGGACAAACTGTTTAGGAAAATAATCATGACAGCTCATGAAGTGTGAAATATCCAATGTCTTGCTAGTTAGAAGCTGTTCTACTTTCTCAGACCAGAAACATAGACGTCTGCACACAAAACATGAATTCTTACCCAACATATTGCAAGAATGTGATCCCAAATTATATATATACAGTGAGGAAAATAAGTATTTGAACACCCTGCTATTTTGCAAGTTCTCCCACTTAGAAATCATGGAGGGGTCTGAAATTGTCATCGTAGGTGCATGTCCCACTGTGAGAGACATAATCTAAAAAAAAAAAAATCCAGAAGTCACAATGTATGATTTTTTAACTATTTATTTGTATGATACAGCTGCAAATAAGTATTTGAACACCTGAGAAAATCAATGTTAATATTTGGTACAGTAGCCTTTGTTTGCAATTACAGAGGTCAAACGTTTCCTGTAGTTTTTCACCAGGTTTGCACACACTGCAGGAGGGATTTTGGCCCACTCCTCCACACAGATCTTCTCTAGATCAGTCAGGTTTCTGGGCTGTCGCTGAGAAACACGGAGTTTGAGCTCCCTCCAAAGATTCTCTATTGGGTTTAGGTCTGGAGACTGGCTAGGCCACGCCAGAACCTTGATATGCTTCTTACAGAGTAGTGTTGTCACGATACCAACATTTTGACTTCGATACGATACCAGACCAAAATACCTCGATACCGATACTGAATCGATACCACGGCAAAAAAACTAAAACAGTAAAAGTAATTGAAAACTATGACAGAACTTAATCATTGTTTTATAAATTAATTTTTAAAAAGCTAAAAACTCACATGACCAGTATGATCCTGCCCTGCTTTATGACCATTCCCTCCCCTTTATTAAAAATAATAATAATAATTACATGTCAGTGTGAACGTCCTTACCAAGATGTTTGCAACATTCACATTATTATCAATCATGCTAACATATACAAACCTTTCACAACTCTGAACAGGTTGTGATGACCAAAATCTTATTCCATGATACGAGTCATTTAATATTTTTTAAATGTAATTTTATAATTATAATATAGATATTTAATTTAATTGTATCTTTGTAATTAAAAATAAGCAAAAAAGCTAATTACAAACAATATGACAAATACTATAAGAGACAAATAAACAGTGCTTAATTTCTTTTTGGAAAGCTATAGACCTTCTGTAGCTGATGTAGTCTATTTTCTTTTGTTGTTGGATCAACATTAATCACACAGAATATTACGCTGCCGGTCCGGCTCTTTAAGACCTGCACCTATCCAATACATTGGAACATATACGATTTCTTTTTACAAACGGTTAACAGTCACTAAAGACATACCCGACTGTGTTTATGTAAATACTCGCCAGGACGTGCATTTTTACATATCATTTTGACTATTCAAACCTAATAGTCCGCGAAAGAGAACTGAAGTCGCGATTGTATGCTGTCTGAACGGCGTGTGCGCGCGCTTCAGGTCTGAGCCCTGCAGCACGAGCACGTTCCGCGCTTTATTTTCTCATGCATGCACGTTTCTTTGCCAAGTGCTGCGCGTATATATTTGACTGTTCTGCTTCCGTTGTTTAGTAGTGAATGTACACGTCCTGACTCCTGCTGTCACACAGCTACGCAAGTTAAGAAATACTGCTCTTATTATTTACTGTCACTCTTAAAGTACCGGTACTAATAAAAGTTAATATCGTATCGTTTTATCGCGATACCTTCCTAGTACCGGTACATCGTGCAACACTATTACAGAGCCACTCCTTGGTTATCCTGGCTGTGTGCTTCGGGTCATTGTCATGTTGGAAGACCCAGCCTCGACCCATCTTCAATGCTCTAACTGAGGGAAGGAGGTTGTTCCCCAAAATCTCGCAATACATGGCCCCGGTCATCCTCTCCTTAATACAGTGCAGTCGCCCTGTCCCATGTGCAGAAAAACACCCCCAAAGCATGATGCTACCACCCCCATGCTTCACAGTAGGGATGGTGTTCTTGGGATGGTACTCATCATTCTTCTTCCTCCAAACACGTTTAGTGGAATTATGACCAAAAAGTTCTATTTTGGTCTCATCTGACCACATGACTTTCTCCCATGACTCCTCTGGATCATCCAAATGGTCATTGGCAAACTTAAGACGGGCCTTGACATGTGCTGGTTTAAGCAGGGGAACCTTCCGTGCCATGCATGATTTCAAACCATTACGTCTTAGTGTATTACCAACAGTAACCTTGGAAACGGTGGTCCCAGCTCTTTTCAGGTCATTGACCAGCTCCTCCCGTGTAGTTCTGGGCTGATTTCTCACCTTTCTTAGGATAATTGAGACCCCACGAGGTGAGATCTTGCATGGAGCCCCAGTCCGAGGGAGATTGACAGTCATGTTTAGCTTCTTCCATTTTCTAATGATTGCTCCAACAGTGGACCTTTTTTCACCAAGCTGCTTGGCAATTTCCCCGTAGCCCCTTCCAGCCTTGTGGAGGTGTACAATTTAGTCTCTAGTGTCTTTGGACAGCTCTTTGGTCTTGGCCATGTTAGTAGTTGGATTCTTACTGATTGTATGGGGTGGACAGGTGTCTTTATGCAGCTAACGGCCTCAAACAGGTGCATCTAATTTAGGATAATAAATGGAGTGGAGGTGGACATTTTAAAGGCAGACTAACAGGTCTTTGAGGGTCAGAATTCTAGCTGATAGACAAGTGTTCAAATACTTATTTGCAGCTGTATCATACAAATAAATAGTTAAAAAATCATATATTGTGATTTCTGGATTTTTCTTTTTTTAGATTATGTCTCTCACAGTGGGACATGCACCTACGATGACAATTTCAGACCCCTCCATGATTTCCAAGTGGGAGAACTTGCAAAACAGCAGGGTGTTCAAATACTTATTTTCCTCACTGTATATATATATATATATATATATATATATATATTAGAGGTGGGCATAGATTAATTTTTTTAATCTAGATTAATCTAGATTACTTTTGAAATTAATCTAGATTAAAATGGCTCATTTGAATTCTGCCGAAGGCATTCAGAATATGTTTGCTACCCAAATAATGACTATAAAAGTAAGTCTTTGAGAACGGGTTTCTCAAGCCAGGTGGCGCATTAGACCAGGGGCTCATCTCCTGTTTCCAAAATGCATCATAAACTGCTTGAGAAAGCTGTTCTACTCATAGACTGTAAAAGGTTACTACTGTACTGTTACCGTCCGTAGGCAACATTAGGTAGGCCTATGTTATTATCAACTACTATAGGCTATCAATTAGGGATGGGCGATATGGCCTAACATCTATATTGTGATATACATTGCAGCCTCTTGCGATAACGATTTACAGTATATTATAATAAAACCATTTCAGAACAGATTACACAGACCCATGCTAAACAACTGCTAAATGTATTTTTTTTTAAAGGGTGTATGTAGTTTTGAGAACATATATTGTGCAAAACTGTAAGTATACAACATAATTTTGCAGATAAATAAAATTTAAGTACACTAGCTGCAGAGACTTAAGTAGGTCTAATGTTTATTATGGCTTGGAGCTTATGAAACCCCAAATTTAAAATTAGAATATTGTCTAACTGATGTCTTTTCAGTTAAAAAGAAACACAACAACGATTCTTAAAATCGAGATGATGTGCTACACCACTAAGCAAGGCTGGATTAGTACCCCCAGGGGCCCCCTCCCCTACCTGACAACCACACCCTCCAAAGGAACACACACCAGGTGTGGGATTTAACATGCCAATCACTATTGATCAAAAGCTAAATGACTAGTTCACAAGACAATGATACGAAATACATTTTTCTGAAAAGTATGGCTGCACGATTTGGGGAAAATGTCATATTGTGATTATATATTGCGATATGTGATTGCGATATAGTAAACAAATGGTTTCATGAGTTAACTTGCTTATTTCTCAAGTAAAATGCACACACAGATTAGTGATAATGCTGAAATTTGTAGCCCATTTCTCAACTCAAACTAGAAACAACAAATAAATGCACTGTTTTCAAATTAAAATAAATTCAATATTGTTATTTGTCTCAATAATACAAGAGTTAAAAATAAATGTCATATTTACCTGTGCCTGTCAAACAGGTAGACCTAGGACATATACCGAAATTGTCAAACTGCACTGCATAAATTAAATATAGACTAATCCTTATTATAGCAAAAAAAAAAAAAAAAAACTTTTGTCAACAGCAGTGAGTCATTTTCTCTGTTCTTTTTGTTCTTTGATTAACTTTACTGACAGAAAGCTTTATTGGCTGCTGTCTCTTTAAGACCAGCTGACGGAGACGCGGCTCTCGCACGCGCCTCATTCTTTCACAACTCTTGACGTTCATCATAAGACAGCTCTTATGTTATGAAGATACTCGACAAAACGGACATTTTGGCATAATTGTGTGTGTTATTGTAAGTTCAAGCACGAAAGATAACTGTATTCTGGCGTGCTGACCCCACACACTCTGTATATAGTTTGCTGCTGCTCGTCTGACGGCTTAAACCCGAACCAAGTCCAAATAATGGATGTTGCACCGATCTTTTTCACCAGCTTTCACTTTCAGCCGTGTTTACTTAAGATGACGACGAATATGCGTTGCAGCCGGGTTTACCTCGCGGCCGCGGGTAGATTGCGTCATCATCCTGTCTCCTCTCCACCAGTAAGCTGGTGTGTGGTGGGCGTTCTGGCGCAATATGGCTGCCGTCGCATCATCCAAGTCGATGCTGCACATTGGTGGTGGTTGAGGAGATTCCCCCCTTCTATGTAAAGCGCTTTGAGTGCCGAGAAAAGCGCTATATAAATGTAATGAATTATTATTATTATTATTATTATTATTATTATAGGTTGTGTAGTATAGAGCCATCTCCCAACCCAACTTGGAGAATAGATTAACGGCGATATTTTTTTTATCGCGCGATAAGAGTCTCGCGTTAACGCAGCACGTTAACGCCGATAACGGCCCACCACTAATATATATATATATATATATATAACTGGTGTACTCAAGGGGGTGATAGCATTACTTTCAAATGTCTGTGCCTTTAAGTTGAATGTTATTTAGATAGCTAGATATAAAGATGTCGACAGTTAAGGAGTATCAAGTATTGTGCATCATATTCAAGCACTCTTATTAGTCAGATACCTCCTGTTTGTCTGTGGGCTGGTTTAACAATAATTGTAATACTATATTACTTTGAATGGAACACCCGCTAAATGTGGGTAAAAACCAACCAAATGTGGGTAACGCTGTCAAATCACTGTTTACTCACTTTTCTGAGGAAGTTCGTGTAAACCAAATCTGTGCAGATTTAGCGCAAATACTCAACTCGTGAGTCATCATGATATATTAAATACAGAGTATTGCACAGAATCTTTGCATATCTGGCTTACTTGAACACGTCACTATGCAACAAATAACATTGCGCTTGTTCATTTGCATTGAAGCAATAGCGAAGATTAAAAAGCATTTGGTTAACAAAAAGACAATGTTATTTTCCAACATCCTAATTTTTTTTTAAAGTTTTTTGTACTGTATTGATCTGTCCACCTAAAATACATTTTTGGTGATAAGGATAAAAGAGGAAGGGAGGAGATGGCCAGGCTAGATGACTGGATTTCATACATTCATTTCTTATTGAAACTAAATTATTATTTAGGATTAGGATTATAATTTATGTGTGTGTGTGTGTATATATCATAGACTGCAAAAAATTATGGACGTAGTGTCCGTGACATCACCCGTAGGTTTCTGAAGACCGTTTTTGAAGCCTAAAGTGGGTGTGGCCGACCGTCGCCATCTTGGCAGCGCATCACTCCCGAATTTATTTATGTTTACAGTCAGACAATGAGCTGAGGTAATGTGATGGCTAACAGACAGCAGACAAACGGCTAATGATGACTAATAACCACAGTAGCGGGAATCCACCTGTCACTGTACCGTGCTTTCTACCCTCATATCCCCCTGAGACGAGAGGATTTATGTATTTTTTGTCTGGAAAAAATCCTCCGATGACGCAAAAATCATCATGGCCAGAGGCTAAAGACTACAGCCAGTAGGAGGGGCTGTCCCGCATGTTTTCAACCCGCCCATAGAAGGTGGGATCTCACTCACAGAATGTACACATAGTGTCAGCCGTCTTTCTTTGGAAGCTAAGCTAACAGGCTCTTGTTCTGTGGAGAAAGCTGAGTAGTAGGAGAAAGCTGAGTAGTAGGGGTTACCATCCTCTTTTTCCTGGACATGTCCGGCCGTCGAGATCGTCCAAAATGTCCGGGATTCGGCTTTTGCTTTCTGCGGTCGCCATTCATTGTTTACATGCACACCTTTTTTTTTCAGTCTAACTGAATTCATTCCGATTGGTGAATCTGAATGTAGTGTTTACATGAACGTTAAACAAGTGATCGGTTGATGTGCGTTTTAACA
This sequence comes from Leuciscus leuciscus, assembly GCF_965113295.1. Taxonomy (NCBI): domain Eukaryota; kingdom Metazoa; phylum Chordata; class Actinopteri; order Cypriniformes; family Leuciscidae; genus Leuciscus; species Leuciscus leuciscus. The sequence continues at coordinate 2,510,846 of NC_138728.1, forward strand.
TTGCTAAGAAAATTCCCGCTCCTCCGTGAGAGATACGAGACCGGTGCGTCTCAGTAATCACGCCACCGGCCTCGCGCCGTTCTCCCGCGCCCCTCAGTCTCGTCCTGCTCGCCACAGTAAACATAATGAATGGCGACTGTAGAACGCAAAAGCCGAATCCCGGACATTTTGGGCGATCTCGAAATCCCGGGCAAACTCGTCACGGAGTCTCACTAGTAACCTAGCCTTGTTGTTTTCAACTGCGCTCTCTAACCGGTAGGCGTGGCTTGGGAGTGGCCTCCTAGGGCAGCGAAGCAAGTGCATTCTGGGAGTTGTTGTCTTTCATCCACATAAGCCAAAAATACATTTTCTGGCTTTTCTCAGTCTAGAAAGCTCCAAATTCAAAAATAATTTCACATTTCTTCTACATAAATGACCTATTTTAAATACACATTCATCTTTCCAGTGGTGAAGTATCCCTTTAATTATGCAGAACTTTAAGGTTAAGAACATTAACCTTAATATAATGTAAACGGATGAGTTATAAAAAAAATTCACCCCCTCACAGTTGTCATGAAGGGAAAAATAAGCTATATAGACCAAAGACACTTTTTGCACCAGGCTGTTTTTTTTTCTGCTGTACAGTTGGGTATTTTAACATGGGGGAGATACAGATTTGACTCACTTCTGCACCCAGCCTCAAGCGGCCAGTCGATGAATTGCCGTTGAATTCACTTCCTTGTTGGTTTCAAGAGAGAGACAGGGAGGTTGCCGCTTGGTATATATATCAAATATAAATATATAAATAAAACATGTGACATAGTTAATCTGGTTTATTTCTCTCTCTTATTTTCTTTTTTTTTGGGGCTAGTAGAAGTTCTGAATGGCCGGTAACTTAAAAATGTAGTAGCCAAATTGGCCGATTTCAAACCCTGACTATAGTGTAGTGTTTCCCAAACCTGTCCTGGAGGCCCCCGACCAATATATATTTTGTATGTCTCCCTGATCTAACACACCTGATTCAACTTGTCAGCTCCGTGATAGGGACCTGAAATGTGCATCTTTAGGACAGGTTTGAGAACCACTGCTCTAGCATGAACCCCTTGCAAATGACAACCTTGTCCTTTCTGTATCAGATTTATAATTTTTTTGTTAAAGGTGACTTGCCCAATCCATGGTCTTACAGTGCATGATCAGAGATCTTGAGAATTTATATGTAAAAAACAATTCACAAACATTAGCAGCATAACCACACAAAGCACAGGCACATATTTTAATTTGCACAATAATGTTTGCACATTGATTTTATTTTGTGCAATTGCATTTTGGTGGAAGTTTCATAAATTCAGTGAAATTAGATCAAACACTTTCATTTACATTTTATCAAAATGTAATTATGTCCAGCGTTATTGTCGAATATTAGGGAACGTGCAACGTGACTAATATCACAATGGAGAACTGTTTTCAACCTCTGGTGGTCTGAAAGCCTCCACCCACATATTCCAATTAAATTTCTCGAGCCCGAAGAGGAACTTTTGCATGCATCGAGTTGTCTAGCCATTCTAGTGAAAGGAAGGCACTAATGAAAGAGATGAAAACAAGACATGACATTTGCTTAGTGAGTGATGTGGCTGGCCTATTTCCATATTAATATATAAACATGCAAATGCATGGTTTGAAGTGCCTAATTAGTTGTAAGAAGTATGAATCTGTTAATAAACATTATTTATGGAGTTTGTCTCTGTTTCTTGATTTCTCAGGTTAGATAGAAGATACAGACTGTTCTGTAAAGTAATGATGGGACTTCTTTTACGTTGTAAGTAAATAATGGTATAAACACTAGTTACCAACCAAGGTTCTTAAACATGTGTCTAGTGTCTATCTGTGCACTAAAATAAGAGGGAGGAGATTCTGATCTGTAGGTGGGATTATGTCCGAAAAATGACTATTAACATTGGAGAAAAAAAAAACAATTTGATCCTTTGCCCTAAATTGTAAAAAATAAATCTGTAAAATAACAGAAAAAGTACAGGCAACTCATTACCCGGACATTATCCAGTAATTTTGCGGACATGTCAGTTAACCTTAAAATGTAAAATACACCTGTAAAAAAATAAATACGGAACATTCCGTTAAATTAATATGGTACATTGTGCCCTATTTTTACAGATTTTGTTTTAGAGTATAGGATTATCAATCAAGTCACACTGTTTAAACTTACGAAGGGCTCTCTACTAGCTCTGTGAAAACCATTACCCATGTCTACACATCTCAGAAATATTATTTTAAGAGCTTTGTAGCTCTGTGGGGAAAAGAACATTTCATTGGTAATAGTTGTGGAAGGTCATAATTCCGAAAGAAAGTTCATCCAAATTATGTCATCTACTCACCAAGTTGCTCAAAACTTGGTAAGGCAGGAATTCAGAGACGTATCCCTCTATGGTATGCATTATGTTCTAACCATGAAATCTTTTTTTTCAAATACGTTTTAATTACATGAAATGGATTTGGGGGGGGGGTGGGGTACTTAGAGAAATGTTGCCATATGGCCATGCTATACCACAATAGAAAATGGTCAAAAAACTATTTTTTTAATTTTATTTAAATGCACATTTCTTTAAAAAAATTGATAGATTTAGATTTAAATACTTGGCACTCATGCAACCCAAAAATAAGCAGATCCCTATCATTTGGCTAAATCATCCTCATCACATGGAAGAGCGAACTCTGCACTCTTCCTGCCTTTCCTTTTTTGGGAAAAAAAATATTGCTGTATACATTTTCTGAAAAGAAGAAATCATTGTATTATTTAAACATAAATACAACTATACTACAATAAACACTTCAAATAAACAAGTAACTGCAATCATCTTGTTGATGCTACTATCTATAAAAAATAAAAAAATCCCAATGGGGAAATACATTACTGCAATTCCACTGTGGTACAGCATTGCCATATGGAAACATTGATATTTTCTCATTTTACAGTAAAACTAGATTAGAGAAAGTTGATTTGTGAATACAAATATATAATTTACTTATCCAAGATAAGAAGAGATGTTTAAAAATGAGGTTAATAAGCAATTTCTGTAGCACTTCAACAGGTGTCTATTTTAATAATTTGTGACTATTTTAGAGTCTTTGAACTTTGTACAATCTGTATGTGGTCCAACTCACAATCTGGGTCACACACTAGATTTGGTACTGTCTCGTGGCTTTTTGATTTCAAAACTGGAGGTTATTGATGCATGTGTGTCTGACCATTATCCTATTTTGTTTGAATCTGAGTGCTTTCTCCCGTCTTCTATTTGCCCTCAGCCTTCATTTCTCTCTCGAGCTATTCATTCAAATACTGCAAATTTGTTTTCGGAACATTTTTCTTCACATTTTAATAATAATTTTCTGAATGAAACAGATACTGAATGCTTGACTGAGATATTTTATAAAGCATCCTCTATATCTATGGACGCTGTTGCTCCGCTTAAGCGTAAAAAGATTAAGGTTGCTGGCCAGCCGTGGTTAAATGATGACACCCGCGCTTTCAGACAAGAGTGTCGAAAAGCGGAGCGAAAGTGGAAAAAAGATAGGCTACAGGTTTCATTTGACATTTTAAAATCAAGTCTGTTCAACTATCAAACAGCAGTAAAACAGGCAAAATCAAATTTCTTTTCTCAATTAATTTCTGACAATGCTAAGCGACCAAAAGTCCTGTTTGATACGATTGACTCTATTCTAAACCCGACCACGAATATTTTATCTGAGGCCTCTATTGAGCTTTGTGAAGATTTTTTAAAACATTTCACTCAAAAAATTGATGATATTAGAAGCTCCATTGTTCCATCTGAACCATGTCATTTGCAACTGCCCTGTCCTATGAGTTGTCTGTCAAACTTTAAACCTGTCTCTCCAACTCAGCTAGCTGATATTATCTCTACTATGAAGTGTTCTGGTTCTAAGTTAGATATTATCCCGGCTCGTCTTTTTAAGGATGTTTTCTCTACCATTAGTCATATGGTAACCGCTATCATAAACAGCTCTCTAGCCAAAGGTGTCGTTCCAGCTAGTTTTAAACATGCAATTGTGCAACCTATGTTGAAAAAACCTCAACTTGATCCAGAAATGTGCAGTAACTATCGACCGATTTCTAAACTGCCTTTTATCTCTAAACTTTTAGAGAAAGTGGTTTTCTCACAGCTCCAGTTTTATTTGAATTCTTTTAATATTTTGGACATGTTCCAGTCTGGCTTTAGATCGTTACATAGCACTGAGTCAGCTCTGTTGAGGGTTACAAATGATATCTTGCTTGCTCTAGATTCAGGCTCTTGTGTTGTGCTGGTTTTGCTAGACCTGAGCGCTGCATTTGATACCATTGACCACAACATTCTTCTTGAAAGGCTAGAATATATGGTAGGTGTCAAGGGCACTGTACTAAAATGGTTTGCTTCCTACCTCGAAAAGAGGACTTTTTCTGTAAATTTAGGAAATTGTTCCTCGCCATCTGCGCCTGTTTTGTTTGGTGTGCCCCAGGGATCTATTTTGGGACCGTTATTGTTTTCACTTTATATGCTCCCCTTGGCCCTCATTTTTCAGAAGTACAACATTTCATATCACTGTTATGCAGATGATTCTCAGCTTTACCTTCCAGTAAGGCTTGACACCACTGCTCCATTTGATGTGTTATTGGAATGTGTAGATGATATCAAGAGGTGGATGACAAATAATTTTTTGCAGCTAAATGAGGATAAAACAGAGGTTTTAATTCTGGGTTGTCCGGCAGATTCCTCTCCTGCTCTGAAAGCCCAGTTAGGTCCTCTCTCAACAAATGTATGCAAACAAATCAAAAACCTTGGAGTGATCTTTGACTCTTCACTATTCTTTGATAAACAAATTAGTGCGGTTATTAGAGGAAGCTTTTTCCATTTAAGATCTATTGCAAAGTTGAAGAACCTTCTTTCAAGCAAAGATTTAGAAGTTGCAATTCATGCATTTGTAACATCACGATTAGACTATTGCAACTCTCTTTATTGTGGTCTTCCTCAATCTTCACTATCTCGATTACAACTTGTTCAAAATGCAGCTGCAAGACTGTTGACTGGGTCTAGAAAGAGGGATCATATTTCTCCTGTTTTGGCATCCCTTCACTGGCTTCCCATTAAGTTTCGAGTTGATTTTAAGATCCTTATGTTTGTTTATAAGGCGTTGTCTGGCTGTGCACCAAGGTATATTTGTGATCTTATTGTGCCATACTGTCCTGCTAGGGCACTTAGATCTTCAAATCACTTGCTTTTAAATGTGTCACGAAGTCGCTACAAATTAAAGGGTGATCGGGCCTTTTCTGTGGTTGGGCCCAAGCTTTGGAATGCTCTCCCTTATCATGTGAGGTCTGCTTCTTCACTGGACATTTTTAAATCTACTCTGAAAACACATTTTTATTCCTTAGCTTTTGGAAATTTGTAATTGTTGTTTTTTTATAGTGTAGTCCTGCTATGCACTATGTACAGCACTTTGGATCAATTTTTATTGTGTTAAATGTGCTTTATAAATAAAGGTTGTTGTTGTTGTTGTTGTTGTTGTGTCTTATGTGTGAGGGTGACAGTGGGAAAGAGAGTTTTGGAGGGAAATTCAAATGTCATTTTACTTAAATACAGCACATCATTGGCTACCTTAAGGCCTGTTCTTTTAATTCCCATTGTGCAATATATTGTATTTTTTTCTGAATAACAAGTAAATTAGTAGAAATGAATTGTTGCCATATGGCAACTCTATTCCATAAAGGGTTAAATCTTCATCTAATCCTCACAAAAGCATATTGTGTGCCTTTTGAGAATTTGGAATATAAACAGGTTGTATGGACTAACATTCGGACGTTTTAGTCACTTTGGAGCTCGACATTTCCAGTACATATCCTTGAAAGAAAATATCAGAAAGAAAATATCATAGGTTTGGATCCGCATGAATGTGAGTAGATGGCAATATTTTATTTCTGGGTAAACTACTTTTTTACATTAGCTAACCCAAACTCACAACAACAGAGTCTGCTTCTGTTTCACATTCACCTATATCTCCTTTGTCAATGACCCAATTATGTCATCTCCAAAAAAAGAAGAAATAGTTAAAAGATTTCATACTGTAACCAAGAAACAAGACAAGAAGACCTTTTCTAAAAAGAACCACTGAAGCAGAAGGGATATTATTATGATAACATTATGGCAAGCAAGCATTAAGAATTGCCCAATTATTCCTCTACAATTATGTTAATTATCATATTTAGTGCAAATTGTGGTTCACAGTCTGAAATACATAATCAGTGGGTTCAGAATAATCATGTAAATTGTGAACAATTAAAATGGGTTGGACTTAAAGCATATTTGAATAGTCATAACACAGCACAGTGCCATAACCTTCAAGCTGTATCTCATTAGCATCTTGCAGGTCAGTGCCCTTAGTTTTTTTTAAGCAGTTGAGGAGTAACTTTCAATGCATTAAAAACCATTAAATGCATTAAAAAGTGCAATAGAAGTTAGTTCAGGTGCTTTTCAAAATGAGTTTGCCAAAATAATAATAAAAAAAAATTACAAGTTATATATTATACAACTTGTATATTAAAACATCCAAATCCATTGCAAAAATATTTTGTATATGTCAAAGTTGTAAAGTTCAGTTCCTTGTTGCTACAAACTCTCAAACTGTCAGATGGCATCCAGAGGCTTGTCGAATCAAATGAAAATTGTTACAGCCACTTTCTTTGTCAGAATCAATAAAAGTCAAACTAAATACATTTCTAAAACTTTACAAAAAAAAAAAAAAAAAAAAAAATCCTTTTAGGGCTTAATGTTTAAAGAGAAGTCCACAGATTTAGTGTTTCACGAAACTCTAATGATCACATATAATTATACAACATTAATTAAACCATATATTATAGTTTTACAGGATTGTGGTGTTACTAAGAGGCTGAAATTCCTCATTATACAATAAACATGAACACAATTTAAACAATGTGGTTTGATACTTCTGCTGTGTCATACACAAAATATATTAATTGGCTGAAAATATCTCTGAATTATCTACTTGTCAGTTGTGAGTTGCAGAATTGTTAGTTCTAATTACGGAGTTACTCTCAAAAGAAATGGACCCTGAACATTGTGTACACTCAAAATAAAACAAAATCTTGTACTTTTTGCAAAATAAAGAAAACAAACAGGATGCGCGTCATCAATAAAGCTTTTGTTCACAGATTTCTGCTCAGAACCCAGAGGGTTAACTTTGTTAAAGTCCAAAAAACGGAATGGTCCAAGACCCAACACAATCAATATTCATATGCATGGCAAGTCAAAGCTGACAAATGACCATTAACACTGCACACCGTGGATTTATAACAGAACAAATTATTGCTTTATGGAATAAGCAAGTTCGTAAAGGAAGGCTAGAGCTAAATCATCAGGTTTTCTTCTTTGTATGTCCCAACACAGAGTGGAAAACTGACTCAGCAGCCGAGCTGGGTTAATAGATTTTCACCCTCATCTAGTGGGACAACTCAATGCCATGAACAAGCTTTTCTACCTGTACAAGCAAATGTTGTGTGAAATGATGCTGGTAGACAGCTGGACACACATGAAACTCTCTCAGAACCAGCCAGTGTTTCCACTAAAGGGAGCTTTTGAGAGCTGAACGACAAAGTCACTAGCCATGTTTCCATTTACCTATTTTTACGCAAATTTTGGGATGGAAATGCTGAATGGAAAAGCAAAGATGCGCATAAATGCAAAAAAAAAATTGCACTAAAAAAAACATATGCGCTCAATCGAGTTTTTAAATGTTTTATCCGATAAGACTACGATGGAAACACATTTACAGAATAAATCCCTTGATTTGCGAAAAACAAACAAAAACAAAAACATGTGACTTTGCCTCAACAGAGGATGTGATGGACCTGGACTAACCAGTCGACTAATTTCTTTGCACAGCATCTCAAAAGTTGTTTTAGTTATTCGAAAATGCAAGAAGCAAAGTCTGTCATCAAAATGATTTGGTATAATGACCTCCTGGAACCGTCTCACACGATTGCGTTCACAAACACCAGGCATCGGCACACAAGATAACATGACAGTGTTTATTGCGTTTCGTCTGAGCGCTCTGAGGCACAAGGTATTTATGATGGAGGAAAAAGGAGCCATGCACAGTGACTTCCACAAATGCAGCAACTTCCATTTTTATTACAGATATTTTGCATCAATTTCCCAGGAAGTGACGATTTTGTTCTCTTGAACACACAGAAATTGGAAATCCAAAAGTTAAATTTGCAATTTTGGATGCAAACATAGCTACTGATTGACTGTTACATAACCAGCCTACAAAACAAACACACTCTTGATTTTGAGAACACATTTTAGCATCCAAAGCAATTTAATCAATTCACATATTTGTAAATAAAATTACATCAGGTGATTAGGGAAAATAAAAGTGGATGGAGTTGCTCTGCAAACATTGGATCGGCTGCTAGTCTAGTGAATGTGTGTCGAAATTAGGGTGCATCCAATGTAAATCATAATAGGAACGACCAACTGGGTTTAATCTAGTTTGGGTTTGTGTTAGTCTAACCAGACTTAATTGTTGTTATTCTGAAAGTGTGTCAAAATCTAGACAGCAATGGCATTACTTTAATTTGGTTAATTCCCATTGTGAGCAGAGAGAGCTCCTTAAAAATAATCATTAAGATGATAAAGATTCAACACAAGAAAATCAGCTGTAAAAATCCCTAATCTTTGCATTCTTTGCTGCTACTAAGGTCATGGTATTTTATGCTTGATTGTTCAAGACATGTTTGTTCTTGACAAACTACTGCATCTGTAAATGACAGAGAGTACAACTTTATGTGATTACTTTGTATCATCTTCAACATCAATGAGCACTGCTCTGTCTTTATAAGCACTTATATTATGCTTGTCAGTCTTTATACTAATCCTCATCTAGACTCAGTTACCCATTCAGGTCTTTTGGAGATCAGGAAAATGTGTCAGGCTAAATGAAGGACTGCCACATCTCTACCATATCCACTTTCTCAATCTCTCTCTCACACACAGAGAGAGAGAGAGAGAGAGAGAGAGAGAGAGAGAGAGAGAGAGAGAGAGAGAGAGAGAGAGAGAGAGAGAGAGAGAGAGAGAGAGAGGGTCTGTCAGGCATGCTGAGGCTGCAGGGCTCCTTTAACATTCTGATGAGAGACATCTATTAAATGTCACCCTGCTAGGCAGAAAACCACAGGCCCAGATCCTAACACCAGGGAGCAAAGAGAGCGAGACTGAGAATGAGACAGTTAGAAGAGTCTCTAAAGAAATTTTACAGGTATGAGTCACTCAGAAAATGACAATATGCGTAACCTTTTCACCAGCGCAGTGTTTGAGACAAGAACAAGACAGCATCAAACCAGTTTGTCTAATAAGTTCTCTTCAATTTAACTGTACATAGAGTATACAAAACATTCTAATCCATAATAGCCTAGCAGGAGCATCTTAATAATGTTCGTCTCCAAAATGTACAATTCTAGCAAAATAAGTAACTACAAAGAGATTTTTTTATTTTTTTTTATGGACATCATAGATGCCTGCAATGTATTGGCATGCCTCTGAACTGATGAGCCTCTAACACTACAACATTAGAAGAAAGCAAGGCAAGAAACAACAGAACACGATGGTACACACTTAATTTCCTTCGACTACAAGTTTGATGGATTCAGCAAGACTCTAGGGAAGAGCTTTAGAGAAACAGAATCTTTACTGGTTCCGTACAGGCCATATTGCCATGGCAACGCGAGCCCTTTACAAGGGTGTGTGTGTGCAGGGAGAAGCCTGGGATTGCGGTTTGCAGCACTTAATTTTTCTCCTCTTATTTTAGCTGTTAATTTTCACTTATCACTTTTTCTGACTTAAGTAAGAAGCAGGTAAGTTGCTCTTTCGCCCCATTTCATTTTTAATTTATTTATATGAATTTCACACTTGAATGTGTCTGGAAGGTTCAAGTGTATTTTGGGGTCTACATTTAATATGATCAAAACGGTGTTATTAAGAAGCACTAAGGATGTGTTGTAAGGGTTATGTTTAGTTTTCTTCAGTGGATTGTTTTCATGTTGGATTGGCTATTTTGTTTTTGTTAAAAAAAAAGTTACAACAGCTATTATTTATCCACCTCACCTCTTCCTCACTTGCACATGACCGTGTGAGGCATTCAAATAATTAATGTGCGGACAGGGATGTATAAATGTGGCAGGCTGCCCTTTAATGCAGGAACTCTGTCCATCTGTGTTGTTGCAGATTTATGCACACCTCCACATGCTTTCTGCTGCAAGAGGCCATGACACAAATTTCTTGCTTTGCTCTTTTTACTGAAAATTGCATTATTGATTGTCACCCCCACCAGTTTGCACTATCAAATAAGCCTTCAACCTTATAAGATTACAGAGTCAATATGTAAGCATAAGACTAATGCTGAAGTGCTCTCATGGCTCCACAAATTCTCATGTAAGACGTTGTATTATGCAGATGAATTTAACACGCTACAGCACGGGTTCTTAGGGCTTTCGGCCAAGGATAATAACAATGATTTATACAAGCTGTACAGCACTGAAGGAAATACGTTAGTTTACTTCATGAGCATATTAGGAGAAGCACAACAAGAGCCATTACAGCTTACAACAACAATAAGAGAGGATAACTCAGCCTGACCAATTTATGTAATTGAAAATGAGTCTGTCATCACTGAATTATAATACACACTATATTACAGAGAAAAATGTTCAAAGGCTCTTCATTTCTTCAGCACAACCATGTGCATTTAGCGCTTTCTGCTGGGTTTAGATCTGTGTGGTTTTCAGTTTAAATGTATACCTCTAATTTGACACACACACATCTGTCCATCCTCAACCCTGTGCCAAAGAAGTGGAAACTGACAGAATCGTGCCTATAGGATCCATTATTCATCAGTACTAGCGAGGAGCAGCGTTTTGCTCCTGGAGAATATTTATGTAGCTCTATTACGGATGCTGTTCACGCAACAGCATTTCTGCTGAGACATGGGGTTATTTGTAAATGTTACGCATTACGCAGGCTTCCTGGAGACTTTGGGGATTCCGTGATCTGACAAAAACGAAGCACACGTTTGGACAGACGACAAATTCTATAATAGCTGAAGTAACATGCAAGGAATGCTAAATGCATGTTGAAGGGAATGGAGTACATTGCGAAGACGCGGACTGCGTAGGAACGATGCATGTAGGAATTCCTGAGAAGAAATGCAGGGTGGTTTGTAGGTAGTTGGTTTGCATCATGACAGGAAGATAAAGTAAGCACTCAGGCCAGGCCAGGCAGGGACAGTGTTTGGGCTTTTGAGGCAGTCTGGGGTCTTGAGGATCTGAACAGAACAACAAAGTGCCAGACAAAAATGCCCTGAAAACAGGCTCTGAATCATTAAACCAATGCTCCTCCACATGTCGTTTCCGTCTTCCTGTTGCATTTGGTTACAGTGATGCTACGTGCCTACTCAACACATACATACAGTAAAGTGTCATGTAAAGAATTTGGCAAGTGTATCTTGACCAGCACTTTTCTTCAGAGATTTACCAAACTGCAACATGCCAAAACATAAAAAAGGGGAAAAAGTGCTTGCCCATGCTAAACTCACATGAAATGTGATTTTTACAAATCCGTTTCAAGCTACATTCATATGTGATTTGAAATTCTATTCACCTCACGTGAAACTCACTTCACGTGGTTTATGTGACTTCCTCGCGCCACGTAAAACGCAAACGTCAGACGTTGTTATAGGAAACATGCTAAAATTCTCTGCTGAAAAATGACAATATAACGGAGACATATTTTGAAATACCAGCCTCCAACGGTTCTGCTGCTGCCTCAGAACACGCATAGACCAGCGCGCGGCTACACATTTCCATGTTGTTAAATTTAAATAAGACAACATCTCTATTGCAAACCCCTCCATGTTGCGGTTGTTGTTTTTGGCGTATTCCTACCAAGAGCTGCATGGACACACAAATCGGTTCTGAACAGTTGCGCTACACAATGTGGACATCAATCATTTTAGATCAGATTCCAATCAGATACACAAATAATCAGATATGGACTGACCGTGTGAACGTAGCCTAGGTGTTAGTCAAAGGATCGAAAAGGAAAAGGGAGCCCACCCCAAGATGTTTAAGAGTCTGAGATATTTTGTGCTATTTTATTGCCCGCCAGGTCAAAATCTTGAATCAGATTTAGAAAAATAATAGCTTACTATTTCCTCAATGGGCCACATTATTTAAAGTATCATTCATGTCTGTAGCAAAAGGTATGGGATTAACTGATGAATTTTAGTACATGCAAAATGTAATGTAATACATTCAGCATATATAGCTCCTGTAGCTCAGTGGGTAAGAGCATTGCGTTAACAACGCAAGGTTGTGGGTTCGATCCCAGGGGATTGCACATACCTATGTATAAATGTATAGGATAATGCAAAGTAAGTAGCTTTGGATAAAAGCGTCTGCCAAATGCATAAATGTAAATGTAAAATATATACTAACAGGAATAAAATACATAAATTGCCAAAATCAATATAAAAATCTCACCAACCATAAGCTTAATCAAAGATGAACCACTCTGGAATCATCTCGATTATCCATCTGCCTGAATTATTTCACGTTTTAGCTTCCAGTTAGGGTATATGGAGAGCAAAATTAAAACTATTTATCCTTCAACGATCTTCCCTTTTTAAGGTCTAGTTCATTATCAGTTTGTGAGTTACCTCTCACCTAAGCAAAGGCTTGGATATACAAAAATAATACAGGAGCCAGAGGAAGACATACTGAAGGATATGGCTTAGGAAAATACTTTCACTTAAATAGAAATCCTGTCTTCAGAGTCTTCAGTAGTCTAGGAGGTGGGGAACACCACTGGATCAATTAAAAGCCCAGCCTTGACAGTTATGGAGGAGAAAAATACTGCTCACTCTGGCATAAACGCTGCTTTTAACACTTCTTGTGAAGCTGTGCTTGAGGACTACTAATCAGGCGTGACCTAGCAGCAACCTTTTGAAGAAAAAAAAAACTGACTGGGCTTTTATCAGAGCCAGATATCAACATTCTCAGAGGAAAGAAAACAGCCAATCAAAACGGAGTATGCAAGGCAGTTATAGTATAAACTATGCCAATGCAGTTACTGAATAATACATATGCACCCACTCACTCAAACGCACATTCCTGACATTTATTAGACACTCCCACACCATTATCTAAAATATGCAGCAATTGTCATGTTTGCTCACTGAATGGGTTTGCAGAATTCATTTTATTTTTTTCTTGAAACACTCACAAGGGTTTATAGCATTCAATAAGTTTAATCTAGGTCAGGCCGTTATATCAAATAACTTTGAAATCATTTAAAAATATAATATAAAATAAACCAACACTGTGAATGTCGCAATAATTTATTGCACCATTTTTTTTTCAAGCTTTGTTGTACAAGTTAAAGACCACGCAATTAGATAAGCTTTGAGATCCTAACCTTTCTACCGACTTGCAATGGGAGTGTTAAGATGTTTTAATAGCGTCGGTAGCAAAAAATGCCATTTGTGTTGATGTGTTCAAAATGTCCCTTTCATTTTATTTTAAAACTTTACATTTAATATGAGTAAGCACAAGCACAACTCATAATGACTTCTCTAATTCTCAATGATGACACTTATTTTAAGCACTTTTCTGGTTCTTCATTCTTCCGGCTCTGTGGTCAGATAATCAGCCTCTAAATCACTCAGAGCAGACCTCATATTTTCACATACTGACCTGTTTACATTTGGCCTGTTTCAACCTTTGGTTAATAAGAAAGTAAGAGAATTTATATAACCGAGTGCTTATAGAACCAAACCTAAGAGGCATGGTGTATTGAAAGCCACGGACTCTCTCCAGGGAAGTGCTATTATGTGCTGAGTGAGACAGAAGCAATTAGGCTGCAGTAACAGAGATTATAGACATAGATATGAATGTAGAGATGTAAAATGAATGGGGCCTTGTTGATACAGTTCCTTTGTAAGTTTTAAAACACGGTAATTGTTGAGGATCTTCAGTAGCTAAGGAAAAGTCCAGAGAGTTTTTATTTAGCCATCAACTTGTTTGATAAAAATAGTAACAACTAAGATTACACCTATTGACACAATTTAAAGACTGTTTTTGTCCACATAATGAAAGTAAATGGGGTCCAAAACAACACTATATTGGCAAAGAGAGACATATTTAATCTGTGTTCTACAGAAGAAACTAAATCATACAGGTTTGGAACAAAATGAGGAAGGTTGAGTAAATTACAGAATTTTCATTTTAGGGTGAACTACACCAATGCATCAAGGGGAGCTCTATCTGAATTTCCTCGGTGCCAAGGTTAGGCCAGGGGGGGAAAACACAAATGGAGCTGAGCAGAGGAAACTCTGCAGGGACAGAAAATTAGATTTATTTATCTCTTTCTCCCTCCTTTAAAAATTCAGAGAATAGCAATTTATATTCAAGAGGAGATGCAGTTTGTGCTCTAAATTCTCCACTACATTCAGAAAGCAACCACAGGAGCTGAGGACAAGGCAAGAAAGGGACCTAATCTTTCTTCCACATACAAACAGGGCATGCCAAGCTCTCTGTCAGAGTGCCGGGTAAAAGGATAAACAAGAGGAAGTGGTGCTGCTACAGGCCTCTTTTCACCATGCGGTGCATCCTCTAATGAGGAAAAGCTGCTCAAATGCCCTTCTTTAAATTCTTCTTCAGTCTCCGGCATATTTCACACCTAGCTGGACAGAACACACTTGTTAGAAAGAAGTATGGTGGGGAGGAGTTATGAAGGTACACCAAAATATTAATCGTATGAACTTCAATCAACAGGTTTTTTTGTATTATGCAATTACTCAAAAACTACATTTTTACATTTACATTTATGCTCCTGGCAATTGGACCCCATTCACATAGCTTTTACTCTATCAGTTGAGCTACATTTAAGGAACATTTTCTATAAACAGTTCAAGTGTTGAGTAGATTTCACCACCAAAAAGTTAGGATGCAGTAGGTGGTTACCAGGGTGTTCCTCTAAACTTGATAAGGTGTTATAAGCGGTATGCAATTAATAAAAGATCCCTTTCTTATGCAAGTAAAATGATCTACACAAGGTTTTAAATAAAGTCTGTGTGTTAATCAATTGGAAGTGAATTAACTGCAGAAAACTGTGCAGGAGAATTTCAATACAACACTGTCTTGCAAGCACTCTGCACAATAGTGAAAGCTTTTCTCAAAAGTATGATTGAAACGAGGTTAGGAAGGTGAAGCAGGAACATGCCAGTGATTCGTCTGTGGGATTCAATGGAAATCAATTTGTGGTAGTACGGTCACACAAGGGTAGGCTTCAAGGAGACATACAATTTCAAAAGACCTCCCCAAAACAGCACATCAGAGTGTTTGTGTAAACTCTCTCTGATACAAAAAGTCACACTGTGCCATGTTAAACATGAACAATGCCTTTAGATTTTTGAGGGTGTTTTGTTGTTAAAATGTGGGGGGAAATGAAATCCACTCATGAAATAGAGATCCATCAGTCAAAGGACAAGAGGCTTAAAACATGCATACCGAAGCATCCTACAGAGTTTTACTCTGTTTACTTTGTTGTTGTTGTTGCAAAGATGTGACTTTTGACCTCTGCGCTTTCCTCCCAAGAATCAAGATGTGGGAGAATTTTATTTACCAAAACTAGAATTAACAGATCTGTGATATTCCTTGGAGGATCTTGTCTGAGTGATTTCAGATGTGCTTGTTTTATCCATTTATCAAACACTGTGCTATACAGTTGCTAAGCTCAGGCTTGTCACTTGTGTTTGTATCTCATCTCAAGTGTCCCTGGAGAGAATCTTGACTGAGTCTGCCTCTGAACGAGGCTGAATGATACACAACCAGCAAAGTGTTTAAAATTCTTGTAATAACCTTCAGGATCAGATACTGGGTTATATGAACAAAGTAGTGTCAGCATGACAGAAAATACAGGTAAGACTGGGTAAATGGCTCCATTTGGTTCCCCTTTCATAACGTGTAACTTGTATTCTGTCATTTTCAGAGCAAACATATAGATTCTGCATTTTTTCAGTAATTGGCTGCCAGTCTTCTGAATCAGACAGCATGCTTGTATGTTTGCCTGAAGTTTTCATTTTAATGGAGTTGATCAAGACCCTGAAGCATATAAAGGTTTCATATCCTAGTTCCAAAAGCTTCTGACAACGTATTACAGGCACATCAGTCTTTATATAATGAATGCTGATTATAAAGGAATATATTACAAGATTCAAAGCTATGTTATCTATGCTGTGCATTTCTACAAGGTTTACAGAAAGAGATTAACTAATTGACTGGGTCTTAACCAGTGGGTCTTAACCAGAACAGTTGTCGATCAAAAGTCGAGGATCTATTTAAAGGGATGGTTCGGAGTAAAATCAACCTAGGGTCCTTTGCACCATGAACTCGAGCCAAACACCCCCCCCAGAAGCCTTTTTTCCCTTGGTCGAACATTATTAAAGTTAGAGCTTATTTAGAGATATCAGCCGGATGGTTTAGTGCAGGCGCTAATGGAACCAAGGTTGTATCTCGTAAATTACTCCAATAATAATGCCCAGAATGGTACCGAACTTCTACAGTAGTACAAATAGGTTCTGTACTCATAAAACAAGACATTGGAAAGTTTGTAAGTACATCAGGAGTTTATTTAAATAACACTTGCCTGATGGCTCTATGAGAGTACACACACCGGCGGCGCCTTTCGGCGTCTGTCCGCGGCGGCTCAGGAACGTTTTCAAAATCCTGCCGCGCCACAGAGCGCCATTTACATAGTTTTATATTAAATTTACATGTATGTGTCTCAAATCGTAGTTAATGTATATACGGACTTCACCCTGTGCTGCAATATACATTTAGTTTTATATTTATTTACAGAAATCAGAAAATTGCTGATGTTATCGGATTTTCAGGTGACAGTTGTCCTAGACGTGGCGCGACGCGGCGCTGAGCTGCGCGTCCGGTGTGCGGCCGCCTTAAGCATGTAGTGTAACGACGAATAAGTGTTGACAATTTAGTGTTAAATAATAATTGTTGCAAACTGGTACTACCAACAAATTATTAGTGCATTCCTGGAACTGGGCGTCGTTACACTACATCCTTATGCATCGTTTTTTGCCAGGACTTTCACGTGCTTTACCCAAAAAGCATGACAATTAAACACCATGGATTCCTGCCAATTTAAAAAGAAAAATGCTTAAGATGCATTTGACTTGCTATTCTGTCTACTCAACTTACATATCAGTTCTTGACAAAAAAAATGGTACAGTGTATTTCACATTCAACATAATGGTAGATGACCCCTTTCCACCCAGTCCACAATGACATTTACACATAAAACTAAAATGCATTAAAAGAATGAGGACTTTCTGATCTTTCATGAATCATCCTGGTGCCCACAATCAAGGCAGAATTGTGACTATGGATATGACACCAGACATATGGGTTACAGTAATGTTAGGAAAAAAAAAAGAAAAAAAAATTCCAATTACACACAAGAGATCTGTGGAGGTTTGCATATAGTTAGACAGACTCATCTATTCTGAATGTGTTGCACACACATGTTGAAATGTCACTGGTAATGGACTTTTTCAATTTTTAAAGGAGTTCTCTTGCATTGACATTTAAAGGCATGGAAACTCAGATGAGACAGCCTTAGGGCGAAAAGAGAGATGGCCGACTCGCTTTGTTTAGCGTTTTAATTACAAATTTGATGGGACATGGTTCAATTTGGATAAATTAAGATGTGGTACAACTAGAAAATTCTGCAAAACGTTTTAATGAACACACTGAAGGTAGCAGTGAACTAGTAGCTAAAGATGTAACAAATAAACATTTGATAAAAAAAAAAAGAAAGAAGATATTCCATTTTTCATTTCATATTTCATATTTCTAAATATCTGGAGAAAGCTGTTAGCATTCCCATTAATCTCAATGGCAGCAACCCCGCAAGTAAGTGACCTGGACACTGCAATCAAAAAACACTCGGTTGAAGCAATAAAAAATGACTGATCACTTTACATTAGGACACATTGAAGCCTCCAGTAAAATCAATTGTACTTCACACCGTTAAGAACTCTCCTAAAATTACAAATAAAATAAATAAATAAAACAATTACTTTTAGATCGGCTGGCATTTTCAGATTTATAATATCGCAATTTTGTTTAAAATAGTGATCATATAGTTAATTCAATGTAGCTATTTATTTACCTCAAAAAATAATCTGTAAAAAAAAAAAAAAAGGTTCAACGTGAAAACTGTGAACAGAGTTAGGGACTATTTCTCTCCTGAACTGCTTTAAAATATACTGCTAAATGACTATAATTACAGAACCACAGCAAATGTATTTAGTAGAGGTTATTTAGTATCAATATTGGTATCGACAACAGGGATAATGGCCTTGATAGTACTTGATACTGGATCAAGAATAAGATTAGTTACACATCCCTAATGTAAGGATAGTTCTGGCGTAAAAGAAAAAAAAGAACAAATACAGTATAACTTAAGTTGAATTATTAGAATAGTGAGCATTCTGATTCATCTTACAACAAATTTCCTCAAAAAAAGGAGGGGAAAAAAAGCCTTGTACTGCATATACACTCTTGATGATAAACAATACCCAGGTCCTTTGGAAACATCACACATACTGTTGGTGTATGAACTAGCTAAATGATAAACAGAACTTTTCCTCTTAGAATCATTTTGTCTGCTATGATGTTTTAGCACCTGACAGGACACTTTATTCATTACAGCAACTGCCGAGTAGCACTAATGAACGATGAGGTTGTCTGAGCAGAAATAAATTCAGCCTTTTGGTTGAAAAAGATGATTGTGAAATCTTGTCCCTTTGGGCATTGAAAATATATGAGAAGGTAGCTGTACCTTGGACACCAGAAGGGGGCAATGAAGGCCAAATGAGTCAATCATGGTTTTTATTTGCTCCTTTATCTCCTTAATATCTATGCGTTTCACTTTTTCTCTATTACTGTTAATCTGGCTACAGATTAAAGCAATGCCACACAATATGGTCAAAAATGATATCACAACAAAATATTTGATAAATATTGCAAGTCCATGAAAGTTAGAGACTATTATTTTAACTTTAAACTAAAATAAATAAGACATGACTATTCACTGCAGCCAACAAAAAGAGCTACTATTTAAGCATGTTGATGCGTAATTCCTCTTTAGAAAGCTGCTTTTCAATAACAGAGCTATTGACCATATGCACAGTGGAAAAACTCCATATGCTTAGGCAAACTTTTCAAAAAACCACCCCAATCATTGCAGCACCATCAATTACATACTTCTGCTTGCCTAATAGTGTCTCAGCAAACCAAAAGTTTGCTTGGCAAAACTATTTAGAAAAGGTAAGAAAAAAAAAAGTTAAGAATCAAGACAGCGGATTTATTCACTTTTGACTTGAGCTGCTGGAAGAGCATTCTGTCAAAACATAGACAGGGGAGAGGAAGAAGCCATAGGTCAGATTTGGACAGTGGCCATTTCAATTTGTCACTTGGATTACTGTAGATTGAACAGACTGCTACAGACACCATGGCAATGATAGCAGCTCAGGCAGTATGACAGATTTTCTAAGTTTTACTTCTTTTTTGGAGTAACATTCAAAAGAGTAATTTTGTATAGCACTGTGTTTGTGAACATTTCAGATGGCCAAATGGGCAAATATGAAATGGCATATTTTATTGAATATACCTTGAATTACAATGACATCATCTCTCTTTTTTTTTCAAGCGTGTCGTGTCATAACACCATGGAGTTGCTAATAAATGTTTGAAATTGTATGTGCCTTGTGGTGGCAAGGCCATTGCTAGGATTGCAATGAAGCATGGGCGTCAGTTTGGTTTGAAATGTGCTGAGGACTGAGACGCATTCGGAAGTGCATTTTCAGAAGTGCTGGGTACAATGACGCATTCATTTCTTTTCTCTTTCGCGCAGGTTATGTTTTGAAAGACGATGTCCTGTAGCTTACTAATATAAATACATTTAAATGTATACAAAAATGTGATGATGTCCGACTCGTTTTATGAAGAAGAAAGCCTTAAAGGGATACTTCACCGAAAAATGAAAATTCTGTCATCATATACTCACCCTCATGTTGTTTCAAACCTGTATGAATTTCTTTCTTCTGCTGAACAGAAAGGATGATATCTAGAAGAATGTCAGTAACCAGACAGTTTTAGATACCATTGACTTCCATAGAAGGAAAAAATATACTATGGAAGTCAATGGTATCTAAAACTGTTTTACCAATGGTATCTTCCCTTTAAGTTTTCAAAAAGCATTAGACATATGACCCACTATTCTGCTTCATAAGTACCATGTTGACAATGACATGACGTGGTTTAATGTACCTAAACAACAATCACCAGATTTTCTCTCTCATATTGCTCCTCATAACCACTGAAAACTGTCAAAAAAAAATCTAACCCAAAGTCCAATTATTATATCTGACATTAAGCGCTTCTGCTTCATTGAAGCTTTTAGGAAAAAGCCTAACGGTTAATGTAGGCTACCTAAACAACGATCACCAAATTTCTGATTCGATTTTTTGACAGTTTTAAGTGGTTATGATGAGCAATAATATGCATAATAATATGTACATGAGTAATAATATGTAACACTTAATACCAAAAAAGTGGTGGGTACAAAATGACTCATGACGAAATGTCCCCACCGAAATCGACGCCTATGCAATGAAGTATGTATAGCGCTGTCATCATCTTTACTTACTTTACTTCTCTGTGTCGCTGTTTTTCCCCAGTCACTTGCCAGTGTTGTCTCTTCTCCTCTTCTTTATATTTGCTTTCTCAGTATCTTCTGATCATCATTAAACATTTGCCCCACTGAGGTAGTGAATAGTGAAGGGAATGGACACTTCAGAAGCGAGAGACATGATCAGAACAAACTCTTGCTTGTTCTTGCTCTTGACAGACTAAAACAGATTATGATCCTGTCAGAGATGGAGAGGAACAATAATTATGTGACTTCACTGTCAGATTAAATGCTATAACTACTATAATACTCACCCTCATTCTTCTTACTGTCGTCATTATAATAATCTTCATCTCTGTACTGAATGTTGTCATCACCAATTGATTTCCTTCCTCAGGTTTCTTACTTCTTCTCTTTTTTTTTTCCACCACATTTTGGCATGGGTAAAATTCCATGGGTAAAAGTCCAAATACGTCTGGAGGCTACTTTAAATGCTTATTTCTGATGTGACAAATCTAAACAAGGCAACTAAGCGTACAGGTAGTTTCACAGAAAGGCATGTTTGGTATATTAATCCCTCATTCATTCTTTTCCAAATTTGTATTACAACATATCTCATTTGTGCACTTAAGTTAGGGAGGACGTAGCAAAAAGGACATAAGTATAGTTCTGAAGAGTCTGGTGTACTTAAGGTTTAAACCACATTGTAACATTTTACATTAAGATTGAAATGTTTAATAAAATAATATAGGCCTATGTATATATATATATACAGTGGTGTAGTGGTAAAAAAAGAGGTGGGTAAACTATCAATTCTGGTGGACCACAACTTGATCACCCGGTAAGGTGGGCCACTGCCTACCGGTGTATGTGTATCCTGATGACATCGCTATAGGCTATCATTTGATGGTACTACCAAGGGTATCACTGGTTGTTCCCTCATCATAGGTCACAAAATCACTATTCAATTCATACATTAATCGAAGTTCTTGTTAAAGAGACTCAAGAAGGAATAATATGGTTGAAATCTATAAAGTTGACTAAATGACAAAACAGAGAGAACAAAAATATTTAAGAGAGATAGAGAGGGAGGCTTATACCCAGGGCTTCCAATGCAATGCACTTGAACATAATGATAGGGATTTGGGGTTATTTTCATAGTCGATTAATCTGTTGAATATTTCCTCGATTAATTGATTGGTTGTTTGGTCTATCAGAAAAATGTGGATCAGTGTTTCCCTGTAGAGGGAAAAGTCTTTAACCTGGTGCAGGCTTGATTCCCTCTGAATGTCTTGTACAGTTGGGTTTTGACATGCTCATTACATTAAACCAGCTGCCTGTAATGAATTGTTAAAAAAAAAAAAAAAAAAAAATTTTTTGCCTAGTTTGAATGATTTTCTGTTGCGGCTGCGATCAAGTTTAATTCTCGCGCAGCTTGTGTAACGAGCGTGTGTTTTCTGCTCCGTGTGTGCCGTTCTCTTTGTTCCGTGTGTGTGTGTGTGTGTGTGTGTGTGTGTGTGTGTGTGTGTGTGTGTGTGTGTGTGTGTGTGTGTGTGTGTGTGTGTGTGTGTGTGTGTGTGTGTGTGTGTGTGTGTGTGTGTGTGTGTGTGTGTGTGTGTGTGTGTGTGTGTGTGTGTGTGTGTGTGTGTGTGTGTCGGCGCGCTGCGCTCTCTGCTCAACGTTCTGCTCTGTCATTAACGGCCCAAATGCTCGATTCGAATCATGTACCGATCGGCGATCACGCACTAGAAAAGCAAAGTCCGCTCAAATAACGTGAAATTTAGGTGGATAAACGCAATTTGAGGTGGATAAACGCACTTTGGAGGTGGGCAAACGCTATTTCCGAATTTTGGGAGGTGCGTAAACGGCGTTTACGTGCGTTTAGCCTCCACTACATCCCTGTATATATATATATATATATATATATATATATATATATATATATATATATAAAATTGTATTACAATGACAACTGTAATTTAATACATAGGGCTATACGATGATTTCATTGTCCAAGTCCGAGTAAAAGCAATTATAAACTATAACGTTATACTCTCGTATATTTAGCTGACACGCCCCAAAGACATTTTTGAGCGGATTTCTTTCGCTCCTATTGACACGTACCGTAAATAAGTAACTATACTGTCAAATATATGACAAATGTACAATATGTATCAACATTTCAGCAAGTTACATTGCTTACAGCATAAACCTTCGTCATGTTCAAGACATGCCGTTAAAAATACTGTGTGACCTTGACGACGACTATGATTGGCACTTGCCTATAAAACTTGTGAAACTCGAGAAACACTTTTCAACTTACCTTAAAAATATGTGTCGTTGTTGTCAAATATAAGAACTGTAATGGGCTTACTTTAATCAAAGGGGGGGTACATTGGATTGCGAAGCTACAACGCCGTATTCGACATATCTTCTCTTCAGCTGAGGTAAATTCCTTCAAGTTCAAGTCTCGCGCTTCTACCAGAGCGCGCACGTCGTCAGCGTCTTGTCACGACAACACGTCCTTTGTGACAGTTTGAGACCTGTTGCATGAAGTCGATTTCAGCTATCCAGGTAAGTTTGATATTATTTTTTTCGAGCTCAGGGTGTATTGTTTTTTTACTTGATTTTTTTTTTTTTACTTACGCTACACGGTGTAACAATATGTGTATTGTAAAATTGTTGCATGAGACTTTTATTATGCATGTAGCCCATGGGAAGCACCCGGGTTTTTTTTGTTTTACAGTCTATGGTTGAAACACACGGCTAACCGTCTCTGCACTGTCTGCAGGTTTTATTCTGGGTTAGACTAGAGATCTGATCGCAAACCAAAACGGGACCAATCAACTGTTCGAGCAAAGTGACATATCCGATGCAATAAAATACTCCCCCTGCATCTCTTGCTCCAAATTAAAGCAGTTTATAGTGGGGAAAATTTAGAGACAAAATTGGCCGTCTTTTGCAGCTGGTATTTATTAGGCTAGGCTATATTTATTATATTAATTACAATTATGTATTTTAATAAATTCATATTATTATACTAATTAATAACCTAATATTAAACTTTCCATTTACAATTTGTATATACACATACATATATAAATTAAAGCTTTAATATATATACAGATTTTAAACTAATCTTACGTGTGTTCTTGTGAGCTCTTTGTAAATTATTATTTTTTAAATTCAGTTGATTCACATGCATACAGTATTGTCACATATTTTCTTTCAACTGCCTTCCCAAACTCTCGCTTCAGCAGCAGTATTTATTCCTGCCTTGTAAATGCATTTAAATTAATGATATTTTTCATATATTTTTTCTCATGATATTTTATCTCTTCGCTGCACATGACACATTTTCAGGTGCACACGCTTCAGAGTTCGACTCTGGATCATCAAACCCTGAGTTGACAGAACGTGTATCCCGAGCATTGTGAGCCCTCTGAACCTTATCTAAACCAGGCTAGATTTGTATGATTTTGTCAATTCTAAACTTGCTCTGAAACTAGTTTGTTCAACTAGCTTTATGCAACTGGCCTCCGAAAACACATCTTAATGATTTAGGCTAATAATTTAAGTATTTTGCATATAGGCATAGATTATTTCCAATTAATAACAGTATGGACTTTTAACTCATTTAGCTTACATATAGCTAACGTTATACTAAATTTAAAATGTTATTTCACATTTATTTAAAAGGTTTTAGACTCGAATAATAAATGTGCTTTTGGTTGACACTTTGGTTTTGCTACTACTTCCCTTAATAATGATGATATTAACATAAATGACAACAGAGTTAACGTGTATGTCAATGCTGACAATGTTTTTGAACGGTCCAGTGATTTCTTTCGGCAGGTTACATCATTATTATGTCAGTAGGTCGTGGCAAGTGACTGTCTTTATAAATGAGTTATGGACTGCGTCCGAAATCACATACTTCCTTACTATAGGCCTATATTAGACAAAAAACAGTATGGGTGCGTCTCAATCAGCTCCCTAGTTCAGGGGACTGATCAGAGAGTCAGCCATTTTAAGGGCCGTCTCAATTGCAACATCTTACCAGTGCACTAAAACTTTTGCTCCCAAAAAAGTCTCACAATGCACCGTGAAAACAAACTCAAACTGATTCTTCCTCATTTCCTCGCTTCTCCGTCCTCCAGCCCATGACCCGAATATTGATCAGAGTCAGCCATCTTGAAGGACATCTCAATTGAAGTTGAAGTGTCTCTTGTTGAGAAACCTCTCCTCCCCTTATATTACCTTTGCAGTTTAAATGAACCATGTAGTTCACATATTTCAACAGTGTCTCTTGCTTCGATTCCTCTGTCCTCATTTTTTTCTACCCATAACTATAGTTGTCACTGACTTCTAAGTTTGTCCCTTCAAACCAGGAACATCTAACTTATGTTTGCTTATTCTGTGTATTTAGGCTTGCTTTAGCCTTGCATCATTTTCCATACAAGAGCAAACTATTTTTTCCCCAGAATTATATGGCTGCAAATTAAGGACCGTCTGAAACCTCCACATCTGTGAGGCAATTGTTCACCAGGTACAAGCAAAAAAAGTAGTGCAAGTGTATAGTGTGGAAGTATAGTCCAAATAGTGTTGTAGTTTAGTAGATTAAGACCTGTTTTACACATTGTGTTTTTGTGTCTCGTAAGTTGCATACTTTGGTGCCCATATTAAAACGATACAGTTTTAACACTGCCCACATGAGCAACATGATGCTGCCTTCCAGAAGCAGAGCACACGTCGCAAACTGAACTCAGCAGAAAATATGTTGAACATGCACTTCATTCACAATCTTTTTTTTTTTTTTTTTGCAATGGATGTTATGAACCAACATGCAATAACGGAGTGAACTACTTTCATTATTTTCGCAATGAGAGTTTGCCTCTGTAGCTGTGGTCTTGCATTGATGACATGGATGATGTAAGCTAAGTAGTGTTTATTTCAACTGAAGAAGAAGAAAAAAAAAGCAGCAACAGAGAGAACATCTTGTCCCACTTTAAAATGTCTGAAATGAGTACTTTCCTGTGCTGTTCTCTGTTCAAGGTAACCCATCAGAGTGAAACACAAGTTGTTGTCCATGCCTGCTAAGGCCTTGTCCGCACTTATACATTTTCGTTTGAAAATGCATCCGGTTTGGCCTTCCAGTCCACACTGAGACGGCGCTTTTAGCAACGAAAATTAAGCTTTTTGAAAACGCTCTCCAAACTGGATACATTTGTAAACGCCGTTTTCACGTTGTAGTGTGGACTGTAGTGTGGACCATAGTGTGGACTGTAGTGTGGACCATAGTGTGGACTGTGAAACCGGTAGTATTTAAAAACGATGACGTAAATTTAGTCATGTGACGCATATTGTACCAATAGATATTCATGTTTATACCAGTATTGTGCCTGTTATGTGCTATTCACTTTCACACTGTTGCTAAAAATATTCTACATTGCACACTCTTCATATCACAGTCCTGCAAAAATGACAGAATTTACTCACATTTGCTGTCCTGCGGTGATACATGAGAGCAGTTGCGTTTTAGACCAAACATATGGTGCATGCGTGCGACCTGGACCGCATCAGTGAATGCTGAGATATTTTACTAAATAAAATGATCCTGTTAGAAGAATTGCGCGATAACTTCATTATTTATTTTTCCATTTGAATCATATCAGTGATCTTTTGTGGGGTTTTACGCATGCGCAGTAAAGGTGAATTTAGCGTTTTCAGGCGTTTTTCTAAAGTTTCTCATCCACACTGAAACATCCGAAAACATCCGAAAACACCTGAAACCGCTAGTGTGGACGGAGAGTGTAAACGAAAACGATGACGTTAGTTTAGTCGTGACTCATATTGAACCCATAGGTATATATGTTTATACCGGTGTTGTGACTGTTATGTGCTATTCACTTTCACACAGTTGCTAAAATATGATACTTTGCACACTCTTCATATCACAGTCCTGCAAAGATGACAGAAAATTCACTGGCGTTTGCTGTCCTGTGGCAAAACATGAGAGCAGTTGCGTTTATTTAGACCAAACATATAATGGTGAGTGAGAGCGTCCTGATGCGTATCAGTGAATGCTGAGATATTTCGCTAAATAAAATGATCCTGCCAGAAGAATTGCGTGATAACTTGTCATCTCAGTGAGCTTTTCTGAGGGTTTACGCATGCGCTGTAAGGTGAATTTAGCGCTTTCCGATGTTTTAGTGTGGATGATAAACTTTTGGAAAACGTTAGTGTAGATGGAGAGCGTTTTGAAACAAAAACTCAGTTTTCAAATCTATCTAGATTAATGTAGACAAATCTAAGGGCGTTTTTCCACTGGGTTCGTTTGCTGCGGTCCGAATCCGAGTGCGCTAGTTCCCGGCGCCCCCCGCAGCGTTGGTCTGGTTTCACACTCAATTAGTTGTATCGAACCCAGGTGCGTTTGCAGTGATCTTACGTCATCGCAAACGCACACGGAAAACGCATGGAGAATACAACTCGACTGAGCATAGCTGTAATTTGTCTGTTTTTTTGGTGCTATTATGCACAACATAGTGAGAGACAACTACGTTTATGTTCATTACATGGTGTAATTCAGCACATATCCAGGGGACGCCGTGTTTCTGCTGCTCGCAGAAGATTTTTCACTGATGCGACAGTGATACGCATGCGCGGGATACTATACTTCCTGAACAAGCACGCACCCGAGTCCGTGTTGCTTGCACATTAACGCGAACCGCGCCACGGTTCGGGAGCAACCGAGCTCAGACCACCTCCTCCAGGTAGTCTCGGGTTCGGTACTCTAGTGCGCACCCGGGTCCGATGACAGCGTTCACATTAGCGATTTTTCATGCGAACCCCGGTCCGCACTAAACTGCCAGTGTGAAAGCGCCCTAAGACAACTGTTTTTTTCCTCCAGCATTCAGGTCAAGGATCCCTGAGGCAATCATACAGGCTCTATTGTTTTTAACATGTCAGTCGTGGATGACTAATTAAAAGTTACAAATAGTGACTAGAAGTCTATTACTAATCTAGCTATTAGCTAGCCATTTATAGTTGCATGAAAGTAGTTCAGCTTTTCCAGTAACAATCTACTTTTTCTAACAAGTTGGGCCTAGCCGTGGTGTGTGATGAAGCTATAATATTGTATTGCATATGCAAGATGTTGACTGATCCATCCTGGAATGAACAACATTTAATAACCATTATTATAATTTAATTATAAATTATTCTGTTTATTGAAAAAGCATATTTTATAAGCAGCAGTGCAACCACATGAGAACACATCTGCAGTGGCGTTTAGCATGAAGAGTTGCATTGACACAATAAACAAACATACATCATACACAGGAGTTTTTAGAAAAGTGCAAGAGTCAAAAACGTCTGAACAAGTTTTATTTGACAACAAGAAAGTGCAGCCAGCATTAGGCTGTGTGTCATGAACTCAGATTCCTGTGTTAATACATATGGAGATGGAGAATAGTTTTGGAAATTGGAATCAGATGGTGAATCACCTCAACACAACAGCTCGTTAGTTAAACTCGTTAATATAAGTTACTCAGCGGTGGCATATTTGCGTTTGGTTTTTGCTTTCTGCAAGCAGCATCTACACTTTTAAACGACCATCCATCTGGGCGCTTTCACACTGGCAGTTTAGTGCGGACCGGGGCACGGTTCGCATGAAAAATCGTTAATGTGAACGCTGTCATCGGACCCGGGTGCGCACTAGAGTACCGAACCCGAGACTAGCAGGAGGAGGTGGTCTGAGCTCGGTTGCTCCCGAACCGTGGTGCGGTTCGCGTTAATGTGCAAGCAACACGGACTCGGGTGCGCGCTTGTTCAGGAAGTATAGTATCCCGCGCATGCGTATCACTGTCGATATCATTGTTTGATTGCGTTTGCGATGACGTAAGATCACTGCAAACGCACCTGGGTACGATACAACTAATTGAGTGTGAAACCAGACCAACGCTGCGGGGGGCGCCGGGAACTAGCGCACTCGGGTTCGGACCGCAGCAAACGAACCCAGTGGAAAAACGCCCTTAAGGTCCTTCCATTCAGTTGGATGAGTTTAGTTGACTTGATTAACCGCACATGGTCTTACAGATCTGATGTGATTAAAGAAGGATGACATTAAACCTCTTGTTTTCTCCACAGAGTTGCTTGTTATTATTATTATTTATTTTTTTAAAACAGTACATTACATTGTTGCTTGCGCTCTCTGAATATATTATGACTGATGATGTTTGAAAGAAGCTTATTGGCTTAATCACACATTGTTCCGTCAGCAGTGGTCAGGACTATTTTACAAGCAGTAATCCCATTGGATGAAAATGTGATTAATATTCTGACAGCCTGTTGCCAATTTGCAATCTACCAGAGAAACGCAGTGAGCTCAAGGAGAGGTCTTCTTTGAACGTTGTAAGTAAATATTTTTAGATTCATATTTTAAAAAAAAGATTTAAGTAACCTGTAGAGTGCTCTTACTCTTGTCTGTTTTCACATAAACACTGAATGACCATTACCTTCTGTTTAATAACATAAAAATGCGGTTTTATTTATACGTACGTGGTTGCAACCAGTGTTGGGCAAGTTACTTAAAAAAAGTAATTAGTTATAGTTACTAGTTACTTCTCACAAAAAGTAACTGCGTTAGTAACTGAATTACATCATTACAAAAGTAACTAATTACCAGGGAAAGTAACTATTGCGTTACTTAAAAATTTTTTAAAAAAGTTTAAATATAAGAAATTTCTTGGATACCCCCAATATGAAATGTTAAATGAATGAAATTGACACTAAATAGAACATCTTATTATTATAAAACATTGTACACTAATCTACACTATTTTAATGTTGCTGTGGGACAATGTGAGAGACACCTATTAACTTAAATATTAAAATAGTATCATTACTATAGTGCAACAATAAAACAATAGATTGGTTTAGAACTTTTAATATTTATTGCACAGACCACAACTGGCCAACAAATAAGTCTAAAAATAAATTATGCTTCTTAAGAAATGTACCAAAAATAAATAAATAGTAGCCTAATAAAAATATACATACACATACACTAGTGCATATAATTAAAATGATAAAACTCACACACCTTTACAAATGGTAGACATTCTGTATAGCCTACTTGAAGTATTTTCTTCCTCACAATAGTAAGTTTAACAAAAAGTGCTTTCAATATAATACTGAACAATGTATCAACATAAATAATAATAATACAATATAATCTTTTGGGGGTTTATTTTTATAACCTACAGAGAACGTCATTATCAGAGGTTATTTTAGCCCAATTCTAGTCGTGTTTGCCGCACGTGCTCACAACCTTCAAACAAATATGTTTGAACGTTCCCTGCAGGTTATTTTGGAGTTTATGTTATATAAACTTAATTAAAACATTGCATATGATACCAATATGCTACAGAGATTATTCAAATGCTGATATGTGTAATTTATTTATAAATAAAGTATTTATGCTCGGACACATTCGGTCTCTGTCGCGCACTGTCGAGCGCGTTCTCGGACACACTCGGTCTCTCTCGCGCAGTGTCGAGCGCGTTCTCGGACACACTCGGTCTCTCTCGCGCAGTGTCGAGCGCGTTCTCGGACACACTCGGTCTCTCTCGCGCACTGTCGAGCGCATTCTCTGACACACTCGGTCTCTCTCGCGCACTGTCGAGCGCATTCTCGGACACACTCGGTCTCTCTCGTGCACTGTCGAGCACGCTCGCGGCATTCGCCTCGCTTTTGTCGAGTCCCGCGCCTCATAAACACTCACACACCAGAGAAAAAACTTTGCAGCTCCTATGGCTGAGAGAGAGCCTACTCGGATGAAAACCGCTTCAGTGAGCTCAATCTTATATAAACTGTCTCTGGCTCAATTAAAGTAACGCCGCATTTTTATTGACAGTAACGGTAACGGCGTTGTAATGGAGGAAGCAGTAATTAGTTAGATTACTCGTTACTGAAAAAAATAACGCCGTTAGTAACGCCGTTTATTTATAACGCCGTTATTCCCATCACTGGTTGCAACAGTGTTTTAAGTTCTTTTCTAAAAACTACTTGACTGTTTCTTGTACATTCAGTTGTTAAGCTTTCAAATTATATTCCATTTTTAAAGTATGTTCTTAATCAATTTATGTATTGTATGTTACAGTGCCCTCTGTCACCTGAAGTTTTAATTGCAGCAGTGTCCTCATACCTGATCATTTCACCTGATTTGAATTAATTTCTAGATCAGTGTTTCCCAACCCTGTTCCTGGAGGCACACCAACACTACACATTTTCCAACTCTTCCTAATCAATCACACCTGAATCAACTCATCAGCTCGTTAGTAGAGACTCCAAGACTAGAAATATATGGGTCAGATAGGGAAGACATCCAAAATGTGCAATGTTGATGTGCCTCCAGGAACAGGTTTGGGAAATATTGGTCTACTCTAGATCATAGATGTGTACATGCAATAACTTGCCTTATAGACATCCAATGGAATGTGTATGTTAACTTATTATTTTGGAGTTTTCACATTAAAGTGACATTTAATTATATTGCGGAGCTCGATTGATATCTTACAGATGCGGTTGCATTAGTTGAATTGCTCATAAATGAGAATGCGTTTTTACCTCATGCAGTATAACATTATTCTATAAACATTAACATCACTTGTTTATTTCTTTCTGAGACTTGTAGCTTATTAGTGAAATTTGAAGTGTTTCTGATCGTCTCACTGCTGTCTGTTTGTAGGGATCTCTTGGTTTGAGCTGTGAGAGGTCATGAGAAGCAACCAGAGCAGTGAGTGACTTTGGCATGGAGTCTTTTGAGGAGAGCAACTGTTATTCACCTGACCTTTTTCCAGACTCAACGGAGCGAACGCTGTTTGCTGCTATGTGCCTTTGGCAAGACCTCTTGGACCTGTCTGATAACGGTACCAGCTCATACCCATTCTCTGGGATAAAGGTTTTGATAGGCCATTTCTGTTCTGAACTGGCATGTTTGACAATGATCCACTCCAGTTTGTGTACAATAAAAGGATAAATGTGATATTTGTGTGCTGTTCATGATTTCCAGCTGATCTCAGCTTTCTAAACCTCAACACCTGCTGTTACTTAAAATCAGTTGTTCAGTCAGGGTTTCAAATGAGGAATGGCCTCATCTGTCAAATGCACAAATTTATCAGATGATGTCTGGCCCACGTGGTTTAGTTTATATTTTAATGTCTATTAATTTGGACAAGCTGTGAGTGATTTCTAATTTAATGATTGCCAAGCTAAAACAAACCAGTTCAGTTTTCTTCATTAGATATCCAGTTTATTAATGCCTGAATTTTTCAGCATGTGGAAACGCCCTTCAAGTGCCGGTCAGATTGTATGTTTCCCCAGAGAAAGTCAGTCATCTGAGGTTTCTGTGTGATAGACTGAATCTTGGTGGAGTGCAGGTATCTAATCAGTCTGTGATTAAGATTAAAGGGAGTGGCCAAAAATCCACACCCAAAAATGTTTGACTTAGTGTTTTGTCTGGAAATTTTACAAGTAAATATTGAAAATTGACTCTTTACCCATAACCGCTGCTAGATATTGTCTTGGAAGTCCCAGGGGGAGCGGTCTGGATCTTTACTCCCCCTTCATGTCTGGCCTTCTCTCATCCTGGTCATGATCTGATCCGCTCAGTTCTGCAGCTTGTCACAGCTCACGACCGGATGACCATCACGCAACCATGCTTCAGTGACCAGGCTGGGGTTTGAACCCAGGTCCTTCCCACCAGGGAGGACACACTCAGACCACTGAGCCACTGGCACTTCCACAATTACTTTTATATTTTTGGTAATTTTGTCTTTATTTTTATTATTGAAAAACCAGTGAAACTAAACTATTATCCACCTCAAGAGAGAGATTCAAACCAGGGTTGCCCAGGCCAAGGTCTGACGTTAAGACCACTGAGCCACTGGCACTTCCACACTTGCTTCTATATTTTTGGTAACTTTGTCTTTATTTTTATTATTGAAAACCCAGTGAAACTAAACTGTAATCCACCTCAAGAGAGATTCAAACCAGGATTGCCCACGCCAAGATCTGAGGTTCAGACCACTGAGCCACTGGCACTTCTACACTTGCTTCTATATTTTTGGTAATTTTGTCTTTATTTTTATTATTGAAAAACCAGTGAAACTAAACTATCATTCGCCTCAAATCAGGGTTGCCCACGCCAAGGTCTGACGATCAGACCACTGAGCCACTGGTGCTTTTGTACTTACTACTCTTTTTTTGGTAATTTTGTCTTTTTTATTCTTTGAAAACTTGTTCTATCTTGAGCAAGATTAGAACCAGAATTGCTGACGCTAAGAACTGACGTTCAGACCGTTTCACCACTGGCATTTTCACATTTACTAAGTTTTTTTGGGGTAATTTTGCCCTTTTTTGTTTATTGAAAAACGAAACTATTTTTTCACCTCAAGAGAGAGATTCAAAGTCAGATTGTCCACACCAAGCGCTGACATTTAGACCGCTGCTCCACTGGTCCTTTCACTCTTGCTTCTCCTTTTTTGTGTGCAATTTTTTTTCTTTTTCATTCAATAAAAACCAGTGAAACTAAACTTATCCTATCTTGAAGGAGATTCGAACCAGGATTGCCCGTATCAAGAACTAACGTTCAAACCGCTGCACATCCACAGGTCACTCTTTTTTTGTTGTAGTTTTGTCTAATTTATTCAGTCAAAAACAAAGCAAAAAAGTTTTTAAAAGTGAGATTCAAACCAGGAATCTCCACATCAAGTAGTGACATTCAAACCACTGAGCCACTGGTCTTTCTTCGATCATGGGTGTTTTCTGTAGAAGTTTGTCTTAGATTTTGTCTTAAACCCACAACACCTTGCAAACACAGAGAACAACCACAGCTGACTGAAAGCCTCATGTGATCTTGGTCTGTCAACTAGTTAGTTTCTATAACAACCAAACATCCTCAAACTCCTTAGCCTGGGAAAACCCAGACAAACTTTCAGCACATTTAGATTTGCTTTGCAAGTCAGTCTGGCCAAGAGCCCATTCAAGCCCATTTCCAATCTTTCCAAATCTTTGCACCAATCACAAACGTTGAGGCGGGCTTTACACGATGACGATCGCTCTGATTGGTTTTAGGTCTATGCAATTGCGCCTAGAGGCATTTGAGTGTTGTCCGTTGGTGACGCCCCTTTGGAAATGGGATGTGAATGAAGCTTCCCCAGACCCACTCTCAGTTAGGACTATGGCTACAAACTCCTCAGAGTCTCATGAACTCCTGACGGAAGCTCTTCTCATCTGCTCTGAAACTCATGATGTTTGAAGAGCCTTAAAGCTCATTTATTTATTCAGGATGAATAATATTCACTGTTTTTTTTACCTGTGTCATGAATTGATCTTCAGTTTTGTTGGTTTGCTGCTGTTGCTCTTACAGCTCATTTCTCTCAGGTAACTATTTAGAGACTCATTTGAGCTGAGTTATGATTTATTCATTCAAGAATCACTCAAAAGAAACACACCAGAAGATCCCATTAGCTCTGAGAGATGATATATTAGAGTTTCATGTCTTCAACATAATGACATGTGAGATCTTATGGATATGGATATTTTTTTCAGACACCATTTATGATCATGTTATATTTATTAAAAACACAGATTCCTACAGTTTGGGACCTAGTGACATTTATCAATCCTCAAAGATAAAATAGTTATACAGTTCTGTTTAATATAAGGATTTTTCTAACTTTATTTGTTCAATAGATATCTGGTATAATATAGTGTAATATATTTATCAGTATAATTACATATTTCTGAATATTACATATTTCTATTTTGATCTCATGTTGACTTCAATACTGCAGTACTTAGAACAACAGGAGCAGATTATGAAAGACTAATTTATAACCATCTAATCACACAGAAGAATCGGTGTCACCTGATCATCTGTTTGACATGGCAACTGCATTAACTAAAGTAATACAAACATTTCAGGTGTGGCACTGATGACACATTACAAACACCCGATTTACAGCATTTAAAAGCATCAAGCATCAGTTTTAATATCAGACATATTTAATGACCATCTTATGCAGTCGCACTGAAACACAAAAGTGAAATATCACGGATGTTTTGGTTCTGGTGTGAAGTTTCACCACAGTTAGACTCCAGAACTCTCAAGGCTTTCCAGTCCGTGGCAGAGTTTGATTTTAAGAACTCAAATGCTGTAAATCTAAACAGGAGATGTTCCTCAAGCTCTACTGAGCATCAAAACATCATACTCCCTTTCCTCCTTTGAGCAGAGGTCAGAGGTCAAAGGCTTTAGCAAATCTTGAACAGAATGGTCTCTCAGGCAAGAGCAGTGAATCCAGTCAAACAGCTCCTGTTACACTGAAAGAAAAAGAGATCTGTTTATCCATAGGCCGCTGTGGACATGACACTCAGCGGTAGAGTGTGTATACCGTAAAACTTCAAATAATAGCCAAGTCCCAAATAGACGCCTGTCTCTTTCACACGCCTAGTGTGGCTACAGGTTTGGATAAATAAAGGCCGGTCTCAAATAGAGGCCTGGTCTGTTTTTTAGTTTCGGGTTGTATTTAATCTTCTAAAACCCGTCAGATCGTCTGTTTAAGCCAGTTCTATGGAGCAGATTGCGTACGCAAGAGAGCCCTGCGCATCTGGGTGGGAGCTGTTAGCGCAAGCAAGGCAGGCAGAGAGAGCGGAGGCCGGAGAGGGAGAAGTGGAGGAATTCGCCAATGAACTTGTAGTTGAGGATCGTGGTGATGATGATAGTGATGAATAGGGTCCTTTTGTATCACATGATTGCAGTTGTTTTACAGGGTAGCCTTCATTCTTTCTTGTTAATGTGTTTCGGGCAACTAGTTCTTAGGCTCGATGGATATTACCGGTAACTTGTATAGTTCAGTCCATGGCTGTCACATCGTTTCGTTTTTTTATGCTGCCAATAATCTAAAGGCGGTCGCACACCGTACGAGAAGCGCAGCGCCGCGTCGCGTCTATGACAACTCGAGGTATCGCACACCGGACGTGCACTTTGTCAGTTTATGGCCAGCAATATTGTTATGTTTAAGGATATTATGGAATTAAGATCATGTCTGTACTATGTAATGATTGTACAGTACAATTAAATACAATCGCTGCTAGTCTGCAGTCTGAATTCACTTTACCTCAGAGCGTCCGTTAACTGAATGAATTGAGAATATCACCTGAAAATCCGATAACATCAGCAATTTTCATTCAAGCAGCTGATTTCTGTAAATGAGTGTAAAACTGAATGTATATCGCAGCACAGGGTGAAGTCAGTATATACTGTACATTAATGACGATTTGAGACAATGTACACTCATAGAGAATAATGTGTTCGAATTTTAAAGACGTGGCGCTGCGCTTCTCGTCTGGTGTGCGACCCCCTTTAGACATATGGAAATATAGTAGGCTAATTCTTACATTAACTGATTTGGTAACCTCCTACTGTCATGCTTTCCGTCTATCAGCATTTGCTATTTGGATCGTTATCTCTAGGCCTACACTCAATGAACAACATCTCAACACTAAATTAAAGGCCTGTCTCATATAGATGCCTGTCTCAAATACAAGCCGGTGCAGTTCGGCGATTTGGGAAAATAAAAGCCTGGGCTATTATTTGAAGTTTTACGGTAGGTTTATTTTTTTCTTACGTCGACATGATCATAATGACCATGTAAAATCTCCTCACACTCACCAGGTCCCAGCAGAGAGATGTATCTTCATGTCTGAAATGACACAAATTAATCAAAGAAGAGTTGTGTTCAAGTCAGTTGTCTGTATAAAATGCATTTATGATGTACAGTTCAATAAACAAATAGATCGGAAAACAAAAATTTCATGTTGAACTCTTCTTTAGATGTCATAATTTCTCATAATGCTATTATCATCCGCCTGGTCTATTCATATATGTCTAATACTAACGCTTTGGAACATCTTTATGTGGAATATCAGGCTCCA
Organism: Leuciscus leuciscus; assembly: GCF_965113295.1. NCBI lineage: Eukaryota > Metazoa > Chordata > Actinopteri > Cypriniformes > Leuciscidae > Leuciscus > Leuciscus leuciscus. The sequence continues at coordinate 2,547,673 of NC_138728.1, forward strand.
GAGAATTCTGGAAGATCTTTGGGAAGCATCTGGACTGATTTGCTGAAATGTTAAAGAAAATGTTTCCATTAAGGCCCTGTTTACACCTGGTATTAAGATCGGATCCCAAGGGGACGACGCTAAATACCGGTGTAAAAGTGTCTAGAACGTTTTTAGCTTGTCCACTTTCGACCACTTCCAGAGGTAGTTGAAAACACATTCGACCGGATTGCTTTCGTAGTGTGAACGCTTATGTGGTCGAATGCGTTCAAACAGCCAAAAAAAAGACCATCTACTGTACTCTCCGTCTACTGATCTAATGCGTAAACATCATAGGTAGCGTGCTAGCCAAATGGGATTTAAACTTTGTCAGCTGAAGATCCGATTGACCAAAAAGCTTCTTAATAGCAAGTTTAAACAGGCCTAAGTGAGAAAAACAGATGAAAGACATGGGGAGAAAGTGATTTGATCCTGATCTTTCTTCAGTTGAAAACACATTTTTCTGAGTTCCAGCAAAATTCTCCCGAAAACTCCCTGAAACACAAACAGAGACACCAAACAAACACCTAATAGACTCAAACTCACATCAGCGTCTGATTCTCCAACATGATGGTCTGATCACGTCTGTTCAAGTCTGTTCGGAAGATAACAGCACGTTCTCACCTGGACAGAGGGAGGCAGGTAACATCTGATAATCCCTTGGCATTATCTTCTTTAGATTCCTTTAGAAGATCTTCTGGATCTTGGGATGGATCGAGGAGAGGACGTGATGAGCCAGACTCATAGAGGTTGACTGATAATTCTTCACCTACCTCTTGACTGTCCATCCTCCTTGTGTTTCTGTGACAAAACAAAGGTGCACTCGAAACAACACAGCTCACATCTGCAACACTTTATCTACAACTATATGTGAAGAACATTTAATGGTGCTGAATGCATTTTTATAATCCACCAGGTAAAACTAAGTCATCTCACATCTTGACTGTCCCTGCACATAATACAAATAGTGTTCTTTTTCCACTTAACTGATTTCCTGATGTATTCACGGATGAATGACTTTGGTTGGGTTCCATGAAACAGAAAGTGTGTTTGAGACTTCTTCTTCAGGGAGAGAAACCTTGGCCTGGCTAAATGAAGCATTTTCCAAACCTTAATGAATTTCAAAAGAAAATGATCTAGCAGAGACATAATAAAGGGAGCTGAGAAAGAATTGAAGTTCAGAAACAGACAGACCTCAAACCATTAAAAGAAAACCAATGGCGTAAGCAACATAATAGTGTGCCATGAGATCGATAATGATTTTAGGGAGACAATTTCCTGTAAGTCCCATGCAAGTTTATGTGAATTACGGCAAACCAGTGGTGTAGTCTACGTGATACGCAGGTATACGCCGTATACCCACTAGAAAAGGCCAAGGATTTCCGTATACCCACTTAAAAAAAGGCGTGAGGATATGTAACAACTTCGTTTTGTGTCAGAACTTTCACACTTTCATTCATAAATTCACCCCGTCTGTGTTTGCGAAGCGACACGGATAGAATCGCGGAATCCAGTCACGGAATTTAGCTATTTTTGAATGAATAAATCAAAAGTAGGGCTGTACAATGAATCAAAGCTCGATATGGACTAGTGTCTGTGAATATTAAAGTTAAAAGAGACTGCAATTGTTCTACGCGTCTCTGGGAATGAGCGTTCCACACACACACACACACACACACACACACACACTCACACTGAAGCAAGCGTGACTCACGCTCGTGGTGTTTTCGGCGTTTCACTGTATTGAGACATGATGTAGGCTACATATGTGCACTTCATCGCAGAGCTGCTATGAAAGTCACTTCACGAGAATTTCACCATTTCATTTAATAAAACTATCGTCATTCATTCGTTTCATCTTCCACCAGTGAATTACAGTATACTCACTACAAAAAACTAGACTACACCACTGCGGCAAACAGACCTGTTTGACTTGTCTGAAAGTTGATCATTCACTAAATAAGATTCACTGGAACTCATTAATATTAACTAGACTGATATCACTCTTAATACAGATGTTTTGATAAATCATAAAACAGTATTAAGGACTTTGCACATTTTTAACTCTACAATCATGATTCTTCCTTATATATGATACCCAAATGACTGTTATACATCAAATTTCACACTTTTGTTGCACAAATGAATTTTTAGGCTGTCTTAGGAAAATTGACAGAATCATATATACACCGAATCTCTGTGTTTATAGTTCACCACTACAATTAGATTGTAAAAAAATAATTTGAACATCGTTCTCTGTGCTGCCACATAGAAAAATATTGCAAACCTATGTAGTCGTATGAATGTAGCCCGCCGGCCCAAAGTTGCAAGGGTGGTTTTTCGGCTCACAGGCGCTTGGGGGGTGCGAGACGACCACCATTCAACCCGAAAAAATTCACATAACTATTCCAATGACTCTGAAGCTGTTCAGTTAAGGTAAAAAAGTTACTTAGTTCACCTTTAAAGTTTAGCTGGTTTTAGTCATTATCTACTAGTTCTAAGGTCATCCATGTTATTGTTTCTAAACATTCACAAAATTATATTTCAGAACATTCGAATTAAAAAACAACAGTCTCTCACTTCCGGCTAAACAGAGGCAAAATTATGAAGTAACGACCAATCAAATGCTTTCTGGAACGAGGACGTCCCTCCCTCTTAAATTATAAACACTGCATCCGACTAAAGCCGTTTCCGAAGTCGCTCACTTGTTCACTCGTTTGCTATTTCCTATATAATGAGTATCGCACAGGTAGAGGTGTAAAGTCCTCTTCAGTATTTTGTTCCAATCACCTGGATTTGCTAATTAGCAATTTTTCAGCCAGGAGAACTAATTAGTGAAATCAGCTGGCTGAGTTCGTGGGTGGAATAAACATATGGAAGGACTTTTACTTTCTGGCCCCTTTACACCTCTGATTTCAGGTTCAGTTTATGCTATATGCTTTCCATTGCGACGAATATCATGCGAACCACCGCAACGCAGCACAGCTTCTCTCAATAACGCGGTATAAAGGCTTATTCGTCCGATTTGTTTGTAACTGAACTGTGCGAATGTAAGTGCATTAATGACTGATAACATATTTTTATTTTATTTTTTCACAAACCAGGGTGCCATTTCCAATTTATTTGTTTTTTAAGTGTACAAAACGTGTAAAATAAATAGTGCTTCAGTGCACTGTTACGCATCAGAGTGGAATATTGCAGGAATAGATTTGAATAAGGACACATTACGGATGTTAAATATTTGAGATAATAATATTTGACTATAAGGCAGCATGTTTATGCACAAATTTCCAAAAGATAATGAAAGCATGTTGTCTGAGCAATAAAGTTTCAGGATAATTTTTCCCTACAAACATGTGCAGGACTTTCTGCAAATGAAAACTGTAGTATCTTTTCAAAAGCATTTTAAAAGTCAAAAGCTGAATATTTTCTCTCTGCCTTTCTTCCTTCAATGTCCATGAACTCTTCATAAAATCATTATGTTGGCAGTGCATTTTGCTTTATGTAACTGTATATAACAGTAACCTTTTCAGTTTTAATGAAACATAGCATGTCTGTTTTACGAGTTACATAGAAAACATGAGCTACAGTAAGAACAGCCCTTTTGTGATTGTGAGACAGCGTATAATCAATAATCAATGCGTTATCAGATAAAATTTGTCCGTCCCAAAATGATGGCATGATTTAAATAAGTCTGCCGTTTCCTTCCTTCCGCACAAGCAAACGACCTACTCCACAGGTAAGAAGGATATTTTCTTTCTCTGTTTTATGATCAGTTTTTATTACTTAGCCTATACACTGTAAATTATACTAACATACTGTTTGTAGGCCTATAAGCAAATCTGATTGCATTGCCTGTCATTGTTTGATTATTGATGCAATGCACATTAAGACGTGTATGAATTTATGATACTGTTTGGGTATGTCATACAAGAAGTCTTTAGCCTTTGTATTAATAACAGAGAATCATAATGAATAAGTAATTATTGAGACATTTTTGATTTCTTGCATTCTCTCATATTTTTCGGTTTTCTACTGTATTTCCTCCAATCCATTGATCAGTCAAACTCCTCATTGAATCAACAGACCAAACAACAAACATTTTTCATCACACCGCACAAGATTGAGATCATTCAATAAAATATAAGATTGTGGTTTAAAATTACCGGAGCATTACCATGGTACTTATATGTGTCCTGCTTCTCCTCTGGGGTGAGTATTTAATCCGGTCTTTATTATATTTTGAGCAGCTTTGAAAAAAAAAAAAGTTCCTCTCACAATATATGTTTATGCATGTTGAAAATGTAATAGTAGCCCATATTACGTATTTTTCGTATTATTTTATTAAGAAATTATAGATCTTTTCTAATTTTACAAGGTGAAAACTAGTCTATAGTCTCCATTTATTAAATTTTATTTTTCAAAGTGTCACATGTAAATGTTTTTGAAAGATACAAATGCTCTTCCAGTCAAGATGTAAAATAGTATTTCACTAAAAACTGAATATCTGTTCTCAGGTCTTCCCCTTTCAAGTGCTACAGGTCGACTGAGAAAATTCTACTTGATCGATAAAAGAATGAATATAAGTGAAGCACTAAATGTTTGCAGAAGAGACTACACTGACCTCGTCACAATCTATGATGAAAAAGAGAATATGGAGTTAGTTCATATTCTCAATAATAGTACAAATAGTGTGAGTGGTTGGATTGGTGCCAGCAGCTGTAAATGGTCAAATGGTGCTCCTGCCACATTCACCAAATACAGCAGAACTTTTACTGAGGAAAAATACTGTGGTGCCGTAAACACTGATGGAAGATGGGAGTGTTTCAATTGTAATTCAAAAAAAATGTACTTCATGTGTCAAGGTAATGATCCCTGAGCTGTTTATAAATATCTAAATGTCATACACAAGTAAAATTATTATCTGTATCCATACAGGGGAAGGACCATACAACTACAGTTTAATTCGTGAAAACAGAACCTGGTTTGAGGCTCAGCTTTACTGTAGAGAGAATAACACTAATTTAGTCAGTATCAGAGATGAGACGGAAAATGATCAGGTGAAGAAAGCAGTAAATGGGAGCAACTTTTGGATCTGGATCGGCCTCCAATACAATGACAGCCCTGGCTGGTTTGATGGTGAACATTCTACTTACAAACGGAATAGTTCATCTAAAGCATGCTTTACATTTCTCTTCAAATTTTCAGGATCTTGGTTCAAACATAACGCGGGTGACTATTCTGCTCTGTGCTACAGTAAGTTAACAAAATATTTTATGCTTTAAAATTCAAGTCTATATGAAATAAAACATGCAACTAATTTTATTTTATTTTTATAATTATTTTCTTCAGAAAGCTTCATTCATGTCAGTGAGAAGAATATGTCCTGGGATGAAGCTCTGGATTACTGCAACAGTAACTTTTGTGGACTCCTGCGCATCGAGTCTGAGAACGATCAGATAGAAACGGAGCGAGAGCTAAAAAGAAGGAATATCACAGAGCCAGTTTGGGTGGGACTTAAAGAGAGTCGACTCTGGATTTGGATGAACGGGCGTCAAGTGGGAAACTGGAGCAACTGGAAAGGAGGAAGTCCACCAGAACACTGTGGTGCCATAGAGAAGGTGGACGGTCAATACAAATTGTGTGATAAAAACTGTGGAAATAAATATAGAGTTTTATGTGAGAGGAAGTAATAGGCCCTGTGGTTTATCAATTGCAGTTTTCATTTCTCTGCAAGAGGAAAAAGAGTTAATGTGCTCAACAGTAAACAGCTCTATCTTCATGTCTTGTATAATAAAGCTCTCAGTTAGCACTAACTAACCGCTAGTTGCTACTTGGTAATGCTATCCTTAGTGGTCCTGTTGCCTTTTTGGTTTTTATGTTTCTCTCATTTATTTTACCTTTGTAAACCTTTATGTCTCATTCTAAAAATGAATATTAAAAGTTGTTCATGAATGCATATTGTATCATTGAGTCCTTTTTACTGATAATATTGTGTTGATAGCATTTGTACTCAGCAAATCTATAAGTAAACTGAGACACACAGACAGTTCATTAGTGTCATGAGTGTGTTATCTGTGATTGTTGCAATGTTGACGTGTCTGAAAAATTTAAAATAAAATAAAAACAATTCTGGGTACTACATTGACTATTTCCTTCAATGCCAGCCTTTATCCTGTAAAGGAAACCAATTATACCCCTTTTTACAAGATGTAATATAAGTCTCAGGTGTCCACAGAATGTGTCTGTGAAGTTTCAGCTCAAAATACTCCACAGATAATTTATTATACCATGTTGTAAATGCCCATATTTGTTGAAGGGAAAACATGCTGTTTAATGCATATACTGTATCTTTAAATGCAAATGAGCTGCTGCTCCCCGCGCCGCTTTCCAGAAGAGGGCTGTGCCTTTACAGCTCGTGCCTCGGATACTCTGACAAAAACTAAAACATCTATTTGGTTTTGATTATCATCACTATCGCGTTGCGTTGTGACATCATCACGTACAAAATAAGTCCCATTTCATTGGCTAGGCGCCAACCAATAAAACGACTCATTTTTGCCTTCCCTCTGCCCCGCCCCTTTCTCTCTCGCGACACTGAGTTTGCATGTACACAAGTTAGTTATGCATCTAATATATCGCGAAAATATTTTTAAATTGCAGTGACAGATTTGAGAATTTGCAAGTGCCTAACTGATGTTGTACTGTGAATGTAAATGAAAGAATAAGTGCAATTATGTACTACAAGTTCGTGTCTGTCATTGTATTTTTGTGAATGGATACTTGTCTGCAGCTTCAAATTCAGAATACAGGTTTGTGACTATTGTCTGCCAGTGCAAATCTCAACATTCAACATCAGATTTTTATTTTATAGGTTTTCACATTGGAGCTGTGAGTACACTCTAGAAAACCTGGGTTGTTTTAACCCAACTTTGGGTCAAATGTGGACAAACACAAACGTTGGGTTAAAAATGTAATTTAAAAATGTAACCCAACGGCTGGGTTTGTCCATATTTGACCCAAAGTTGAGTTGAAACAACCCAGCATTTTTTAGAGTGTATAAAGTTTAGCGTACAAGTACGAATATTTATTGTACAAGTTCTCAAATTCACATCTACAAGCTCTCGAGTTTTGCTACTCTTTTTCCTTCATAGTTATGTCTGGGAACTTAAACAGCAAGTAAAGACATCGCATGTATTAGATCTGTGTATTAAAAGTGAAAGCAGTGTAATATACAGTACCTACCATTAAATATGCAGTTAATATGAATCAAACAACAAAAGAAAAACAAAATCACTCGCTGCTCTTGACTGAATAACTTTAGTAGTTTTAATAAAAATACATTTCTTACTTGAATGCTGCTGTTGGTTAAAGTCATTAATGACTGATAACATATTCTGATACTGTACAAATTATGTATGTTTTTTTTTCACCAATTACATTTAATAAGCAACAAAAACATGACATTTTTTTCACAAACCAGGGTGCCATTTCCCTTTTATTTGTTTTTTAAATGTTACAAATGTGTAAAATAAACAGTGCTTCCATGAATGTGACACATCAGAGTGGAACATTGCAGGACTAGATGTTTGAATAAGGAAACATTATGAATGTTATTAATATTTGACTAAAGCAGCAAGTTCATGCAAATATTTCCAAAACAGAATGAAAGCCGGCTCTGAGCTATAAAGTATCAGGATAATTATTCTCTACTAACATGTGCGGGACTTCACATTCTGCAAAATAAAAACTGTAGTTTCTTTTCAAAAGCATTTAAAAGTCAAAAGCTGAATATTTTCTCTCTGCCTTTCTTCCTTCAATGTCCGTGAAACTCTTCATAAAATCATCGTGTTTGCAGTGCAGTTTGCTTTATATAACAGTAACTCTACCTTTTCAGTTAAACTTTTTTTTTATGAAAAAATGCATTGGTACTTTATGAGTAACACAGAAAACATGAGCTACAGTAAGAACAGTCCTTTTGTGATTTGACACGTAAACATGAGAACATGTTGTGTTACACCTTTTGCATACTGTATACAATGATACAGCAAATCATCAATAGCCCAATTGTTATCAGACTCAATTTGCCTATGTGTCCGTCTCTGCCCATCCTAAAATTATGGCATGATTTGAATAAAGCCTTGAGCACGGCACAAACAAACGACCTACTCCACAGGTAAGAAGGATATTTTCTTTCTCTGTTTTATGATCAGTTTTTATTACTTACCCTGTAAATTATACTAACATACTGTTTGAGGGCCTATAAGCAAAGTATCTGATTGCATTGCCTGTCATTGTTTGTTTGTTGATGAGATGCACATTTACAGTGCGTGCAGAATTATACACATTTTACCAATTCCAAACCACATTAATCTTAATAACTACTATTACATTTGTATTTAATCATTTATAAGTGATATATAATTGTTCATGAAGGCTGGACATGAAAAACGCCTATTCAGGTGTGCATAATTATTAGGCACGTTTTATTTTACAGATAAAATAAGCCAAAAAAAGAGATTTAACTCAGACTGAAATGTCAAAACTTATTAAATGCCCATGAGAAGGATGCAATACTAATGCAATACTAGAAATTACAGTTAAGGCATAGGCTAACTGCCTTAGGGTCGGGCAGGGTCAGACAAAAACAGGTGGAGAAGAAAAGACACGTTAACTGCAACAGAATTAAGAACTAAAGTGTGAAACCATCAGGAACCCTTTAGTCTCCAGCACCATCTTTTTCCAGAACTGCAACCTACCTGGAGTCTCCAGAAGAGCAAGGTGTCAAGATCTCAGAGACTTAGGTTGACCTCCACTTAATAAGAATCACAAGCTGAAGTGTAGTAAAATACATAAGGACTGTTTTTTTATAGGCTTTATAGACAGACAGATTGAGAGTGCCTCTTGAAGGACCAGCACCACATCCTCTTCTACCACTGTTTGAAGAATTCATCTTCCAGAATCTGACAGTAAGTTTTGGGAGTTCATTTTTAGTCCATCTCCTTCCCTGAAGTCCGTTTTGCAGAGATGGACTAAAAATGAACTCCCAAAAATTACTGCCAGATTCTGGAAGATGAATTCTACTTTACTACCTCTGTTTATCTTCAGTCAATAATGCAAGTTTACGTAAAAGCTGAATATTTTTAACCTTTAGATAAGGTTGTTTTCTCAGGTCAGCAAACAGATGAAGGAAATACTGTACATATTTGAAGTATATAGTAATTATTGAGGCATTTTGATTTCTCAAATTCTCATTTTTCTTTCATCAGATCACAAGAACGAGATTCAGACCGTTTGATTCTGGTTTCCAATATGTCAAACATTGCTCTGGTATTGCTGTCTGCCCTGCTCATATTCTGGGGTGAGTATTAAACCATGATTAGATAATAAGTTGCTGAGCAAATTTGCAAAAGAAAACAAAATAAGGGGGGAGAACAGCTGTTTTGCATGTGAAATTGTAACAGTGTTTTTTCATGTTAAGATATAAATCGCTTAACTTGTGCCACACGTTAAAATGATTTTATCATCAAGGTCCTGGATAGGCGCATGTCTATTATGTCCATATATTAAAGTTTATCCCATGATGCTAAGAGTGACCAAAACTCTTAGCATCATGTATTTTAATTTTAGGTTCACATCTTTTCTCTTTATTCCAGAGCATTCGATGTTATTGCATTGATTATCCTTGAATTGATTATGAAATTGGGATACATTTACCTGACATAATAAATTGTTACATTTGATTATTCTAACTGACTTTGACATTATTTTCATTAAAGAGTTAAAAGGAATAGTCAAACATTCGCTCACTTTTAATGATGCACGGATATCATTAAAACCTTTTCATTTATGGAGTCAGATGAAATAACGAGAAAATACATATTAGAAAATGTATTGCATTTAATCCAAAATACTTTGCCACGAGAAAAGACAGTAACACGTAGAGACCTTCCGCGCTGGTCGGGTGCTGGACTTTGGGCCGATCGAGTGCGAGTTTACACATATGTAGGATAAGATGAGGGAAGATGCTCCCCTTAAAGCGTTAATTTACCCAAAAATTCAATTTATGTCATAATTTACTCACCCTCAGGTTTCAAGACTTTCGTTCATCTTCGAAACACAAATGAAGATCTTTTAATGAAATCTGAGTGATTTCTGTCCCTCCATTGACAGCGACGCAACTACCACTTTGACGCTTCAAAAAGTTCATAAAGAGATCATAAAACGAATCCATATGAATTGAGCGGCTCACTCCAAATTTTTTCAAGAGAGACGATCGCTTTATATTATGAACAGATTGAATTTAGGCTCAATTCATATTAATTAGTTTTACAATCTCTTTATGAACGTTTTGAAGCAACAAAGTGGTAGTTGCGTCGCTGTCAATGGAGGGACAGAAATCTCTCAGATTTCATTAAAAGATCTTCATTTGTGTTCAGAAGATGAACGAAAGTCTTATGGGTTTGGAACGGCAAGGGTGAGTAATTAATGACATCATTTTCATTTTTGGGCCTTTTTTCTTTAAGCCTCGTGTTTTATGAGCAGTAGGATAACCGTATTCATCCACACAGTCACACAGAGCTGAAGCACAACCAAAACAATTTTCTTCTGCAAAATGCATATAATGGCATTACTATTATAAATTATTTATAATGCATATTGCTGTTGTCTGCATTAGCTAAGGGTAAGAGATGACGAGGACTGAACTGTAAGCTTTTTATGTAAATAAAAATAAAAAAAAACTAATGAAAGGACGAAGAGCATATGGCAAAAGAAGCATCAGCCATGTTCTCAAACAGAAAACATATGCAGGACCGAAAGAAGATCCAGACACCATGCCCCGAACATTAAAAAAATCATATAGACAACAGTATATGGCCAGAAAACATGCCAAAATCATGTTCTCAGCCACAAAACACAAAATCGCACAAATAAACTCACAGAGGCAACTGGACCATGACAGTCTTATGATGATTTAGATACAGTAATGTGTCAATAATAATTAGAAATAAAACAATTAATAATCGTTTCTGCACAATGGGTATCGAACAGTTAATGAGACAAATTATCTGTATCGCACTGGTCATCAAAAAGCAGTATTTTTCTGGTAATGTCTTATAAACGATAAATAGCATTTCCACATTATGACGAAACTGTAAAAATGTATATGATCAATAAGTCATGACAACTTATGTATTTACATTACTTTAACTCATCAAAATATTTAGAGTAATTTCAAGTTATTACTTTTTAAGTTATAAGAGATCCAATTTGATAAGTCAGTTTCATATAATTTCAAAGTTGAAATTACTTGTACAGCCAATTTGATTATACTTAAAAATGTAAGGCGTCAATGGAAGTAAACTTTTTAAGTTGATATAGGTGGATTTAATTTTTAATGCATATCTAAAGATTTATCAAGTTTTCATATGTAAAGTTATTCATTATTTCATTATGTACATAACATACTGTATGCACACACATGTTCTCCCAGTTTTTCCAGTAAATTCTAAAAACTGAATATTTCTCCTCAGCATTTCCTCCTCCAACTGCCGAGAGTCGACTAAGAACATTCCACATAGGACCGGACAGAACTTACAGAGAAACTGCTGAGAAAGAATGCAACACAAACTACACTGGCCTCGTCACAGTTTATGACCAACAGGACAATATGGAACTATCTAAACTGATCAGCAAAACTCCAAAGGCGTCTAGTGGCTGGATTGGTACTTATGGAGGAAATCGCAGTATGAAATGGTCGAATGGTGATGATGTCACATTTAACAGAAGTCTTGAAGGAAGATGTGGGGAAATAGGCCCATGCTGTGCTGCTATGAAAGCTGATGGACACTGGGAATCTCTCCTATGCAGCGAGAAAAAACACTTTATGTGTTATGAACAAGGTAATAAAATATTACCTTATAAATATTTAATTTTACAATTAATTAAAACAATGTCATTTTCTTGTACCTATAGATGTTGGGCGAAAATTATACGAATACAGTGAAAACAGAACCTGGTTTATGGCTCAGCTTTACTGTAGAAAGAATCACACTGATTTAGTCAGTATCAGAGATGAGACGGAAAATGATCAGGTGATGAAGGCAGGAGAACAGTATAACAATCCTTTCTGGATCGGCCTGCTGGAGGACAGGGTGAAATGGGCTGATGGAGGACAATCTGCTTACAGAAACTGGATGTTCGCTAACCCTAACCCTAACCCTGTCACCACATCACGTTATCCTGAAGCTTTCATGACTTTAGATGGGAAATGGATAGCAAATTCTGAAGGAAGTTCTGGTGATTCCTCCTTTCCGCTATGCTATAGTAAGTCAACACAACACTTGCTTTGAAATTCAAATAAGTTCTGGTGTAGCATTGCATGCTTTTGTAATTCAAAGTGAAAGTATTTAACTCTTTTTTGTATACTTTTCTTCAGAAAGCTTCATTCATGTCAGTGAGAATAACATGACCTGGGAAGAAGCTCTGGATTACTGCAGCAATCACACGAATACAACCGGACTCCTGACCATTCACTCTGAGAACGATCAGATAGAAACGGAGCGAGAGCTAAGAAGAACCGTTCATAATATCTCCGGGCCAGTTTGGGTGGGACTCAGACAGAGTCGACTTTTCGGATTCTGGATTTGGATCAACGGGCTTCATGTGGGAAACTATAGCAACTGGAAAGAAGGAAGTCCACCAGAACATCAGATTTCCCTCCACTGCGGTGCCATAGAGAAGGTGGACGGTCAATACAAATGGTGTGATAAAGACTGCAGAAAAAAATATAGGGTTTTATGTGAGAGGAAGTAATATAGGCCCTTTGGTTTATCATATGCAGTTTTCATTTCCCCTCCCAAACAAGAGGAAAAAGAGTTCATGTGTTCAACAGTAAACAGCTCTATCTTCATGTCTTCTATATTAAAGCTATCAGTTAGCACTAACTAACTGCAAGTTGCTACTTGGTAATGCTATCCTTAGTCGTCCTGTTGCCTTTTTGGTTTTTATGTTTCTCTCATTTTTTTTTAAATCTTTATAAACCCTTATGTCTCATTCTAAAAATGAATATTAAAAGTTGTTCATGAATGCATATTATATCATTGAGTCCTTTTGCTATTTATTGTACAAGTTCTCAAATTCAATTAAATTCAAAAGAAAAACAAATTCACTCGCTGCTCTTGACTGAATAACTTTAGTAGCTTTAATAAGAATATATTTCTTACTTAAATGCTGCTGTTAAATGCTCTGGTTAAACTCATTAATGACTGATAACATATTCTCATACTCTACAAATTATGTATGTTTGTTATGCTCTTCTCTCTAGTAATATGGCACATAGTCTTAGAGCTCAAACATGACAATCTGGGGCTCAGGTCAGGAAGCAGACAGACTGGCTAAACCGACCGTCTGCTAGCTGTCTCACGTCACCAAGGTCAGATAAATCCCATCACATAGAGACTCTTTCACCTAGATATCATCATATAGAGACTGTGTCTGTTCCCCGAATTAGGACATACAAAAAACGTCCAAACCCATCTAAGGGTAAAAATTTTATTGATCTTCAACAAATAAAAAACCGATATAATACAAATGAGCAAATGATAAAGCTTGGGTTGCTGAATATTAGATCCCTTACTTCAAAAGCACTTCTTGTTAATGATATGATTACAGACTGTAATCTGTGCTGTGTTTGACAGAAACCTGGCTAAAACCAAACGATTACATTACTTTAAATGAGACCGCCCCGCAAGATTACTGTTATAAACATGAACCTCGTCTGAAAGGCAAACGGGGAGGTGTTGCTGTAATTTATAGTAATATTTTTGGAATTACTAAGAAGTCTAGTTTCAAATATAATTCTTTTGAAGTGTTGGTGCTTAATATAGCAATATATAGTGTAAATGATAAATTACGTTTGAGATTTGTGCTGGCTACTGTATACACGGCACCATACAGACTTTATCAAAGAATTTGCTGACCGCGAAGGCGTTCCCCATAGCATTCTGACGCAGTGCGAGTTCCCTTTCGAAAGGGAACATGAGCTACAGTAAGAACCGTCCTTTTGTGATTTTACACGTAAACTTAAGAAATTTTGTGTTACACCTTTTGCATACTGTAATGATACAGCAAATCCTCAATAGCCCATTTGTTATCAGACTCAATCTGCCTGTCAGTCTGACTGTCTCTCCCCAAGGCATGGCATGATTTGAATAATTCTGGCATTTCCTTCAGGACGGCACAAACAAACGACCTACTCCACAGGTAAGAAGGATCTTTTCTTTCTCTGTTTTATGATCAGTTTTTATTACTTATCCTACACTGTAAATTATACTAACATACTATTTGTAGGCCTATAACCAAATCTGATTGCATTGCCTGTCATTGTTTGTTTATTGATGCGATGCACATTAAGACGTGTATGAATTTATGATACTGTTTGGGTATGTCATATAAGAAGTCTTTAGCCTTTGTATTAATAACAGAGAATCATAATAAGTAATTATTGAGACATTTTTGATTTCTTATATTCTCTAATATTTTTCTGTTTTCTATTTCATCCAATCCATTGATCAGTCAAACTCCTCATTGACTCAACAGACCAAACAACAAAAATTTTCATTGCACTACATGAATAAGATTGAGATCATTCAATAAAATATAAGATTCTGGTTTAAAATTAATGGAGCATTACCATGGTACTTCTATGTGTCCTGCTTCTCCTCTGGGGTGAGTATTTAATCCGGTCTTTATTATATTTTAAGCAGCTTTGAAAAAAAAAAAGTTCCTCTCACAAAATATGTTTATGCATGTTAAAAATGTAGCAGCATATTATGGATTTTTCTTATTATTTTATTGAGAAATTATAGATCTTTTTAATTTTACAAGTCAAAATGAAGTCCTAGGCAAGGCACTACAGTCTCCAATTATTACAGTTTGTTTTTTGTCGTTGTTTTTTTACAAGTTTCACATGTAAATGTTTTTGAAAGATACGAATGCTCTTCCAGTCAAGATGTCAAGAGTATTTCACTAAAAACTGAATATCTGTTCTCAGGTCTTCCCCTTTCAAGTGCTACAGGTCGACTGAGAAGATTTTACTTGATTGATAAAAGAATGAATATAAATGACGCACTAAATGCTTGCAGAAGTGACTACACTGACCTCGTCACAATCTATGATGAAAAAGAGAATATGGAGTTAGTTAATATTCTCAATAATAGTACAAATAGTGTGAGTGGTTGGATTGGTGCCAGCAGCTGTAAATGGTCAAATGGTGCTCCTGCCACATTCATCAAATACAGCAGAACTTTTACTGAGGAAAAATGCTGTGGTGCCGTAAACACTGGTGGAAGCTGGGAGTGTTTCAATTGTGATTCAACAAAAATGTACTTCGTGTGTCAAGGTAATGATCCCTGAGCTGTTTATATCTTATACATATCTAAATGTCATACACAAGTAAAATGATTATCTGTATCCATACAGGGAAAGGACCATACAACTACAGTCTAATCCGTGAAAACAGAAACTGGTTTGAGGCTCAGCTTTACTGTAGAAAGAATAACACTAATTTAGTCAGTATCAGAAATGAGACGGAAAATGATCAGGTGAAGAAAGCAGTAAATGGGAGCAACTCTTTCTGGATCGGCCTCCAATACAGTGACAGCTTTTACTGGCTTGATGGCGGACAGTCTGATTACAAACAGAATAGTTCATCTCAAGGATGCTTTACATTTCTCTTATCAAATGGATCTTGGTCCAAAAGTAACATGGGTAACTATTCTGCTCTGTGCTACAGTAAGTTATATAAAATATGTTATGCTTTAATATCCAACATTTCCAAGTCTACCATATGCTTCAATAAATCAAAACATGCTACTAATTTTATTTTATTTGTATTATTATAATTATTTTCCTCAGAAAGCTTCATTCATGTGAGCACGCATAAAATGTCCTGGGAAGAAGCTCTGGATTACTGCGACAATCGCATGAATACAACTGGACTCCTGACCATTCACTCTGAGAACGATCAGATAGAAACGGAGCGAGAGCTAAGAAGGAGGAATATCTCCGGGCCAGTTTGGGTGGGACTCAGACAGAGTCGACTTTTCGGATTCTGGATTTGGATCAACGGGCTTCATGTGGGAAACTATAGCAACTGGAAAGGGGGAAGTCCACCAGAACATCAGATGTCCCTCCACTGCGGTGCCATAGAGAAGGTGGACGGTCAATACAAATGGTGTGATAAAGACTGCAGAAACAAATATAGGGTTTTATGTGAGATGATATAATATAGGCCCTTTGGTTTATCATATGTGGTTTTCATTTCCCCTCCCAAACAAGAGGAAAAAGAGTTCATGTGTTCAACAGTAAACAGCTCTATCTTCATTTCTTGTATAATAAACCTCATAAAGCTAATGCTATCCTGTTGCCTGTTTGATTTTTATTTTTATCTCATTTATTTTATCATTTTACTTTTGTAATACTTTATGTCATATACTAAAAAAATAACATTAAAAGTTGTTTATGAGTGCATATTATATCATTGAGTCTTTTTATTGTGTTGATAGGCATTTGTACTGTACTTGCCAAATCTAAGTAACAATAGAGAACTGTATTGTAATTTAATACATTGGCTATTTATGACTCAGTAAATCATAGAATGTATTTTTAGGATAGGATTTTTAAGGGTTTGGAGAGGTTTTATAAAATACAATCAGAAAAATGGTTATAGAAACTTATTTGTAGGCTTGTAAATCAAAAATATGTTGATCCAAAACATTTAGTTTAGAGACTTACAAAATGTTTAAGAATTCTTGACGTTCAGTGAATATTGAATTCAAATGATGTTGCATTTTGATAGTATTTATAATAAATGAGATTGTTGGTTAACACATTTACATATTTTAGACATAGATTTTCAAACACTATAACATTACACTGTAAAATAATTTTTCTTACATATACTTGTTGAGCTTTGATGATAAATTTGCCATTAAAAAGGTCTTTGGTGAGACAAAGCTCCTCTTCTGATAAATGAGAGTATATCATATCATAAGTGATTGTGCATATTCAGGTACAATTTCAGTCCGAGGATTTGTAAAGATGTATAAAAGTTTATATTTTAAATGATGTCAACATGATATTGTGTAGATCTCAGTCTCTAAATGTACAGAAATTCATGGTACACACACATCACAAATGCAACAAACTGCATTTGAATCACATTACAGTGCAAAAAGGGACATTATACATCAGTGTCACACTTTTAGATGCTTTATAAAGTTAGAAAAACTGCTGTAGGGAGAGAAGTTGGGCATATGTGATGCTGGTCCGTGTGACAGAAACCCTAAATCACATAATGCAGACTCAGCGCTGCACTTATTGACAATCCTATATAGCGCTGAGGCTGAAAGATGCACTTTGATCACTGTGATTAAATAACACGAGCAACACAGTTTACAACCAGCACAAGTTTCCTGTGTGAGCAAATACAGAAGCATCAGTCATGTAGAGAACAAACCCGGCCAGCGTCTGTGATCCATCACAACTCTGAACTCTGATCCAGACCCTTTCATGAGCTTCGCTTTATTCTTTCTCTAAATCACAGCACAGAAGCTGCAGGACAGTGACTATCTCAACACGCCTTCTTCTGTAGTTCCCAATGGGCCCAAAATCCTTAAAAAAAAAAACACTTACAAATGAATTATGAGCACTGATACCATTAAATGGAGAGCCCAGGGCTGGGTTTCCTGAAACCTTCTTAACGCTGCGTCGTTCTTAAGGTACACCTTAAGCTGTACCTTATCGTTAATACGTGTTTCCCGAAACGTTCTTAGTTAAGTATACCGTCTGTAAGTCATACGTTCGGAAGGTTGGTCTGGACCACTCTTAGCTTTACCTTATCACTGTTGCAGGTCTATATGAATATAATTCTGAAGTTTTAATACACCCAGACAGTGTTCAGTTAGGCTAATTCAAGTGTTTTCATGCAAAGAATAAAATTGTCATTATACGGATTGTTGTTAGATTAATTATATTATCCAAAGGTACATCAGCTGGCGAACCATTAAAGGCTTAATAGTCTATTTAAAGGGAATGATTGTGGTGGGAAGTTTGCTCAAACTATGGCAGCGATACAGCGAATAGTTGTTCTAAAAGACGGCGCCGTCCGCGGATCGCTTTTAAAGGCCAGTGAAAGCATACTGTCAGTTAAGTCCTATTCGGACGCTAATTGTTTATTATGGGCTCGTACGGTATTCTAAACATTTACAGGGGTAAGAGATTTTATTGCCGTCCGAATCTATAATGTCAGTGTTTTTTCTCCCCCAACCCGCGTAAAAATTGTTTTTTGACGAATATAATTGCCGTCTGAATCCACATCTCCGAGTTTACAAGAAGAGATTCAAAATTCACTGTTTAAATCCTTTTTTACGTTAGATGTACACTTTTATTACTGAAATGCTGGAAAGTATTTATAAGAACAATATTTCATCGCAGCGCCACCTCAGCGAACAAAAATGGGAAAGAGAAGAAAGCACGTAAAATTTTTGAAATGGTTATTATGGCAGCAATATATGATACAATTTTAAAGGCTATTATTTTTTGGATTATTTTTTATAATATCCCATGAGTCCTAAAAAAGGCAATTTCAACTATTTCTGAAGTGCTTCTTTTATAAACATCGCTTTCTCACATGACGCAGTGAAGCAGTCCCTGCACGAGAGAATAATTGATTCTTGAGTCGTCAAAATCAACCAATTCAGCAGCATCGCCACGGACAGCACCGGGTAACGTCGCACGTAAGAAGGTATATCTTAAGCAGCTTCCTAAGGTATAGTTCGAGGAACACGCCTATCAGTGGTATACCTTTAGTTAAGTTATACCTTGAGAGTCTTCGTAGCGCGCTAATAGACAACGTTATCGGGAAACCCAGCCCAGAAGGTTTATATTATAATTCTGGAGTGAGCTATCTATAGCATTCAGAATCATCTTAATGGCTGGATGAACAGCCTTTCACTAGAAACTACTTTACACATTTATAAACATGCCAGTTTCATATTTTTAAGAGCATGTTGAAATATAAAAGCATATAATGAAATATTTGGGACTGTTATGTTGCTTTAAAAAAAAATGTCATTTCAAATATACAAATAGCCATCAATAGAGATGAGAAATAGAAAGTTTCACCATCTGCCAGGAGCATGCTAACCATCCAAACACAGACAATTTATGTCATAAACATGTCTTATCAGAATAATCTGATAATCTGACTGCAGTCATTACTTTTATGCATTATTGTGTATTGATTCAGATAGAGAGAGATGTACAAAAAAAGGAATTCTTTCTTTCTTTCTGTTTTTTATTTACTTAACAAAGGGTCCCACTTTATTAGGTGTCTTTAACTATGTTCTTACATTTAAATGAATAATTTGATACAATGCACTTATTGTGTACATACATGTTTTTACATTGTACTTTAAAAAATACCATATGTAATTAATTTCTGTAAGTGTTAATACATCTATATTTACAATGTCCTAAACTTACATGTATCCACCTCAATAGTGTTTTGCACGACACAATAAGTGCATTGTACTTATTTTTTTATGTAAGTACATGTTAAAAACAAAAAATATAAAGTGTTACCAAAAAATGTTCTAAGAATGTTTTGCCAACGTTATCGCACGACTAATTCGTACAAATCCGTACAAGTGAGTATGAGGAGGCTAATTCGTACGAATTCGTAGGATTGATGGGGGTGGGGTCAGGGGTAATATGTATGATTTAGCAAAAATCGTACGAATTCGTACCAGTGAGGTCGTATGAATTCGTACGAATTAGCCACCTCATAAAATACTTGCGAATTGCCGTGAGATCGGGTTGGTCATTAAGACATGAATATGTGATTTAAATGCAACACGCGTGATTCAAAGTTGGTTTTTTTATATTTTAAAAACGTTTTTTTCTTGGATCTACGAACGTTAAGGGAACATTTAATTTTGCAAACATAATGGGAACATTACATTTAAACGTTCTCTGCACGTTCTAAAACAAGTAGAACATTTTTTTTACGTTTTGAGAACATTATTAAAGACCAGGGGCCCTATCTTGCACCCAGCGCAATTGACTTTGTACACCGACGCATGTATCATTCCTATTTTGCACACAACGCACAGCGGACTTTTCCCTCCACAGACGCACGTCGGTAAATTAGGGAATGAACTTGCGCTCCCGGGGGCGGTTCAGCGAAAAGAGGAGGCGTGTTCCGGCACAAACGTTCCCTGGTGCTATTTTGCAGTTTCAGAAAACAATTCCGGCACTGACCAGGAAAAACCTAGTCTAAAGTCAGTGGCGCGTTGCGCATGTTATTCATATGCTATTTTGAGGGCGCATGCTTGGCCATAATCAATGTAGCGTGTGCACAATGCACACACTTTGCTTCTCTCATCTACACAGAAGCAGCAGTTTTCATTTTTGCAAATCATTTATTACTATTACAAGGAAAAATATTAACACACGAGGGAACATCTTGTTGTGTCCATGAAGATGTGAAAATAGGCATGAATCTAGCTTACACATTTACCCAAATTATTATACACCTGTTTAACCGAAGCTAATTTGGGTGTGTTTCTCCATCCCCAATGTCACTTCTCTGTGTTTTACGGCCCTGACGAGAACGTCGGTCTCCTCGGCTGTGAACCGCTCCTGGCGTGCGTCTGGCAAATCCGGCATTATAATAGCAATCCGCCATGGCACAAGCTCGTCTGCTCTTAAAGGGAATGTGAGATGTCGCTCTGATTGGTTTATTTTACGTTACACCCAAACCACACCTATGAGTAATGAAGCTACTTCAGACCAACCCATTTTAGATTTGCGTCGGGCGCAAGAGTCATTTATCCCGCTGGTGTAATAGCAACAGCGCCCGAGATCCACCCACAAAGTTACTTGCGTTTCGCGTTTGATACTTGCGTTTCAGATCGTTAAAATAGGGCCCCAGATAACTTTGAGCAAAAGTTCTATTAATGTCACTGAAATAATGTTTGTTCATAACTTTGAGAGAACCTTTCCAGAACGTTCCCTGTTAGCTGGGAAATCAGAGAATAAGCTGTCAGTTTAGTGTTTAGAAAGAATAATGAAGTTGTCATATATACATGCCTCAAACGTGAACTCAACACTGTTAGTTGGTTGAGGCACATCAGAACAGGACATTGCAGAGCCCAGTGAGTTTGAATATGGACACATTATAGATGATATTTGACTACGGCAATTTTGTTTATGCAAACACTGAGTGAATGAAAGCAGGATCTGAGGATCAGGAGGAAGGCATTTTTTTTATATTTTTTTATTATTAATTCAAACAGCACATTTGAATTTATTGGTAAATGGAAGAAGCAGTGGCTGCAATACTCATAATCCATGGAGTGTACAGTACACATGCACAGATGACGTCAGGGTTTATTTACTGTACACATCATTGTCTTTTTTATTTAATTTTTTAAAGCATAGCAGTTCTGAGAATGTACCATTCACACCACAACCACATCACATTAGGACCATCCTATTGCGTAAATGACACAAACAACTTTTTGCACCACTATACTGAAATACCATTTTGGTCCTTTTCTGACCACCATTTTATTTTCACTAAACACTGAGCTTAATCAAATGAATAAACTGATCAGTGATTAATAGTGATGTCCCTGAACATGCATACACACATTACTGAATATTACTGATATGATGTCTAACACCCACGTGAAGCTACTGATTAACTACTGCTCCAGCCCACTATAAAGTTATCTATAAAAGTATGGGTTTTCTTCAGCACATTATCAGCTGAAATCGTCTTCTCACCAGGTAAGACTGAACGGACTTTACTACCTCTGTTTGCCTTCAGTCAAGAATGCATTTTATGTAAAAGCAGAATATTTTTAATCTCTTGTTTTCTCAGGTCAGCATCAGATGAAGGAAATCCTGCACTGTACATACACTGAAAAAAATTATTCGTTGAAATTAATAAAAAATGTTATCGTAAGTGCTTGCATTCAATTGATTTTATCTACATTTAAACAAATGCATTAAGTTGAACTAAAATTGATTGAGTTCAACTTAATGCATTTGTTTAAATGTAGATAAAATCAACTGAATGCAAGCACTTACGATAACATTTTTTATTAATTTCAACGAATAATTTTTTTTCAGTGTATCTCAAGAACACAAGTAATTATTGAGCCAATTTTGATTTCTCAAATTCTCATTTTTCTTTCATCAGATCACATGAACAAGATTCAGACCATTTGATAAAATATCAGATTCTGGTTTCCAATATGTCAAACATTGCTCTGGTATTTCTGTCTGCCCTGCTCATATTCTGGGGTGAGTATTAAACCATGATTATATAATATGTTGCTGAGCAAATTTGCAAAATAAAAATAAAATAAAATACGAGGTGAAAAACCCCCCAGCTGTTTTGCATGTGAAAATGTAACAGTATTTGTTCATGTTAATGACATTCTCTGTGTAATTAAGAAAGAGATCGCTTAACAGGTTAACTGATTTTATCATCAAGGTCATGGACAGGCGCATGTCTATAATGTCCATATATTAAAGTTCATATTTCACATAACACATGTATAGGGTAAGATGAGGGAAGTTGCCCCCCTTAAAGCATTAATCCACCCAAAATTAAAATGATATCATAATTTACTCATCCTCGTGTCGTTCCAAACCTGCAAGACTTTCATCTTCAGAACACAAATGAAGATCTTTTGATGAAATCTGAGTGATTTCTGTCTCTCTATCGACAAACTACCACTTTGAGAAAGTTCATAAAGAAATCGTAAAACTAATCCATATGAATTGAGTGGTTTAGTTCAAATTATTTATTTATTTATTTTATTTTATTTTTGAAGAGACTTGATCGCTTTATATTATGAACAGATTGAATTTAGGCTTTTTATGCATGTTTTGCATGTGAAAATGTAAAAGTGCTTTTTCATATTAATGACATTCTCTGTGTAATTAAGATAGAGATCGCTTAAACTGTGCATTGTACACTTTTTGAGTTGATATAGGTGCGTTTATTTTTACTGCATATCTAAAATGATTTATCAAGGTGATTTAAAAATTATAACTCATTATAACTGATGTATGAGATGGTGAATGTTTTTATGTGAATAAAAGCCTAAATTAAATCCGTTCATTATATAAAGCAATCGAGTCTCTTCAGAAAATTTGGACTAAATTTTGGACTCAGTTCATATGGATTAGTTTTACGATCTCTTTATGAACTTTCTGAAGCGTCAAAGTGGTATTTTGTCAATAGAGAGACAGAAATCACTCAGATTTCCTCAAAAAGATCTTCATTTGTGTTCAGAAGATGAACGGAAGTCTTGTAGGTTTGGAACGACACCAGGCTGGGTAATTAATGACATCATTTTCATTTTTTGGCAAACTATCCCTTTAAGCCTCGTGTTTTATGAGCAGTAAGATAACCGTATTAATCCACACAGTCACATAGAGCCAAAACAATGTCCTTCTGCAAATAAATGGTATAAATAACATATAGCAAGAAATTATTCATTGCATATTGTTGCTATTATTATCTGCATCGCACTGGTCATCAAAAGGCAGTATTCTAATGTCTATATGGTAATGTTTTATAATTGATAAATAGCATTTCCACAGTATGACGACACTTAAAAAATGTATATGACCAATAAGTCATTACAACTTATGTTTTTACATTACTTTAACTCATCAAAATTATTCAAATAATTTCAACTTTTTAAGTTATAAGAGATTCAACTTGATTTTATAAGTACATTGTATATAATTTAAGTTGAAATTACTTATACAGCCAATTTGATTATACTTAAAAAAAAAAAAAAAAATTAATTAATTTTTAAAAAATAAAAAAAAACTTTTAAAGTTGATATAGGTGGATTGATTTTTACTGCATATCTAAAGATTTATCAAGTTGTAAAGTTATTAATTATTTAATTATGTACATAACATACTATATACACACATGTTCTCCCAGTTTTTCCAGTAAATTCTAAAAACTGAATATTTCTCCTCAGCATTTCCTCCTCCAACTACCGAGAGTCGACTAAGAACATTCGACATAGGACCGAACAGAACTTACAGAGAAACTGCTGAGAAAGAATGCAACACAAACTACACTGGCCTCGTCACAGTTTATGACCAACAGGACAATATGGAACTATCTAAACTGATGAAAAATCAAAGCGTGCTTGTGCAGAGTGCCTGGATTGGTACTTATGGAGGAAATCGCAGTATGAAATGGTCGAATGGTGATGATGTCACATTTAACAGAAGTCTTGAAGGAAGATGTGGGGAAATAGGCCCATGCTGTGCTGCTATAAACGCTGATGGAAACTGGGAATCTCTCCAATGCAACGGGACAAAACACTTTATGTGTTATGAACAAGGTAATAAAATATAACTTATTTTAATATTTAATTTTACAATTAATTAAAACAATATAATTTTCTTGTACCTTTAGATGTTGGGCGAAAATCATACAACTACAGTTTAATCCATGAAAACAGAAACTGGTTTGAGGCTCAGCTTTACTGTAGAGAGAATCACACTGATTTAGTCAGTATCAGAGATAAGACGGAAAATGAACAAGTGATGAAGGCAAAAGGAGAGCATCAAACTCCTTTCTGGATCGGCCTGCTGGAGGACACGGTGGAATGGGCTGATGGAGGACAATCTGCTTACAGAAACTGGCCCTCTAACCCTGACACCTCACCTTATGAAATTATCATGCAACGAGATGGGAGTTGGCATAAAAGATCTGGTGGTGACTTCCATCCGCTATGCTATAGTAAGACAACACAACACTTGCTTTAAAATTTAAATAAGTTCTGGTCTAGCATCGCATGCTTTTGTAATTCAAAGTTAAAGTATTTAACTCTTTTTTTGTATACTTTTCCTCAGAGAGCTTCATTCATGTCAGTGATAATAAAATGTCCTGGGAAGAAGCTCTGGATTACTGCGGCAATCACACGAATACAACTGGACTCCTGACCATTCACTCTGAGAGCGATCAGATAGAAACGGAGCGAGAGCTAAGAAGAACCGTTCATAATATCTCCGGGCCAGTTTGGGTGGGACTCAGACAGAGTCGACTTTTCGGATTCTGGATTTGGATCAACGGGATTCATGTGGGAAACTATAGCAACTGGAAAGGGGGAAGTCCACCAGAACATCAGATGTCCGAGCACTGCGGTGCCATAGAGAAGGTGGACAGTCAATACAAATGGTGTGATAAAGACTGCAGATCTAATTTTACTGTCTTATGTGAGGCGAATTAATATAGAGAGCTATAACTCTCTTACTCTGCTAACTACTGTGTGTTCTTCAGTGCTCTATTCTCTGTCTCTGTTATTGAGTGTAATTTCCAAAAACAATGTGATGTAATGCAATTTAAAACACTTACAAGTTGGGAATTATTTCATTCAGTATCAATATTGCTTCAAGTGGTCAAATAATAAATAAAAGTGCCAAAAAAACAAACAAAAAAGCAGTGCAATGTAGCTTCAAATATTCTAAATTTTATTATATGATTGTATGACAGAAACAAATACAGACGGAGAGAGAAAGGCTGGACTAAAAAGTAAAGTTTTTGTTCTGCTTCGTTGCTTTTTATTTATTTGAGATGTAGCACAAGACAATCTGAAATCACAAAATAATGCAGTAAACTGATATAAAAAAAAAAATATATAAAAAAAATCAAAATAATTCAGACTGAAAAGATTCAGAATAATATACTATTCTGCATGTGAAAATCTAATAAATATATATTCTGCTTGTGACCATCTGGTTAAACTGTTTTTTGCTCTGTGTGAAGTGAATTATCATCTTACCGGGGGTTTATTTTGAACAAATCAATGACACGATTTAAAATTACGACACGCCCTTTTCTTGCAAAACCACATGAGAAAAGTTCTAATTGTGTTTCAAATGAGTGGAGCTCCAGCCCTCCATGATAGTTTTCCTTTGTCTTAATTGTTAATTTCACAGTGTGACATTTCAGACAAACCTCTGGGAAAAGGACACTGTAAATGTTCCCGGGAGTTGATATTCCTCAGGGTCCGTGTCCACACTCGCTAGGTGACCTTTCTGAGCTATAGGCAGCATCGAACATGAACCACAGAAGTCACCAGAACTAGTGAGCACTTCATTATTAGGGGATTGATCCAGTGCCAAACTCTGAGTGACCGTCACCAATGCGGACCCTGAACTTCTTCAGTGCGTGGCATTGATTAGGAACATAAACGCAGCTCTGTCGACATTAATGCATTTGCTGCACGCTTCAGGAGCATTAAGACATTTTTATATATATAAAAATGAATATGAATATTTTAAAATGTAATATATTCAGCATCATTACTCCAGTCTTCTTTTTTTTTTATTATTAATTCAAACAGCACATTTGAATTTATTGGTAAATGGAAGAAGCAGTGGCTGCAATACTCATAATCCATGGAGTGTACAGTACACATGCACAGGTGAGGTCAGGGTTTATTTACTGTACACATCATTGTCTTTTACTTTTTTTTTTCTTAAGTATAGCAGTTCTGAGAATTCACACATTCACACCACAACCACATCACATTAGGACCATCCTATTGCGTAAATGACACAAACAACTTTTTGCACCACTATTGTAGCGTTTATACGCCCACGTATAAATATTATTAATTATTATTCATAACGGAATATGACCAATAATTAATATTTTAATTATTTTTAATTATCTTCAGAATTTACTGTAGCAGAATCAATAGTATGATCATTTTATCAGTTCATCCAATGAACAGAAAGCATAAACAAGTATTAACTCTAGGAAATATAATATCTTCCTGGTCAAGAAAGAATTAATCCCCAGCTAACAATAAATTACGAAGTAAATTAAGGGTAACAGCATAGGTAACTTAAATCGAAGTTCAAGACAATAAATCTGATAAGCACACACGAGTAATCTCTTTTAAATACAAACAATACTTTATTGATTATATAGACTACTAACACATAAAGCTAATATCTAACACAAACACACGCACACACACACATACACATTCATACGCGTTGCAGAAAGGGATAGAGTGAGGAAAGAGTGGGTTTAAGAGTGAAAGGATGAAATCTCACGATTTCATATACACTAGACATGACCTGAACAAACCATCAATCATTAATTTAACCCTTCTATCGTTTTAGGCAGGTTATTAAAGTTATATAAATACACCAGTTAAGATTTTAGCCTGCATGGAGGTACTTGCGTATTTGCTTTTGGGGATTCCCTTTTTGTTGCGTGAAAGGGGTTTTCCCGGTCCGTTCGGTCTCCTCGTGCCTGATGTCTGGATCACGGGGTCAGTCACGTGGTGTGCTGGCGGAATGAGAGTCTTTGTTTGAAGCTGGCTTTGCAGAAGAAACGTGGCTCGAAATCTTGTCGCAAAACTTAACTTAGAACCGACACTCACAACGGAAAAGAAATGAAACTAAGAAAAGAAAGGAAATTGAGAGTAGATGATGATGGCTTGAATGAAGCTATTTAACCCATGTTCTTCAGATCTTGATTTGGGTTATTTCGTTTGCGCGTTTACATGGTTCCTATAGAGAGAGAGAGAGCTTCGAGAGCAGCGAGAGAGAGAGCGAGAGAGAGCAGCGAGAGAGAGGGCTTTGTTTTTGGGTCTAAGGTTTTAAACTAAAATTTTGTCCAACCTCCAGGATGAGTTCTGGCCAATTAGACACTGGCTGAATTTAGGAGGTGACGTTCTTTTCAGTTCTGATCGTAAATCATGCTTATCTGTGCTCTCCTTACTAACAGAGAGAACAGGGGCCACAGTTTAGACATGATTTCTAATTAAAAGAAGATCAAAACATATTACACCGATATCATTCAAGCCATCTTGCTAGTTGTGTTCGTAAGATAGCATTGATATGAAACAGTACACACTTTCATTCATTCACTCCTTCTAATAGTTAATATAATAACTATTACCTGAATTAAATGGGATCAAAACATATTATCTTATTAAAATATACATATAAGTGGTGGAAACAACCCAGGATTAGGTAGTTGCATGATTGTTTGATCATGAGTCCATTGAAAATTGTTCTTGAATGATTTTATGTATAGTTATTGATAAGAATCAGTTCTCTGGTGAAGAGACAGAACTCTGTTTGTTCAGAGGTCTTAATGAGGAGGTGTTCAGGAATGTAGTCGGGGGTTTCAGTAACATCTGCTGGTGTCGATTCTTCTTCTAAAGGGTCTTTTGCAGACTCTCTGGCACCGGGATGGGTGACTTATGGCTCTGGTCTGTGCGGACACTGTCTTTATCTTAACCAGTCCGTATTAGGCCACAAAGCTAGCCATTGACCAGTTATGTGATAGTGCCGGGGGCTCCTTCAATTAGTCAGACCGGTGATGATCATGAGACGTTCTGAACAAATCTTCCCCCCTCAGTCATCGAGAAGTAGAGAATTTGAATTAATATTCAAAAAGAAGATTAGTTGGTGGTTGCTTTCTACCCATTGTCGTTACATATCCCCCCTCCGTTCGACGATGTGTTGAGTAGAAGACATCGGTGAACGCTGGAGAAATGGGTAGAGGAAGCAAACACACACGGCAAACAACAAGACAACACCTCCATGACTGGTCACTTTACTGGTGCAGGACATTAGATTACCTAGGCATAAACAGGTTCACTCTCTCAATGTAGTTAATCACGTTGAATAAAGTTTAGTTCAATCTTAGGACCGTTATCCTAGTTCGTTTTGGGACGGTGATTAATCAATTTTGTGATTAAATTTGATTTGTTTGTTTTATTCTCTTCTAAATTGTTCTAGGTTTGGCCCAATTTACCTTTCAATTTGTGATACGAATGATGCAGGGAGTTCTCTGGCTCACATTCGTTTTAAGGTGACTTACAAATATTAGGCGTGGTGTGTCAATCCTATTATTGCGACCTTGACCCTTATAGGGTGGACAGGCATTTTACCTCATAAAAGAAGAAGGAAAGGAAGGAAGAGGTAAAACAAAACAAAGCAGTTGAGTGTTCCTGGTATGACTTATAACTACTGTTGCGCAGCTAAGGTGTCAGGTATCACGATGTAATGAGAGGTGTTCTCAGGTGTACTTGTTGGATGGGTAGTTACCATGTTTCCTATGGTAAGTGTAGCTACGTTGTTAAGCTAGTTTCTGAAGTTAGTTTTTACCTGTGGGAGAAAACATGTTTGTTGCGTGTTTTGCACGGTAGAGGTGGTTAACTTCTATATGTTAGTGAGTATGTTAGGGGTGTTGTGTAGTGTATGCATGTATGCATGCATGTATGTATGTATGTATGTATGGTCAGATCTGTTTCAGTCTGTTTTGCTCCCCCCTTTGCTTGATGGCTTAGCTTTGATGAGCTTGTTGCCTCTTTGCCTTGGAGAAAGGATCTTCTGTGATCTGCTGGGGGTCAAACCAGTAAGGCAGGAAGTTCTCTGGCAGACATGGGGAGGTAGTTTGGCATGGCTGCGTGAAGCTGTAGTGCGAAACTTGGTCTCCGTTGTTGCATTCCTCCGATGGTGCCTTCTGGTTGTGACAACCTTTCTGATCTTCTGTGCTTACTGTTGTTGCTGTAGCACACACATGGTTCTTGAGTTGGAGCTCGTTTGGTGGTTTCTTTATGAGTGATGGGTAACCAGGATGGTGTTTTCTGGTACCTCTGGGTGTTTGTCAGTGGTTGACTGTGAGAGACCACTTTGTTCTGTGTTGTTGTAGAACAAGTGGTTGTCATCTTCATTATGAAGGTGTATCAGATGAGTCGTGGGTCTTCCGTTCCATCGCTAGTCATAGCAAATTTGACTCATCTTGTTGGTCATCCGTGTTCAGCCTGCTTTCTAGGAACACTTCCCGTTGCCTCATTAGTGGTTCCATGTCTTTTCCATGCGGTTGGTGTGGTAGCTGTCATCGGCATGGGAGTCACGTTCTCTGTGCTTCTTACGAAGAACTGTGGTGTTGTCATGCCACTGGTTGTCTTCCAGTGCAAGGCTTGTGTCTTGGCTGAAGGAGTTTGAAATTGTGGATGTTTTCAAACCTTTCTTTGAGGACATCTTCTGTTTGATGTGGGCCTTGTGTGTCAGGTCACGCAGCTGTTGAATTGTCATTGTGTCTGCGCAGGCCTCGAGACCAAGATAATAACTCAATCCGGGGTGCAGATTTCTCAGGAAGAGGTTTTTGAAATTCACATCCTCTTCATGTTCAGGTGAGTTATGTGCACCAAAGAAGGCTTGTCGAAAACGGTGGTAGTAGGCTTGAGGAGTCTCTTGCCGACCTTGCTTAGTTTCCAAAGCGATTAACACACCATGTTCCGACTCTGGGCCTGTGAATTCTTTAATCAGTGTCTCACATAGCAGCTGGTAGTTTGACTTGACATGAGCAGGTTGTCGGTCTAGGAAGCTTCGTACCTTTGGAGTGGATGTCGATCTGAGGATGTAAAACCTGTCTCTGTCAG
The DNA here is from genome assembly GCF_965113295.1 of Leuciscus leuciscus. NCBI lineage: Eukaryota > Metazoa > Chordata > Actinopteri > Cypriniformes > Leuciscidae > Leuciscus > Leuciscus leuciscus. The sequence goes on from NC_138728.1 coordinate 2,578,224, forward strand.
TCACATGTGGTCTCACCTCTAGGTGGAAGTTGATATCTCGGATGTGGGCCTGGATGTCTGGGCCCTCCGTGGAGTTCAGGTTGAACTGAGTGATACTCTTAACCAGCTGGTTGAGATCTTTACAGGTCATCCCCTGTGCAGCTTTGGAGTCTGCCTGAATGAGCTCTCTTTGTTTGTTGGCAGTGAACAGTTCTGTGGTGAAGGCTGGTGACCTTTCGGGTTGTGGCCATTCACTTCTTTCACTGTATGCCAGTTCTTGGATGGAGGACTCTGTTCTGCTCAGCAGTGGTGATGCTGAGGGAGGTCTCTCCCTTCTTGGCTCTGGTTTCTGTTTGAAAATGTGCTGGAGTTCATCTCTGACCGCGTAGAGCTCGTCGTTGACGTCATCTCGCTGTTGGGTCAGATGGTCGATTTCAGCACTGCACCTTTCCAGGTGGTCTTTCAGAGCAATGATCTTAGAGTTCTTGACTTTAATGTCAGCTTTAGCTTTCTCTAGCTGGTGTTCAGCAGACTGGAGTTGGTTTACCAGGTGCTTCTGGACAGTCTTTAATTCTTGTTTGTCACGTTCAGTGACTGCAAGGGCTTCTTGGAGCTTGTAAACTTGCTTCTTTGTTTCTTGCTTCACTTTGTCGGGCACTTCGAGTTCGACTTGAGCTTTCACTTTGAGCTGGTCAGTGCAGAGTTGAGTGTGCATCAGCTCTCTCAGGAACTCAGTGGTCTGAAGCTTGAAGTCGTCCTGGACTTTCACTTCCAGCTTGTCTATGCGGCTCTGGGCACGTGTCAGCTCCTCCTGAAGGTGGGTGATGTGCTTGTCGCTTAGTGTCAGCTGGGCTGTGAAGGCATTGCTTAGGGAACAGATAATCTTGGTTAGTTCCGTGTGGTTGTGGTTCTGATTCTGGCTTGAATCGTGTGTCAGGAATCTTCTCAGCGTTATGATTATTATTAAAAATAATAACAGTTCAAATGTCTTTGGTGTGAGGCAGTCTGCAATGCCTCCGAGCCAGGCGTCCACGTCAGTGGGGTTTGTTGTCCACGACATGTTGGCACGCTGGGGTGAAGAGACTGACACAGATCTGTGTGGGGTGTAAGCCTATATGTGGTTGAACAGCTAAGTGTCGTTTCAGTGACTGTACAACAATAGTGAAGTGTTGTAATGTCTAAGTGTTGGTCTCAGTGTAGACAGGTAGGTTAGTGATGTGGAAACTTTGTCACTCAACTAAGTGAGGGAAAGAGAGAAAAAGGTTAAAACAAATCTCAATTGAAAGGATTTTTTTTTTTTTGAAAAGCTGGTTTAAACTCGTGATGTGTCACTCAACTGAGTAAGGGGAAAAAAAAGAGAGAGGTTAAAACCAATTTCAATAAAACAAGAAAGAAAATTCTTAAGTAGGAGAAATATTATTTTTCTCGTAAATGCTTCCTATCGGTGAGAATCTGTTTCCAGAAAGGTAAACAATATTATTGCTTATGTTTACAAGGAAAAATAATACAATAATAATGCTGATACCTTTTTCCGAGTTTTACAGGATTGACACCACACACCGTCAGTTGGACCGCTTACAGCTGGGATGCTATGAAGGCGACGGTTGCTCAACACTGGTCTCTGTTAATTGATCTTGGATAAGATGTTAAATTGTAAATTGCGTTTACAAAGACAGAGAGAGTATGGAGAACAAGAGAGGGTTTGATTACAAATCAAATACCTAATAATTGTTTTCTTTGGAAAAATTATCTTTCTCTTTCTTTAGACTCGATTGATGGTTCTTCCAGGTTTGTTTCCTACAAATGTGAAGGATGGGAAATCAGGACAGAACAGGAAGGATGTAAGAAGGAAAGGAGGGAAGGAGATTGGATCCACAAATGGCTCTGGAGCCTTTGTCGAACTACAAGTATAGAATTGATAGTTGCCAACCAACTAAACATTCAAAAATAAAGCTTTGTAAAGAGAGGGTTATCTCTGATTTATTTGAAACTTGTAGTGAGATACCAATGTCTCCTATTGAGGCTCAGGTGTGTCGCTCCACAGCGACAAAAAGAGGTAAATGGGTAAAATAGAATGGTTAAGTTTATAACCACAACTTGAGAAGGAGGTTACAACGCAATAACAATAAATGAGCAAGTAGGAGTCTAACAATATTTGAAATAGGGAAATGTGGGTTGAATAAGTTTACTTAACTTTCAAAGTTCAAAACGTATTCACCTTAAGTGATTAAATCTAAAAGAGTAATTTAGAAATTATGAAAATTATGAAATTAGATTTATTAAAAATAAATCTAGAAATCATTAGAAATTACCTGTTTAGAAAAATAGATTTTCAATTTTAATTTCCTTTTTTAAATCAAATTAGAATTTGACAATTAATAATCATAAACCAGTATTTTCTTTTTCAAGTAAAATGCAGGTAAACGAAATTAATAATTGCAAACGAAATTTCCTTTTCACGGAAAATATGGGTAATTAAAATATTAGACAGGTAAAATAAGAAAGAAGAAAAGACCAACAGGTGTAAAAATCAAGGTGTTTAAATGGTTAAATCACTTTAACGTTGTTCAAACAGACACTGTATTTAACCACTGATGTTAATACAAATGACAAACGTAAATAATGCTTAAGGCTTTAGCATATAGGCCTCACTGTGAACAACTGCCTAGGTTAGGTTAGCTTAGCCAAGGGTTAGCAGCTAGCTTAGCCACCAAAGGGTTTGTTTACACTGTGGTCAGGGCTTTGCTGTGGCTCTGATCATGCGAGGGTCAGAGTTCCCCCGGAAGCGTTGGTTAAGACTTCCGTGTCACGATTGTAACTATGGCGACAAAACAACGCTAGTGGGCAAACATGTGAATTGCAGTTTGTAAACAGTAATGCATGTTACATGAAATGTCGGCACATTTCAACAATGTTCAAAGAATATGCACGTCGATCATATTACGTGAAATGTCGGCGCATTTCAAAAATACAAATAAAGGACACCACTCGTAGTTTTTACGACGTGGGGCTTCACTCAGTTGTTTAAGAGTGAGATTAACTTTAAAGGGCAGCTTTGCGCTGTAATAGATGGAACAATAGCGATCTCGGCGGATCGTCTCTGTGCAATGTTATCTGAGCACACAAAAACAACAGGGTTCCTAACTGTTGGTTAAGTTTCAACGTCAAGCTTTACTTGAACACAACTTTAAATAATTCCTATTCAACTACACTCGGACATACGCAGTGTTTACGCGAGAATTAATTGAACTGACACAGATAAGCTTATAGTTTATCACGGGGATTGCCGTGGGACACGCACGGACAACCTGAGAAATAAAGACTAATCTGTGAGGAGAATATTCGTCCTTGCAGTGGAACACGCACTGAGTGACAATCAGATAAATAAGGAACGTTAGACGAGGGACACGCTCATCCGTCCTTTACATGGTTATTTTAATTACTGCAGTATAATTTCGTTAAGCTCTCTGGCTGATACAAACACACATAAGTTACAGCTTTGAAAGACGCTGGAACACGCAGACGTCAGTAAGCTATAATTAAAGTATTTCAGAGATTGAGGGACACGCTCAATCCTTACCTTATCATTGTGTGAGATCTTATATCTTGGGTTATTTTACTGCAGTTTAAAATAAAATAAAAATAGGCAGGCAGCCTAGACTAGAGTAACAGCTCTCTCTGTGTATTCACATTCATTCAAACAGGGCGCGCGGCGCTCGCTGCATACGTCATACACACAGACTCGGAGGTTCGGATCTCTCCCTTCGCATACTATGAAAATATAATTACTTCGTATATGCTTACAATTTAGGTTAAACTGCCCGCATTCTCCACCAATTTAATGTAGCGTTTATACGCCCACGTATAAATATTATTAATTATTATTCATAACGGAATATGACCAATAATTAATATTTTAATTATTTTTAATTATCTTCAGAATTTACTGTAGCAGAATCAATAGTATGATCATTTTATCAGTTCATCCAATGAACAGAAAGCATAAACAAGTATTAACTCTAGGAAATATAATATCTTCCTGGTCAAGAAAGAATTAATCCCCAGCTAACAATAAATTACGAAGTAAATTAAGGGTAACAGCATAGGTAACTTAAATCGAAGTTCAAGACAATAAATCTGATAAGCACACACGAGTAATCTCTTTTAAATACAAACAATACTTTATTGATTATATAGACTACTAACACATAAAGCTAATATCTAACACAAACACACGCACACACACACATACACATTCATACGCGTTGCAGAAAGGGATAGAGTGAGGAAAGAGTGGGTTTAAGAGTGAAAGGATGAAATCTCACGATTTCATATACACTAGACATGACCTGAACAAACCATCAATCATTAATTTAACCCTTCTATCGTTTTAGGCAGGTTATTAAAGTTATATAAATACACCAGTTAAGATTTTAGCCTGCATGGAGGTACTTGCGTATTTGCTTTTGGGGATTCCCTTTTTGTTGCGTGAAAGGGGTTTTCCCGGTCCGTTCGGTCTCCTCGTGCCTGATGTCTGGATCACGGGGTCAGTCACGTGGTGTGCTGGCGGAATGAGAGTCTTTGTTTGAAGCTGGCTTTGCAGAAGAAACGTGGCTCGAAATCTTGTCGCAAAACTTAACTTAGAACCGACACTCACAACGGAAAAGAAATGAAACTAAGAAAAGAAAGGAAATTGAGAGTAGATGATGATGGCTTGAATGAAGCTATTTAACCCATGTTCTTCAGATCTTGATTTGGGTTATTTCGTTTGCGCGTTTACATGGTTCCTATAGAGAGAGAGAGAGCTTCGAGAGCAGCGAGAGAGAGAGCGAGAGAGAGCAGCGAGAGAGAGGGCTTTGTTTTTGGGTCTAAGGTTTTAAACTAAAATTTTGTCCAACCTCCAGGATGAGTTCTGGCCAATTAGACACTGGCTGAATTTAGGAGGTGACGTTCTTTTCAGTTCTGATCGTAAATCATGCTTATCTGTGCTCTCCTTACTAACAGAGAGAACAGGGGCCACAGTTTAGACATGATTTCTAATTAAAAGAAGATCAAAACATATTACACCGATATCATTCAAGCCATCTTGCTAGTTGTGTTCGTAAGATAGCATTGATATGAAACAGTACACACTTTCATTCATTCACTCCTTCTAATAGTTAATATAATAACTATTACCTGAATTAAATGGGATCAAAACATATTATCTTATTAAAATATACATATAAGTGGTGGAAACAACCCAGGATTAGGTAGTTGCATGATTGTTTGATCATGAGTCCATTGAAAATTGTTCTTGAATGATTTTATGTATAGTTATTGATAAGAATCAGTTCTCTGGTGAAGAGACAGAACTCTGTTTGTTCAGAGGTCTTAATGAGGAGGTGTTCAGGAATGTAGTCGGGGGTTTCAGTAACATCTGCTGGTGTCGATTCTTCTTCTAAAGGGTCTTTTGCAGACTCTCTGGCACCGGGATGGGTGACTTATGGCTCTGGTCTGTGCGGACACTGTCTTTATCTTAACCAGTCCGTATTAGGCCACAAAGCTAGCCATTGACCAGTTATGTGATAGTGCCGGGGGCTCCTTCAATTAGTCAGACCGGTGATGATCATGAGACGTTCTGAACAAATCTTCCCCCCTCAGTCATCGAGAAGTAGAGAATTTGAATTAATATTCAAAAAGAAGATTAGTTGGTGGTTGCTTTCTACCCATTGTCGTTACACTATACTGAAATACCATTTTGCTCCTTTTCTGACCACCATTTTATTTTCACTAAACACTGAGTTTAATCAAATGAATAAACTGATCAGTGATTAATAGTGATGTCCCTGAACATGCATACACACATTACTGAATATTACTGATATGATGTCTAACACCCACGTGAAGCTACTGATTAACTACTGCTCCAGCCCATTATAAAGTTATCTATAAAAGTATGGGTTTTCTTCAGCACATTATCAGCTGAAATCGTCTTCTCACCAGGTAAGACTGAACGGACTTTACTACCTCTGTTTGCCTTCAGTCAAGAATGCATTTTATGTAAAAGCAGAATATTTTTAATCTCTTGTTTTCTCAGGTCAGAGAACTTCATTCATGTCAGTGAGAATAACATGTCCTGGGAAGAAGCTCTGGATTACTGCGACAATCCCACGAATACAACTGGACTCCTGACACTCTGAGAGCGATCAGATAGAAACGGAGCGAGAGCTAAGAAGGAGGAATATCTCCGGGCCAGTTTGGGTGGGACTCAGACAGAGTCGACTTTTCGGATTCTGGATTTGGATCAACGGGCTTCATGTGGGAAACTATAGCAACTGGAAAGAAGGAAGTCCACCAGAACATCAGATGTCCCTCCACTGTGGTGCCATAGAGAAGGTGGACGGTCAATACAAATGGTTTGATAAAGACTGCAGAAACAAATATAGGGTTTTATGTGAGATGATATAATATAGGCCCTTTGGTTTATCATATGTGGTTTTCATTTCCCCTCCCAAACAAGAGGAAAAAGAGTTCATGTGTTCAACAGTAAACAGCTCTATCTTCATGTCTTGTATAATAAAGCTCATAAAGCTAATGCTATCCTGTTGCCTGTTTGATTTTGATTTTTATCTCATTTATTTGATCATTTTACTTTAGTAAACCTTTATGTCGTATACAAAAAAATAACATTAAAAGTTGTTTATGAGTGCATATTATATCATTGAGTCTTTTTATTGTGTTGATGGGCATTTGTACTGTACTTGGCAAAGTAACAAGAACTGTATTGTAATTTAATACATTGGCTATTTATGACTCAGCAAATCATGGAATGTATTTTTAGGATATGATTTTTAAGGGTTCGGAGAGGTTTTATAAAATACAATCAGAAAAAAATGGTAAAATAAACTTATTTGTAGGCTTGTAAATCAAAAATGTGATTTTAACACACATTTTATTCCTATGGATGGATAGACATTGAAATATGGACATTTTGATCTAAAACATAAACCCATTTATATAATGAACAAGTTTAGAGAGTTACAAAATGTTTAAGAATTCAGTGAATATTGAATTCAAATGATTTTTCATTTTGATACTATTTTTAATAAATGAGATTGTTGGTTAACACACACAGCAAAAACTCCAGACTCAAGAGTGTTAAAGTGTTAAATTAAAGGTACAATATGCAATAGTTTTCTGCCGCTAGAGGGCGCTACATTCCAAACAATAACAACGGCGTAGCTTGATGACGATGTGAAGGAGCGTGGAATGATGGGAACTGTCGTTTTAAACTCCACCGTGGATGTAAATCAGTCAGACGGGAATCGAAAAATCATGTTCATGGATGAGGCTAAGTTCTATTTTTATAAATGTTGCGTTTAATGACATGCTTTTTGTGGCGAGGGGGGACGTGGTTCAGCGCGGTCTGTGATGGGAGAGAGAAGAGACGAGCGGGACGCAAGTAGGTCAAGTGCAAATGACGAACACCTGTGTCTTATTGCAGTATTATTGCCGTGGAGAGACCGCTTATAAGCCGCGCTGGAACGAGAGAGAGACTGGAGAGAAAATTGGACGCAGAGGAAGAAAACCGGTGGATCCGAGCTCTCATTTTTGAACTGTTTTGAGCCGTCGCGGTTGCCACGGTGAATGCGCGTTGTGCGCGACTTTTGTTTGTTTTGCTTTATTTTAATAAAGTACGAGTCCCAGTCACAACGACCCGTCTTCTTCCTTCCTGACTCTTAAACCTCATCACACTTTTATTTCATTAAAATGAATTAACCGCAAGAAAAGTAAGGTTTAATACTAAATTGGTTATCATAGATGTTACTGTATTTGTCGAATTCATTGTTGTGATAACGCGGCGCAGTTTTATGTGTTCTAAACAATTGTTGTAAAAGTACATTCGAACATGCCCACATAATTTGCCAAAATACTGATTAATCTTTATGTATAACACATGCTATATTTATTTACATGGCCATAAACATCAGACGTGATAAACAATGTCAATAAACTAAACACAAACCTAAAGCAATAATACTTCCCTTACATAAACATAACTATTACCGAATGCTACATTTGGAAGATATAAAATTAAGCATGCTTTGTCGACAGAACCAGCTGCAATCGGTAAAGAATAATTGTGTACCATAACGACTGCAAGAAACAAGCTAAAGTTTGTAGCTTGATAGACGCTACAACTTCCGCATTTGTCCAGGACTCCACGCAGTACGAGCGGAAACCGAGGGTAACGCGGATATGACGCAATTGACTGGCGACTCCCAGCTCCCCCCTGCTCTAACGCCCCGTTTCCTTGGTTAAAATCGCAATTTTCTCACGATTTAAAAATAGTTGGAAACATTTGGGATATTGTAAGTAATCAACTTAACAAAATATATAACACTGGCCTTAAAATTTTGGGATATTTTTATGCAAAATTCTTACATATTGTACCTTTAAAGGTGCATTAAGCAACTTTTCATGTTAAAAATACCCGTTTTCTAACCCATACATGCTTAAACAATTGCCTGATGGGCTGAATGAGCCCTTCTCTGATCACTGAGATTGTCTCTATAATCCTGTACAGTAAAATAAATAAGAGGGATTCGGGCCGGAATTTTAGACTGGGCGTGACGTCATGCGTGTTCACGGCACGCTCACCTGGCTGTCTGGCAGGTTTGTGTATTCGCCGCCATTCTCCGTAGAAGATGGATTCTAAGAGACCGGCTTGTAGTTCATTTAAAACACCAACGCAAACTCCACGTAAGATAAAAAAAAGAAAACTTTTGTCCGTGAGCGTGCACACTTCTGGCTGCAGTTTCGCTTGCCGCCAGAGGGGGCATAGTTCTGCAAAAACTCAGAGACTTGCACAATGCACCTTTAAGACTCAGAATTTTACAATGTAGAAACAATGGATTCATCTTTTCACACCGGTCATGAATATTAGACATGCTGAAGATTGTAATGAAGAGCAGTTTGATGATGCTTTTGGTCACTTTGGTCAAACTTGGGCTTTAAACATTGAAGATGAATGTGAAGCTGTGGTCGTCTTTGCAAACCCACTTTTTGAGCACAACTTCGAAAATATGCATTATGGCAAATATGAAGGTCTAAGATGATATAAAGGTCTAAGGTTAGAGAAAAAAGAAAGTAAATAGTATTTTTGTAATCTCCTTTAAAGTACAAATGTACCATTGTTTTAGAAATGTGACCTTTGTATTCATTTCATATGTCTTTGGTGTGTTTTCTGTCTAAATTTGAATGTTAATTTGAATTTTAGCAGGAAGGGTTGACAAAATATGTTTTTTTCCTCATTGGATGAACAGATAACGGTCATATAATCTTCTGACACACATATTTATGTGTAGTCCGTCTAGTTGGGTGAAGAAACTCATATCAGGTGAGTCTCTCTTTACTTAAATGAGAATTAAATGCTTTAGTGTTTCTATCAATCTACACGTTTTTGCAGTTTTGTCATTAATAGCTGTTTGTGATACTGTAGACTACATGTTTCACAGTATTTATGGGAGAAATTTAGTGTAAGCAAATTTAAAATTAAGTGAAAGTTTTGCTGCTATTAGATTTATGCTCTGCTTTTAACATGGTCGGCACTCTGGTCTCCATTATGGAGAGTTGTGTTGGACTATGAGGCACTTTTTTAAAAGGCTGATAACAGACCAACATTGAATCAAGATCGATATTTAACATTGATTTTTTTCATCAGGTTTGCACCTTGAAATAATGTTATTTCAATTATAAAGATCAAGATGGACATTAAAATAAAATCACTTATTTTACATCGAATCAACATTGAAACAATAACAAATCAATCTTGCTTTATGTACAACACGATCTTAATTAAATCTTAAATAAATAGAACAAATCTTACTTTATTTCTATGCTGGTGAATCAAGTCTGTTTTTACATCTTTCAAGCAGAAACTATGTTTAATTTCATTTAGAAAGTGTGTTATATTATTAATGCATTTTACAGCAATCACTTATGAATGATTTCAGTGATAAATAAAAAAATTAAAAAAAGAAGCATTATCAGCAGTTCAGATCAACAGTTTCCCAAAATCACCTGATCATATTGTCTCTTGGATTTATATTTAAAATAGACTGACTCTAATTTGAGAAGAATATCCTAGTTTGTAAAATAAAAAATGAAATTAAGCCATCTTTTGCAACATATCTATTTAAAATGTAACATACAAAAGTCTTAACTGTAGATATCTGTGAAATAATCAGAGAATCTGATCACAACGTCTACACTGTAAAAATGAATATGCTATATCTACTCAATAAAATTGTGGCAACAGATTACAAGCAATATTATTAATTAAATGTAACAAATTAGAATTGAGTAATAATTAATCAAATTAATTCCTTAAAAGTTAACCATTTAAAATGAGTAAAATTTACAAAAAAAAATGTTTTAAACAAAAATATCTGAATAACAGACAGACATCAATGATGAATTAAGTACTCTTTATTTTTTATTGCCAACATTGAAGACACTTGATGTTAACAAGCAGAATCACTGAAGGAGAAAACGTCTCGGGTTACGACTGTAATCTTCAGGAGAAGGGAACGAGAAGGGAACGAGCCACTGCGTCGTCGTCGTGACGACACTTTGGGGAGCGCCCTTAGCGTAGCGCGTCTGAAGCATGAATGAAATCCATCCAATCCTGATTGGTGCTGCGTCATGACGTAGTACAGGGTTTCTCAAACTCGGTCCTGGAGGGCCACTGTCCTGCACAGTTTAGCTCCAACCCTGATCAAACACACCTAGCTGTGAGTTTCTAGTGATCCTAAAGACATTGATTAGCTTGCTCAGGTGTGTTTGATAAGGGTTGGAGCTAAACTCTGCAGGACAGTGGGCCCTCCAGGACCGAGTTTGAGAAACCCTGACGTAGTAGATGACGGCATAACCGGAAGATACAAAGGGACGCTGGCACAAACACACGTTAGCTCCTTTGCGATGAAGCAAGCGCTCTGCCCGTGATAGGTGTGGCGACGAGACGCAGTGTCTCGTTCCCTTCTCGGGGAACAAGGGTTACAATCGTAACCCGAGACGTTCCCCTTCGAGGGAACTTGCACTGCGTCGTTATCGTGACGACACTTTGGGGAACGTAATGCCCACTATGCCACACCGTAATCACGCCCGCCCTAGTATGAAGCTGGAAGACCAAGCATACCTAGGACGCGAGCATTTTGGTGCCAGGCGTCACAGGGAGTTGCAGACTGTAGAAACGTATGAAGGTGTGCGGGGTAGCCCACCCAGCCGCCTCGCAAATCTCCTGAAGCGAGACACCAGAAAGGAGGGCCACCGAGGAGGCCATGCCCCTGGTGGAATGAGCCCTCACGGTCATAGGTGAAGGCAAATTGCGCACCTGATAAGCCGTGGCTATAGCCTGGACAATCCAATTGCTGATTGTCTGTTTAGATGCAGGCAGCCCTTTCTTGGGTGAACCAAAGCACACCAACAACTGGTCTGACTTCCTCCACTGAGAAGACTTCTCCAAGTAAACCCCTAGGGCTCTGACTGGGCAGAGCAGGTGAAGTCTCCCCTCTTCCGCCGTCACATGAGGTGGTGGATGGAAGGCCTGAAGAACCACTGACCGTGCCACACTAGACGGCACCTTGGGCACATAGCCCGGTATAGGATGTAAGATTGCCTTAACTCCGCCAGGGGCAAACTCCAGGCAAGTTGGCGTTATCCCCCACTCTCCTCAGAGAGGTGATAGCAAGGAGAAAGGCCACCTTGAAGGTCAGGTTCTTTGCCTCAGCCGACTCCAGTGGCTCGAACCCTTCAAGTACCACCGCCAGGTCCCAAATTGGGACTCTGGAGTGAGCCGCAGGCCTCATCCTCCAAGCCCCACGGAGAAAACGTACAACCAGATGGTGCTTTCCCAAGGGCCCATCACCTACAGGCGAGTGGAAAGCCCCAATGGCAGCCACATACACCTTAAGTGTGGACGGGGAAAGACCGGCGGAAAAACGATCTTGGAGGAACTCCAGCACTGAAGCCACTGGGCAGTTAACTGGGTCCACCTCACGCTCTCTACACCAAGTGGAAAACACATTCCACTTCAGGCTGTACAGTCTACTGGTGGAAGGAGCCCTGGAGCTGAGTAGGATCTCGACAACACCTTCTGACAGGCCAGCCTCTAGGTACCGAACCCCCTCAGGGGCCAGACCCAGAGGTTCCACAGCTCTGGCTGGGGGTGAAATATTGTGCCCCCTACCTGCGACAGAAGATCCCTCCTCAGAGGGACCTGCCACGGGAGGCCGTCCAGCAGTGCTACAATGTCCGAGAACCATACCCGGGTCGGCCAGCGGGGTGCTACTAAAAGTAGACTGATCCCCTCCCGGCGGACCCGCTCCAAGACTCCCGGGAGCAGAGCGATCGGGGGAAATGCGTACAGACGCAGCCTCGGCCACGTCTGCATCATGGCATCCAGCCCCAGCGGAGCTGGATACCTGAGAGAGAACCACAGTGGACAGTGGGACGTCTCTTGAGACGCGAACAGATCCACTTCCACTGGGCCGAATCTCACGCACATGCCCTCGACCACCTCGGGGTGGAGTCGCCACTCCCCGGGCCTCAGCCCCTGCCTCAACAGGACGTCTGCTCCCTGATTTTGGTCCCCAGGGACGTACATCGCTCTGAGAGACAACAGTTTCCCCTGGGACCACAGAAGGATCTGGTGTGCCAGTCTGCATAGAGGGCACGACCTCAGACCCCCCTGATGATTCAGATACGCGACTACAGATGTGTTGTCCGAGCGTATCAGGACATGGTGGCCGCGGAGGTCCGGAAAAAAGCTCCTCAGAGCTTTGTAGACCGCCAGCATTTCCAGGCAGTTGATGTGCCAGGAAGAATGCCGGGTGTCCCACAGGCCTCTCACAAAGTGGCCGTCCATGACCGCGCCCCAACCAATGAGGGAGGCATCTGTTGAAACGGTTTTCCGGCAACATGATGCTCCCAGCACCGGTCCCTGGGACAGGAACCAAGGTTTCCTCCATATGACAAGAGAACGAAGGCATCTGCGTGTTACCCTGATCATACGGAACGGATTTCCCCTTGGGGAAAACCCCTTGGCTCTCAACCACCACTGTAGGGGTCTCATGTGTAGCAGGCCAAAAGGTATGACGTTGGACGCTGCTGCCATGAGCCCCAGCAATCTCTGAAACTGCTTCACAGTGAGGTTGTGGCCTAGCTTCACTCTGGAGACCATCGCCCGTATGGACTCCACGCGCGCAGGAGACATTTGTGCCCGCATCGTCGTGGAGTCCCATTCAACTCCCAGGAACGTAGTCCTCTGGGAGGGCGTCAACACACTCTTTTTCGTGTTGAGTCTCAGCCCCAAGCACCTGATATGGGCCAGAACGACATCTCGATGCCGAACTGCCATCTCGCACGACTTGGCCAATATTAGCCAGTTAGTCGATATTGAGTACACGGATGCCCTGGAGTCTCAACGGAGCCAGCGCTGCATCCATGCACTTGGTGAAGGTGCGAGGGGAGAGAGCTAGGCCAAAGGGAAGAACCCGATATTGGTACGCTTCGCCCCCGAAAGCGAACCTCAGGAACTTCCTGTGACATGGAAGGATGGAATATGGAAGTATGCGTCCTTCAGATCTATCGTGACGAACCAGTCCTCGAACTGGATCTGACTCAGGATGGCTGGAATTGTGAGCATCTTGAAACTGAATCTCCTCAGAGAACGATTCAAATGCCTGAGATCTATTATTGGATTCACCCCCCCCCCCCATCCTTCTTGGGAACTATGAAGTACTGGCTGTAGAACCTGGACTCCCTGTCTGGCAGAGGAACACATTCTATGGCCTCCTTGACCAACAGGGATTGAACTTCCTTTTCCATAACCCGAACCTGCTCTGGGCCGACCACAGACCAGACCACCCCGTTGAGCTTCGGGGGAGGGAGCTGAACTGCAGTCTGTAACCAAGCTCTACAGTACGCAGGGCCCACGCAGAAATATTCGGAAGGCATGACCATGCGCCGAGATAATCTACTAAGGGAACCAGCCTCTCGAGGCTGGCCTCGGGTGTCAACCGAGCCTCGTTCCCGACCCCCTGAAGCGGCTGACCGGCAGGGAGCAGTCGAGAACGATTTTAAGTGTGCGGACGCGTTCGCTGCCCAGCCGCAGGTCTTTCTAGAGGCGGCTGGAGCGGCGTGCGTGCGCGGTAAATCAGTGTGGCCCGAAGCGCACTGGACGGCGGGAACACAGCACTGATTTCCCGAGAGCTCCGGGGGGAGGCGAACTCGATCGCTCCGCCCCGGGGGGGACAGCTCTCAGCGGTCCGGCCGCAGCTGGGACCGCTTGGCGGAAGCCTTCTTTGCCTGAAGGACGGTCCTCAGATCGACCTTAGGCTCAGAAGGCTTGCCGCCAAAAACACTGGATAAGTGAAACACGGTCTGGATGGTAGGCTGAATTAAAATATCTAACTTCTTAAAGTCAGATAATATTCCATCATTTTAATTCCATAGAATTAAATGCAGCCATAATCACCAGACAATACTGTTTAATATTTATTTATACGGTTTTGTAATCTACACGCTGCCTCGGCAAACGCGAGATCCGAGCCACTATAGATTCTGTATTGCAATGCAGACCTTAAATCTACGCGCTGCCTCAGCAAATGCGAGATCCCAGTCACAGAATCTTTATTGCAGAGTAGACTCGTAATCTACGCGCTGCCTCGGCAAATGCGAGATCCGAGCCACTAGATTCTATATTGCAATGCAGACCTTATTTGGGACAATTCTTATGGGACAAACAACACCAAATAGGACAGACAGTTTCACACAGAGCGCTTGCTGAAGAGCAAAAAGCTAACGTGTGTTTGTGCCAGCGTCCCTTTGTATCTTCCGGTTATGCCGTCATCTACAACGTCATTACGCAGCACCAATCAGGATTGGATGGATTTCATTCATGCTTCAGAGGCGCTATGCTAAGGGCGTTCCCCAAAGTGTCGTCACGACGACGACGCAGTGCTAGTTCCCTCGAAGGGGAACCGTAAATGTAGTGTTTGCTTTAGTTGGCCTCTTGACCCTTACATCATTAACTTTAGATTTTGTTTGGCTGCTGTACCTGAGTTATAACAGCCAGATGAACAAAGAGAAAAGTTGATCAGGTGGTGTTGGTTATGTTTTGACATAATCATAATTTGACCTGAATCACAAATCTACAGACAGGAGAGTTTATCAGGGTTGGAGCTAAACTCTGCATGACAGTGGCCCTCCAGGACTGAGTTTGCCCTTCCCTGATCGAGATGCTGAAAAATCAGGAAAATTAATTGCTTTGTTGTGTATTTGTTGCTTTTTTGACCCTGCTGAATCAACTTAGCTGAACAAATAAATGGTTAAATAATAATAGTAATAAAAATACTTTTGTATTAGTTTAACATTAGGGTTAACTTGGGTTGACTCTTTTACTCCGCGGTGGATTTGCATATGGGATACAGAAACAACATGTAAAGTAGTGAGATGAAACACTGATTATTTCTCTAATCCAAGGCTCCTGCTTTCAAAACATTGTCAAAAGGCACATTAAAGAGAAAATTGGTATAACTGTACCAAACATGATGTATTTTCTAAACCTGTATGATTTTCAAAATTGGCCTTCAAGTGGTTCATGTTAAAAATCAGATCATTGACAAAAAGAACTTAATGCTGTACTAGTTTGTTTGGGAAACCTGGTTTAAAACCTGTTCAGAATTTGAGAGATTGATGTGATTATAAAGAAATGTGCTATAGAACTATTCATGCATTCCATATTCGCATTAACAGACTCTGTGGACTTATTCAAAGTATGACATAATTTTACAATATAGAAACAATGGATTCATCTATTCACACCGGTCATGAATATTAGACATGCTGAAGATTGTAATGATGAGCAGTTTGATGATGATTTTGGTCACTTTGGTCAAACTTGGGCTTTAAACATTGAAGATGAATGTGAAGCTGTGGTCGTCTTTGCAAACCCACTTTTTGAGCACAACTTTGAAAATATGCATTATGGCAAATATGAAGGTCTAAGATGATATATATGTCTAAGGTTAGAGAAAAAAGAAAGCAAATAGTATTTTTGTAATCTCCTTTAAAGTATAAATGTACCTTGGTTTTAGAAATGTGACCTTTGTATTCATTTCATATGTCTTTGGTGTGTTTTCTGTCTAAATTTGAATGTTAATTTGAATTTTAGCAGGAAGGGTTGACAAAATATGTTTTTTTCCTCATTGGATGAACAGATAACGGTTATATAATCTTCTGACACACATATTTATGTGTAGTCCGTCTAGTTGGGTGAAGAAACTCATATCAGGTGAGTCTCTCTTTACTTAAATGAGAATTAAATGCTTTAGTGTTTCTATCAATCTACACGTTTTTGCAGTTTTGTCATTAATAGCTGTTTGTGATACTGTAGACTACATGTTTCACAGTATTTATGGGAGAAATTTAGTGTAAGCAAATTTAAAATTAAGTGAAAGTTTTGCTGCTATTAGATTTATGCTCTGCTTTTAACATGGTCGAAACTCTGGTCTCCATTATGGAGAGTTGTGTTGGACTATGAGGCACTTTTTTAAAAGGCTGATAACAGACCAACATTGAATCAAGATCGATATTTAACACTGATTTTTTTCATCAGGTTTGCACCTTGAAATAATGTTATTTCAATTATAAAGATCAAGATGGACATTATAATAAAATCACTTATTTTACATTGAATCAACATTGAAACAATAACAAATCAATCTTGCTTTATGTACAACACAATCTTAATTAAATCTTAAATAAATAGAACAAATCTTACTTTATTTCTATGCTGGTGAATCACGTCTGTTTTTACATCTTTCAAGCAGAAACTATGTTTAATTTAATTTAGAAAGTGTGTTATATTATTAATGCATTTTACAGCAATCACTTATGAATGATTTCAGTGATGAGGGAAGAAGAAAAAAAAGCATTATCAGCAGTTCAGATCAACAGTTTCCCAAAATCACCTGATCATATTTTCTCTTGGCTTATATATATATATATATATATATATATATAGACTGACTCTAATTTGAGAAGAATATCCTAGTTTGTAAAATAAAAAATGAAATTAAGCCATCTTTTGCAACATATCTATTTAAAATGTAACATACAAAAGTCTTAACTGTAGATATCTGTGAAATAATCAGAGAATCTGATCACAACATCTGAAGAACACAAGTAATTTGAGCCAATTTTGATTTCTCAAATTCTCATTTTTCTTTCATCAGATCACATGAACGAGATTCAGACCATTTGATAAAATATCAGATTCTGGTTTCCAATATGTCAAACATTGCTCTGGTATTTCTGTCTGCCCTGCTCATATTCTGGGGTGAGTATTAAACCATGATTATATAATGAGTTGCTGAGCAAATTTGCAAAACAACAAACAAAAAACACAGCTGTTTTGCATGTGAAAATGTAACAGTATTTGTTCATGTTAATGACATTCTCTGTGTAATTAAGAAAGAGATCGCTTAACAGGTTAAATTATTTTATCATCAAGGTCATGGACAGGCGCATGTCTATAATGTTCATATATTAAAGTTCATATTTCACATAACACATGTATAGGGTAAGATGAGGGAAGTTAACCCCCCCCCCCCCCCCCCCCCCAAAAAGCATTAATTCACCCCAAAATTTTTATGATATCATAATTTACTCATCCTCGTGTCGTTCCAAACCTGCAAGACTTTCATTCATCTTCAGAACACAAATGAAGATCTTTTGATGAAATCTGAGTGATTTCTGTCTCTCTATCGACAAACTACCACTTTGAGAAAGTTCATAAAGAAATCATAAAACTAATCCATATGAATTGAGCGGTTTAGTCCAATTTTTTTTTAAGAGACTTGATCGCTTTATATTATGAACAGATTGAATTTATGCTTTGTATGCAAGTTTTGCATGTGAAAATGTAAAAGTGCTTTTTCATATGAATGACATTCTCTGTGTAATTAAGATAGAGATCGCTTAAGTTGTGTATTGTACACTTTTTGAGTTGATATAGGTGGGTTTATTTTTACTGCATATCTAAAATGATTTAACAAGGTGATTTAAAAATTATTTTATCATTACCACAACTGATGTATGAGTTGGTGAATGTTTTTATGTGAATAAAAGCCTAAATTAAATCCGTTCATTATATAAAGCAATCGAGTCTCTTCAGAAAATTTGGACTAAATTTTGGACTCAGTTCATATGGATTAGTTTTACCATCGCTTTATGAACTTTCTGAAGCGTCAAAGTGGTAGTTTGTCAATAGAGAGACAGAAATCACTCAGATTTCCTCAAAAAGATCTTCATTTGTGTTCAGAAGATGAACGGAAGTCTTCCGGGTTTGGAACGACACGAGGGTGAGTAATTAATGACATCATTTTTATTTTTTGGCAAACTATCCCTTTAAGCCTCGTGTTTTATGAGCAGTAAGATAACCGTATTAATCCACACAGTCAAAAGCACAACCAAAACAATGTCCTTCTGCAAATAAATGGTATAAATAACAAAGCAATAGCAAATATTATAAATTATTCATTGCATTTTGTTGTTATTATTATCTGCATCGCACTGGTCATCAAAAGGCAGTATTCTAATGTCTATATGGTAATGTTTTATAAATGATAAATAGCATTTCCACAGTATGACGACACTTAAAAAATGAATATGACCAATAAGTCATTACAACTTCTGTTTTTACATTACTTTAACTCATCAAAAGTATTCAAGTAATTTCAGCTTTTTAAGTTATAAGAGATCCAACTTGATTTTATAAGTACATTTTATATAATTTAAGTTGAAATTACTTGTACAGCCAATTTGATTATACTGAAAAATTAAAAAATTTATAAAAAAAAACTTTTAAAAAACTTTAAGTTGATATAGGTGGATTTATTTTTTACTGCATACTGTATCTAAAGATTTATCAAGTTTTAAAGTTATTCATTATTTCATTATGTACATAACATACTGTATTGCACACATGTTCTCCCAGTTTTTCCAGTAAATTCTAAAAACTGAATATTTCTCCTCAGCATTTCCTCCTCCAACTGCTGAGAGTCGACTAAGAACATTCCACATAATAAAGAAAGAAAATAATAGAGAAACTGCTGAGGAAGAATGCAAGATAAACGACACTGGCCTCGTCACAGTTTATGACCAACAGGACAATATGGAACTATCTAAACTGATGGAAAACACTGAAAACGTGCAGAGGGGCTGGATTGGTACTTATGGAGGAAATCGCAGTATGAAATGGTCGAATGGTGATGATGTCACATTTAACAGAAGTCTTCCAGGGAAATGTGGGGAAATAGGCCCATGCTGTGCTGCTATGAAAGCTGATGGAAACTGGGAATCTCTCCAATGCAGCGAGACAAAACACTTTATGTGTTATGAACGAGGTAATAAAATATTACATTATAAATATTTAATTTTACAATTAATTAAAACAATATATTTTTCTTGCACCTATAGATGTTGGGCGAAAATCATACAACTACAGTTTAATCCATGAAGACAGAACCTGGTCTGAGGCTCAGCTTTACTGTAGAGAGAATCACACTGATTTAGTCAGTATCAGAAATGAGACGGAAAATGAACAAGTGATGAATGCAAAAGGAGAGCATAACAATCCCTTCTGGATCGGCCTGTTGGAGGACAGGGTGAAATGGGCTGATGGAGGACAATCTGCTTACAGAAACTGGCTCCCTAAAACTGACACCAGCTCACATTCATCTGAAGCTTTCATGATGTTGGATGGGATTTGGCAAAGAAGTTCTGGTAGTAATGCCTATCCGCTATGCTATAGTAAGACAACACAACACTTGCTTTGAAATTTAAATAAGTTCTGGTCTAGCATCGCATGCTTTTGTAATTCAAAGTGCAAGTATTTAACAATTTTTTTTGTATACTTTTTGTCAGAGAGCTTCATTCATGTCAGTGATAATAAAATGTCCTGGGAAAAAGCTCTGGATTACTGCGGCAATCACACGAATACAACTGGACTCCTGACCATTCACTCTGAGAACGATCAGATAGAAACGGAGCGAGAGCTAAGAAGAAGGAAAATCTCCGGGCCAGTTTGGGTGGGACTCAGACAGAGTCGACTTTTCGGATTCTGGATTTGGATCAACGGGCTTCATGTGGGAAACTATAGCAACTGGAAAGGGGGAAGTCCACCAGAACATCAGATGTCCGAGCACTGCGGTGCCATAGAGAAGGTGAACGGTCAATACAAATGGTGTGATAAAGACTGCAGATCTAATTTTACTGTCTTATGTGAGGCGAATTAATATAGAGAGCTATAACTCTCTTACTCTGCTAACTACTGTATGTTCTTCAGTGCTCTATTCTCTGTCTCTGTTATTGGGTGTAATTTCTAAAAACAATGTGATGAAATAAATGTAATGCAATTTAAAACATTTAATTCAGTATCAATATTGTTTCAAGTGGTCAAATAATAAATAAAAGTGCAAAAAACAGTGCAATGTAGCTTCAAATATTCTAAATTTTATTATATGATTGTATGACAGAAACAAATACAGACAGAGAGAGAAAGGCTGGACTAAAAAGTAAAGTTTTTGTTCTGCGTCGTTGCTTTTGATTTATTTGAGGTGTAACACAAGACAATCTGAAATCACAAAATAATGCAGTAAACTGATAAAAAAAATAAAAAAAAATAATTCAGACTGAAAAGATTCAGAATATACTATTCTGCATGTGAAAATCTAATAAATATATATTCTGCTTGTGACCATCTGGTTAAACTGTTTTTTGCTCTGTGTGAAGTGAATTATCATCTTCCCGGGGGTTTATTTTGAACAAATCAATGACACGATTTAAAATTATGACACGCCCTTTTCTTGCAAAACCACATGAGAAAAGTTCTAATTGTGTTTCAAATGAGTGGAGCTCCAGCCCTCCATGATAGTTTTTCTTTGTGTTAATTGTTAATTTCACAGTATGACATTTCAGACAAACCTCTGGGAAAAGGACACTGTAAATGTTCCCGGGAGTTGATATTCCTCAGGGTCCGTGTCCACACTCGCTAGGTGACCTTTCTGAGCTATAGGCAGCATTGAACATGAACCACAGAAGTCACCAGAACTAGTGAGCACTTCATTATTAGGGGATTGATCCAGTGCCAAACTCTGAGTGACCGTCACCAATGCGGACTCTGGACTTCTTCAGTGCGTGGCATTGATTAGGAACATAAACGCAGCTCTGTCGACATTAACGCATTTGCTGCACGCTTCAGGAGCATTAAGACATTTTTATATAAATAAAAATGAATATGAATATTTTAAAATGTAATATATTCAGCATCATTACTCCAGTCTTCTTTTTTTTTTTTATTAATTCAAACCACACATTTGAATTTATTGGTAAATGGAAGAAACAGTGGCTGCAATACTCATAATCCATGGAGTGTACAGTACACATGCACAGATGACGTCAGGGTTTATTTACTGTACACATCATTGTCTTTTACTTTTTTTTTATTTTTTATTTTATTTTTTTATAGCAGTTTTGAGAATTCACACATTCACACCACAACCACATCACATTAGGACCATCCTATTGCGTAAATGACACAAACAACTTTTTGCACCACTATACTGAAATACCATTTTGCTCCTTTTCTGACCACCATTTTATTTTCACTAAACACTGAGTTTAATCAAATGAATAAACTGATCAGTGATTAATAGTGATGTCCCTGAACATGCAAACACACATTACTGAATATTACTGATATGATGTCTAACACCCAAGTGAAGCTACTGATTAACTACTGCTCCAGCCCACTATAAAGTTATCTATAAAAGTATGGGTTTTCTTCAGCACATTATCAGCTGAAATCGTCTTCTCACCAGGTAAGACTGAACGGACTTTACTACCTCTGTTTATCTTCAGTCAAGAATGCATTTTATGTAAAAGCAGAATATTTTTAATCTCTTGTTTTCTCAGGTCAGAGAACTTCATTCATGTCAGTGCGAATAACATGTCCTGGGAAGAAGCTCTGGATTACTGCGACAATCACATGAATACAACTGGACTCCTGACCATTCACTCTGAGAACGATCAGATAGAAACGGAGCGAGAGCTAAGAAGGAGGAATATCTCCGGGCCAGTTTGGGTGGGACTCAGACAGAGTCGACTTTTCGGATTCTGGATTTGGATCAACGGGCTTCATGTGGGAAACTACAGCAACTGGAAAGAAGGAAGTCCACCAGAACATCAGATGTCCGAGCACTGCGGTGCCATAGAGAAGGTGGACGGTCAATACAAATGGTGTGATAAAGACTGCAGAAACAAATATAGAGTTTTATGTGAGGAAGTAATATAGGCCCTTTGGTTTATCATATGAAGTTTTCATTTCCCCTCCCAAACAAGAGGAAAAAGAGTTCATGTGTTCAACAGTAAAGAACTCTATCTTCATGTCTTGTATAATAAAGCTCATAAAGCTAATGCTATCCTGTTGCCTGTTTGATTTTGATTTTTATCTCATTTATTTGATCATTTTACTTTTGTAAACCTTTATGTCGTATACAAAAAAATAACATTAAAAGTTGTTTATGAGTGCATATTATATCATTGAGTCTTTTTATTGTGTTGATGGGCATTTGTACTGTACTTGGCAAAGTAACAAGAACTGTATTGTAATTTAATACATTGGCTATTTATGACTCAGCAAATCATGGAATGTATTTTTAGGATATGATTTTTAAGGGTTCGGAGAGGTTTTATAAAATACAATCAGAAAAAAATGGTAAAATAAACTTATTTGTAGGCTTGTAAATCAAAAATGTGATTTTAACACACATTTTATTCCTATGGATGGATAGACATTGAAATATGGACATTTTGATCTAAAACATAAACCCATTTATATAATGAACAAGTTTAGAGAGTTACAAAATGTTTAAGAATTCAGTGAATATTGAATTCAAATGATTTTTCATTTTGATACTATTTTTAATAAATGAGATTGTTGGTTAACACACACAGCAAAAACTCCAGACTCAAGAGTGTTAAAGTGTTAAATTAAAGGTACAATATGCAATAGTTTTCTGCCGCTAGAGGGCGCTACATTCCAAACAATAACAACGGCGTAGCTTGATGACGATGTGAAGGAGCGTGGAATGATGGGAACTGTCGTTTTAAACTCCACCGTGGATGTAAATCAGTCAGACGGGAATCGAAAAATCATGTTCATGGATGATGAGGTTAAGTTCTATTTTTATAAATGTTGCGTTTAATGACATGCTTTTTGTGGCGAGGGGGGGCGTGGTTCAGCGCGGTCTGTGATGGGAGAGAGAAGAGACGAGCGGGACGCAAGTAGGTCAAGTGCAAATGACGAACACCTGTGTCTTATTGCAGTATTATTGCCGTGGAGAGACCGCTTATAAGCCGCGCTGGAACGAGAGAGAGACTGGAGAGAAAAGTGGACGCAGAGGAAGAAAACCGGTGGATCCGAGCTCTCATTTTTGAACTGTTTTGAGCCGTCGCGGTTGCCACGGTGAATGCGCGTTGTGCGCGACTTTTGTTTGTTTTGCTTTATTTTAATAAAGTACGAGTCCCAGTCACGCCGACCCGTCTTCTTCCTTCCTGACTCTTAAACCTCATCACACTTTTATTTCATTAAAATGAATTAACAGCAAGAAAAGTAAGGTTTAATACTAAATTGGTTATCATAGATGTTACTGTATTTATTGAATTCATTGTTGTGATAACGCGGCGCAGTTTTACGTGTTCTAAACAATTGTTGTAAAAGTACATTCGAACATGCCCACATCATTTGCCAAAATACTGATTAATCTTTATGTATAACACATGCTATGTTTATTTACATGGCCATAAACACCAGACGTGATAAACAATGTCAATAAACTAAACACAAATCTAAAGCAATAATACTTTCCTTACATAAACATAACTATTACCGAATGCTACATTTGGAAAATATAAAATTAAGCATGCTTTGTCGACAGAACCAGCTGCAATCGGTAAAGAAAAATTGTGTTCCATAACGACTGCAAGAAACAAGCTAAAGTTTGTAGCTTGATAGACGCTACAACTACAACTTCCGCATTTGTCCAGGACTCCACGCAGTACGAGCGGAAACCGAGGGTAACGCGGATATGACGCAATTGACTGGCGACTCCCAAAAGCTCCCCCCTGCTCTAACGCCCCGTTTCCTTGGTTAAAATCGCAATTTTCTCACGATTTAAAAATAGTTGGAAACATTTGGGATATTGTAAGTAATCAACTTAACAAAATATATAACACTGGCCTTAAAATTTTGGGATATTTTTATGCAAAATTCTTACATATTGTACCTTTAAAGGTGCATTAAGCAACTTTTCATGTTAAAAATACCCGTTTTCTAACCCATACATGCTTAAACAATTGCCTGATGGGCTGAATGAGCCCTTCTCTGATCACTGAGATTGTCTCTATAATCCTGTACAGTAAAATAAATAAGAGGGATCACCTGGCTGTCTGGCAGGTTTGTGTATTCGCCGCCATTCTCCGTAGAAGATGGATTCTAAGAGACCGGCTTGTAGTTCATTTCAAACACCAACGCAAACTCCACGTAAGATAAAAAAAAAGAAAACTTTTGTCCGTGAGCGTGCACACTTCTGGCTGCAGTTTCGCTTGCCGCCAGAGGGGGCATAGTTCTGCAAAAACTCAGAGACTTGCGCAATGCACCTTTAAGACTCAGAATTTTACAATGTAGAAACAATGGATTCATCTTTTCACACCGGTCATGAATATTAGACATGCTGAAGATTGTAATGATGAGCAGTTTGATGATGATTTTGGTCACTTTGGTCAAACTTGGGCTTTAAACATTGAAGATGAATGTGAAGCTGTGGTCGTCTTTGCAAACCCACTTTTTGAGCACAACTTCGAAAATATGCATTATGGCAAATAGGAAGGTCTAAGATGATATAAAGGTCTAAGGTTAGAGAAAAAAGAAAGTAAATAGTATTTTTGTAATCTCCTTTAAAGTGCAAATGTACCATTGTTTTAGAAATGTGACCTTTGTATTCATTTCATATGTCTTTGGTGTGTTTTCTGTCTAAATTTGAATGTTAATTTGAATTTTAGCAGGAAGGGTTGACAAAATATGTTTTTTTCCTCATTGGATGAACAGATAACGGTCATATAATCTTCTGACACACATATTTATGTGTAGTCCGTTTAGTTGGGTGAAGAAACTCATATCAGGTGAGTCTCTCTTTACTTAAATGAGAATTAAATGCTTTAGTGTTTCTATCAATCTACACGTTTTTGCAGTTTTGTCATTAATAGCTGTTTGTGATACTGTAGACTACATGTTTCACAGTATTTATGGGAGAAATTTAGTGTAAGCAAATTTAAAATTAAGTGAAAGTTTTGCTGCTATTAGATTTATGCTCTGCTTTTAACATGGTCGACACTCTGGTCTCCATTATGGAGAGTTGTGTTGGACTATGAGGCACTTTTTTAAAAGGCTGATAACAGACCAACATTGAATCAAGATCGATATTTAACATTGATTTTTTTCATCAGGTTTGCACCTTGAAATAATGTTATTTCAATTATAAAGATCAAGATGGACATTAAAATAAAATCACTTATTTTACATCGAATCAACATTGAAACAATAACAAATCAATCTTGCTTTATGTACAACACAATCTTAATTAAATCTTAAATAAATAGAACAAATCTTACTTTATTTCTATGCTGGTGAATCAAGTCTGTTTTTACATCTTTCAAGCAGAAACTATGTTTAATTTCATTTAGAAAGTGTGTTATATTATTAATGCATTTTACAGCAATCACTTATGAATGATTTCAGTGATAAAAAAAAAATGATAAAAAAAGCATTATCAGCAGTTCAGATCAACAGTTTCCCAAAATCACCTGATCATATTGTCTCTTGGATTTATATTTAAAATAGACTGACTCTAATTTGAGAAGAATATCCTAGTTTGTAAAATAAAAAATGAAATTAAGCCATCTTTTGCAACATATCTATTTAAAATGTAACATACAAAAGTCTTAACTGTAGATATCTGTGAAATAATCAGAGAATCTGATCACAACGTCTACACTGTAAAAATGAATACGCTATATCTACTCAATAAAATTGTGGCAACAGATTACAAGCAATATTATTAATTAAATGTAACAAATTAGAATTGAGTAATAATTAATCAAATAAATTCCTTAAAAGTTAACCATTTAAAATGAGTAAAATTTACACAAAAACTTTTTAAAACAAAAATATCTGAATAACAGACAGACATCAATGATGAATTAAGTACTCTTTATTTTTTATTGCCAACATTGAAGACACTTGATGTTAACAAGCAGAATCACTGAAGGAGAAAACGTCTCGGTTTACGACTGTAACCCTTGTTCCCCGAGAAGGGAACGAGCCACTGCGTCGTCGTCGTGATGACACTTTG
The DNA here is from genome assembly GCF_965113295.1 of Leuciscus leuciscus. NCBI lineage: Eukaryota > Metazoa > Chordata > Actinopteri > Cypriniformes > Leuciscidae > Leuciscus > Leuciscus leuciscus. The sequence continues at coordinate 2,604,722 of NC_138728.1, forward strand.
GGGAACGCCCTTAGCGTAGCGCGTCTGAAGCATGAATGAAATCCATCCAATCCTGATTGATGCTGCGTCATGACGTAGTAGATGACGGCATAACCGGAAGATACAAAGGGACGCTGGCACAAACACACGTTAGCTCCTTTGCGATGAAGCAAGCGCTCTGCCCGTGATAGGTGTGGCGACGAGACGCAGTGTCTCGTTCCCTTCTCGGGGAACAAGGGTTACAGTCGTAACCCGAGACGTTCCCCTTCGAGGGAACTCGCACTGCGTCGTTATCGTGACGACACTTTGGGGAACGTAATGCCCACTATGCCACACCGTAATCACGCCCGCCCTAGTATGAAGCTGGAAGACCAAGCATACCTAAGACGCGAGCATTTTGGTGCCAGGCGTCACAGGGAGTTGCAGACTGTAGAAACGTATGAAGGTGTGCGGGGTAGCCCACCCAGCCGCCTCGCAAATCTCCTGAAGCGAGACACCAGAAAGGAGGGCCACCGAGGAGGCCATGCCCCTGGTGGAATGAGCCCTCACGGTCATAGGTGAAGGCAAATTGCGCACCTGAAAAGCCGTGGCTATAGCCTGGACAATCCAATTGCTGATTGTCTGTTTAGATGCAGGCAGCCCTTTCTTGGGTGAACCAAAGCACACCAACAACTGGTCTGACTTCCTCCACTGAGAAGACTTCTCCAAGTAAACCCTTAAGGCTCTGACTGGGCAGAGCAGGTGAAGTCTCCCCTCTTCCGCCGTCACATGAGGTGGCGGATGGAAGGCCTGAAGAACCACTGACCGTGCCACACTAGACGGCACCTTGGGCACATAGCCCGGTCTAGGATGTAAGATTGCCTTAACTCCGCCAGGGGCAAACTCCAGGCAAGTTGGCATTATCCCCCACTCTCCTCAGAGAGGTGATAGCAAGGAGAAAGGCCACCTTGAAGGTCAGGTTCTTTGCCTCAGCCGACTCCAGTGGCTCGAACCCTTCAAGTACCACCGCCAGGTCCCAAGTTGGGACTCTGGAGTGAGCCGCAGGCCTCATCCTCCGAGCCCCACGGAGAAAACGTACAACCAGATGGTGCTTTCCCAAGGGCCCATCACCTACAGGCGAGTGGAAAGCCCCAATGGCAGCCACATACACCTTAAGTGTGGACGGGGTAAGACCGGCGGAAAAACGATCTTGGAGGAACTCCAGCACTGAAGCCACTGGGCAGTTAACTGGGTCCACCTCACGCTCTCTACACCAAGTGGAAAACACATTCCACTTCAGGCTGTACAGTCTCCTGGTGGAAGGAGCCCTGGAGCTGAGTAGGATCTCGACAACACCTGCTGACAGGCCAGCCTCTAGGTACCGAACCCCCTCAGGGGCCAGACCCAGAGGTTCCACAGCTCTGGCTGGGGGTGAAATATTGTGCCCCCTACCTGCGACAGAAGATCCCTCCTCAAAGGGACCTGCCACGGGAGGCCGTCCAGCAGTGCTACAATGTCCGAGAACCATACCCGGGTCGGCCAGCGGGGTGCTACTAAAAGTAGACTGATCCCCTCCCGGCGGGATGCGAGGGGAGAAAGCTAGGCCAAAGGGAAGAACCCGATATTGGTACGCTTCGCCCCCGAAAGCGAACCTCAGGAACTTCCTGTGACATGGAAGGATGGAATATGGAAGTATGCGTCCTTCAGATCTATCGTGACGAACCAGTCCTCGAACTGGATCTGACTCACGATGGCTGGAATTGTGAGCATCTTGAAACTGAATCTCCTCAGAGAACATTTCAAATGCCTGAGATCTATTATTGGACTTCTTGGGAACTATGAAGTACTGGCTGTAGAACCTGGACTCCCTGTCTGGCAGAGGAACACATTCTATGGCCTCCTTGACCAACAGGGATTGAACTTCCTGTTCCATAACCCGAACCTTCTCTGGGCCGACCACAGTCCAGACCACCCCGTTGAGCTTCGGGGGAGGGGAGCTGAACTGCAGTCTGTAACCCAGCTCTACAGTACGCAGGGCCCACGCAGATATATTCGGAAGGCATGACCATGCACCGAGATAATCTACTAAGGGAACCAGCCTCTCGAGGCTGGCCTCGGGTGTCAACCGAGCCTCGTTCCCGACCCCCTGAAGCGGCTGACAGGCAGGGAGCAGTCGAGAATAATTTTCGGTGTGCGGACGCGTTCGCTGCCCAGCCGCAGGTCTTTCTAGAGGCGGCTGGAGTGGCGTGCGTGCGCGGGAAATCAGTGTGGCCCGAAGCGTACTGGACGGCGGGAACACAGCACTGATTTCCCGAGAGCTCCGGGGGGAGGCGACCTCGATCACTCCGCCCCGGGGGGGGGGGGGGGGGGGGACAGCTCTCAGCGGTCCGGCCGCAGCAAGGCCTTCTTTGCCTGAAGGACGGTCCTCAGATTGACCTTAGGCTCAGAAGGCTTGCCGCCAAAAACACTGGATAAGTATACCCGTAATCTGTGCGCTGCCTCTGCAAATGCGAGATCCGAGCCACTACATTCTATATTGCAATGCAGCACCAAATAGGACAGACAGTTTCACACAGAGCGCTTGCTGAAGAGCAAAAAGCTAACGTGTGTTTGTGCCAGCGTCCCTTTGTATCTTCCGGTTATGCCGTCATCTACTACGTCATGACGCAGCACCAATCAGGATCGGATGGATTTCATTCATGCTTCAGACGCGCTACGCTAAGGGCGTTCCCCAAAGTGTCGTCACGACGACGACGCAGTGCGAGTTCCCTCGAAGGGGAACCGTAATTTTAAGTCACCATTATGGTGATCGGTGTTTGCTTTAGTTGGCCTCTTGACCCTTACATCATTAACTTTAGATTTTGTTTGTTATAACAGCCAGATGAACAAAGAGAAAAGTTGATCAGGTGGTGTTGGTTATGTTTTGACATAATCATAATTTGACCTGAATCACAAATCTACAGACAGGAGAGTTTATCAGGGTTGGAGCTAAACTCTGCAACTCCAGGACTGAGTTTGCCCTTCCCTGATCGAGATGCTGAAAAATCAGGAAAATTAATTGCTTTGTTGTGTATTTGTTGCTTTTTTGACCCCGCTGAATCAACTTAGCTGAACAAATAAATGGTTAAATAATAATAGTAATAAAAATACTTTTGTATTAGTTTAACATTAGGGTTAACTTGGGTTGACTCTTTTACTCCGCGGTGGATTTGCATATGGGATACAGATACAACATGTAAAGTAGTGAGATGAAACACTGATTATTTCTCTAATCCAAGGCTCCTGCTTTCAAAACATTGTCAAAAGGCACATTAAAGAGAAAATTGGTATAACTGTACCAAACATGATGTATGTTCTAAACCTGTATGATTTTCAGAATTGGCCTTCAAGTGGTTCATATTAAAAATCAGATCATTGACAAAAAGAACTTCATGCTGTACTAGTTTGTTTGGAAAACCTGGTTTAAAACCTGTTCAGAATTTGAGAGATTGATTTGATTATAAAGAAATGTGCTATAGAACTATTCATACATTCCATATTCGCATTAACAGACTCTGTGGACTTATTCAAAGTATGACAGAATTTTACAATGTAGAAACAATGGAATCATCTATTCACACCGGTCATGAATATTAGACATGCTGAAGATTGTAATGAAGAGCAGTTTGATGATGATTTTGGTCACTTTGGTCAAACTTGGGCTTTAAACATTGAAGATGAATGTGAAGCTGTGGTCGTCTTTGCAAACCCACTTTTTGAGCACAACTTCGAAAATATGCATTATGGCAAATATGAAGGTCTAAGATGATATAAAGGTCTAAGGTTAGAGAAAAAAGAAAGTAAATAGTATTTTTGTAATCTCCTTTAAAGTACAAATGTACCATTGTTTTAGAAATGTGACCTTTGTATTCATTTCATATGTCTTTGGTGTGTTTTCTGTCTAAATTTGAATGTTAATTTGAATTTTAGCAGGAAGGGTTGACAAAATATGTTTTTTTCCTCATTGGATGAACAGATAACGGTCATATAATCTTCTGACACACATATTTATGTGTAGTCCGTTTAGTTGGGTGAAGAAACTCATATCAGGTGAGTCTCTCTTTACTTAAATGAGAATTAAATGCTTTAGTGTTTCTATCAATCTACACGTTTTTGCAGTTTTGTCATTAATAGCTGTTTGTGATACTGTAGACTACATGTTTCACAGTATTTATGGGAGAAATTTAGTGTAAGCAAATTTAAAATTAAGTGAAAGTTTTGCTGCTATTAGATTTATGCTCTGCTTTTAACATGGTCGACACTCTGGTCTCCATTATGGAGAGTTGTGTTGGACTATGAGGCGCTTTTTTAAAAGTCTGATAACAGACCAACATTGAATCAAGATCGATATTTAACATTGATTTTTTTCATCAGGTTTGCACCTTAAAATAATGTTATTTCAATTATAAAGATCAAGATGGACATTCAAATAAAATCACTTATTTTACATCGAATCAACATTGAAACAATAACAAATCAATATTGCTTTATATACAACACGATCTTAATTAAATCTTAAATAAATAGAACAAATCTTACTTTATTTCTATGCTGGTGAATCAAGTCTGTTTTTACATCTTTCAAGCAGAAACTATGTTTAATTTCATTTAGAAAGTGTGTTATATTATTAATGCATTTTACAGCAATCACTTATGAATGATTTCAGTGATAAAAAAATTAATTAAAAAAAGCATTATCAGCAGTTCAGATCAACAGTTTCCCAAAATCACCTGATCATATTGTCTCTTGGATTTATATTTAAAATAGACTGACTCTAATTTGAGAAGAATATCCTAGTTTGTAAAATAAAAAATGAAATTAAGCCATCTTTTGCAACATATCTATTTAAAATGTAACATACAAAAGTCTTAACTGTAGATATCTGTGAAATAATCAGAGAATCTGATCACAACATCTGAAGAACACAAGTAATTATTGAGCCAATTTTGATTTCTCAAATTCTCATTTTTCTTTCATCAGATCACATGAACAAGATTCAGACCATTTGATAAAACATCAGATTCTGGTTTCCAATATGTCAAACATTGGTCTGGTATTTCTGTCTGCCCTGCTCATATTCTGGGGTGAGTATTAAACTATGATTAGATAATATGTTGCTGAGCAAATTTGCAAAATAAAAATAAAATAAAATACGGGGTGAAAAAAAAAAACCCCAGCTGTTTTGCATGTGAAAATGTAACAGTATTTGTTCATGTTAATGACATTCTCTGTGTAATTAAGAAAGAGATCGCTTAACAGGTTACATTATTTTATCATCAAGGTCATGGACAGGCGCATGTCTATAATGTTCATATATTAAAGTTCATATTTCACATAACACATGTATAGGGTAAGATGAGGGAAGTTGCCCCCCTTAAAGCATTAATTCACCCAAAATTAAAATGATATCATAATTTACTCATCCTCATGTCGTTCCAAACCTGCAAGACTTTCATTCATCTTCTGAACACAAATGAAGAACTTTTGATGAAATCTGAGTGATTTCTGTCTCTCTATTTGACAAACTACCACTTTGAGAAAGTTCATAAAGAAATCGTAAAACTAATCCATATGAATTGAGTGGTTTAGTCCAATTATTTTTATAAGAGACTTGATCGTTTTATATTATGAACAGATTGAATTTATGCTTTTTATGCATGTTTTGCATGAGAAAATGTAAAAGTGCTTTTTTATATGAATGACATTCTCTGTGTAATTAAGATAGAGATCGCTTAAACTGTGCATTGTACACTTTTTGAGTTGATATAGGTGGGTTTATTTTTACTGCATATCTAAAATGATTTATCAAGGTGATTTTAAAATTATTTTATCATTACCACAACTGATGTATGAGTTGGTGAATGTTTTTATGTGAATAAAAGCCTAAATTAAATCTGTTCATTATATAAAGCAATCGAGTCTCTTCAGAAAATTTGGACTAAATTTTGGACTCAGTTCATATGGATTAGTTTTACCATCGCTTTATGAACTTTCTGAAGCGTCAAAGTGGTATTTTGTCAATAGAGGGACAGAAATCACTCAGATTTCCTCAAAAAGTTTGTGTTCCAAAGATGAACGGAAGTCTTGTGGGTTTGGAACGACATGAGGGTGAGTAATTAATGACATCATTTTCATTTTTTGGCAAACTATCCCTTTAAGCCTCGTGTTTTATGAGCAGTAAGATAACCGTATTCATACAGTCAAAAGCACAACCAAAACAATGTCCTTCTGCAAATATTATAAATTATTCATTGCATATTGTTGTTATTATTATCTGCATCGCACTGGTCATCCAAAGGCAGTATTCTAATGTCTATATGGTAATGTTTTATAAATGATAAATAGCATTTCCACAGTATGACGACACTTAAAAAATGTATATGACCAATAAGTCATGACAACTTATGTTTTTACATTACTTTAACTCATCAAAATTATTCAAATAATTTCAACTTTTTAAGTTATAAGAGATACAACTTGATTTTATAAGTACATTTTATATAATTTAAGTTGAAATTACTTATACAGCCAATTTGATTATACTTAAAAATGTAAAAATTAATTTAAAAAAACTTTTAAAAAACTTTAAAAAAACTTTAAGTTGATATAGGTGGATTTATTTTTTTACTGCATACTGTATCTAAAGATTTATCAAGTTTTAAAGTTATTCATTATTTCATTATGTACATAACATACTGTATTGCACACATGTTCTCCCAGTTTTTCCAGTAAATTCTAAAAACTGAATATTTCTCCTCAGCATTTCCTCCTCCAACTGCTGAGAGTCGACTAAGAACATTCCACATAGGACCGGACAGAACTTACAGAGAAACTGCTGAGGAAGAATGCAAAATAAACTACACTGGCCTCGTCACAGTTTATGACCAACAGGACAATATGGAACTATCTAAAAAGATGAAAAACACTCAAAACGTGACTAGTGGCTGGATTGGTACTTATGGAGGAAATCGCAGAATGAAATGGTCGAATGGTGATGATGTCACATTTAACAGAAGTCTTGAAGGAAGATGTGGGGAAATGTGCTGTGCTGCTATAAACGCTGATGGAAACTGGGAATCTCTCCAATGCAACGGGACAAAACACTTTATGTGTTATGAACAAGGTAATAAAATATTACATTATAAATATTTAATTTTACAATTAATTAAAACAATATAATTTTCTTGTACCTATAGATGTTGGGCGAAAATCATACAAGTACAGTTTAATCCATGAAAACAGAAACTGGTTTGAGGCTCAGCTTTACTGTAGAGAGAATCACACTGATTTAGTCAGTATCAGAGATGAGACGGAAAATGATCAGGTGATGAAGGCAAGAGAACAGTATAACAATCCCTTCTGGATCGGCCTGCTGGAGGACACGGTGGAATGGGCTGATGGAGGACAATCTGCTTACAGAAACTGGTTCCCTAAAACTGACACCAGCTCACATTCTTCTGAAGCTTTCATGATGTTGACTGGGAGTTGGCAAAGAAGTTCTGCTGGTGACACCCATCCGCTATGCTATAGTAAGACAACACAACACTTGCTTTGAAATTCAAATAAGTTCTGGTCTAGCATCGCATGCTTTTGTAATTCATAGTGAAAGTATTTAACTCTTTTTTTTGTATACTTTTTGTCAGAGAGCTTCATTCATGTCAGTGAGAAGAAAATGTCCTGGGAAGAAGCTCTGGATTACTGTTACAATCGCACAAATACAACTGGACTCCTGACCATTCACTCTGAGAACGATCAGATAGAAACGGAGCGAGAGCTAAGAAGAAGGAAAATCTCCAGGCCAGTTTGGGTGGGACTCAGACAGAGTCGACTTTTCGGATTCTGGATTTGGATCAACGGGCTTCATGTGGGAAACTATAGCAACTGGAAAGGGGGAAGTCCACCAGAACATCAGATGTCCGAGCACTGCGGTGCCATAGAGAAGGTGGACGGTCAATACAAGTGGTTTGATAAAGACTGCAGATCTAATTTTACTGTCTTATGTGAGGCGAATTAATATAGAGAGCTATAACTCTCTTACTCTGCTAACTACTGTATGTTCTTCAGTGCTCTATTCTCTGTCTCTGTTATTGGGTGTAATTTCTAAAAACAATGTGATGAAATAAATGTAATGTAAATTTAAAACACTTATTTCATTCAGTATCAATATTGCTTCAAGTGGTCAAATAATAAATAAAAGTGCAAAAAGCAGTGCAATGTAGCTTCAAATATTCTAAATTGTATTATATGATTGTATGACAGAAACAAATACAGACAGAGAGAGAAAGGCTGGACTAAAAAGTAAAGTTTTTGTTCTGCGTCGTTACTTTTTATTTATTTGAGGTGTAACACAAGACAATCTGAAATCACAAAATAGTGCAGTAAACTGATATAAAAAATAAATAAATAATAATAATTCAGACTGAAAAGATTCAGAATATACTATTCTGCATGTGAAAATCTAATAAATATATATTCTGCTTGTGACCATCTGGTTAAACTGTTTTTTGCTCTGTGTGAAGTGAATTATCATCTTCCCGGGGGTTTATTTTGAACAAATCAATGACACGATTTAAAATTATGACACGCCCTTTTCTTGCAAAACCACATGAGAAAAGTTCTAATTGTGTTTCAAATGAGTGGAGCTCCAGCCCTCCATGATAGTTTTTCTTTGTGTTAATTGTTAATTTCACAGTATGACATTTCAGACAAACCTCTGGGAAAAGGACACTGTAAATGTTCCCGGGAGTTGATATTCCTCAGGGTCCGTGTCCACACTCGCTAGGTGACCTTTCTGAGCTATAGGCAGCATTGAACATGAACCACAGAAGTCACCAGAACTAGTGAGCACTTCATTATTAGGGGATTGATCCAGTGCCAAACTCTGAGTGACCGTCACCAACGCGGACTCTGGACTTCTTCAGTGCGTGGCATTGATTAGGAACATAAACGCAGCTCTGTCGACATTAATGCATTTGCTGCACGCTTCAGGAGCATTAAGACATTTTTATATATATATATCAAAATGAATATGAATACTTTAAAATGTAATATATTCAGCATCATTACTCCAGTCTTCTTTTTTTAAATTATTAATTCAAACCACACATTTGAATTTATTGGTAAATGGAAGAAACAGTGGCTGCAATACTCATAATCCATGGAGTGTACAGTACACATGCACAGGTGAGGTCAGGGTTTATTTACTGTACACATCATTGTCTTTTACTTTTTTTTTCTTTTTTTTTTTAAGTATAGCAGTTTTGAGAATGTACCATTCACACCACAACCACATCACATTAGGACCATCCGATTGCGTAAATGACACAAACAACTTTTTGCACCACTATACTGAAATACCATTTTGCTCCTTTTCTGACCACCATTTTATTTTCACTAAACACTGAGTTTAATCAAATGAACAAACTGATCAGTGATTAATAGTGATGTCCCTGAACATGCATACACACATTACTGAATATTACTGATATGATGTCTAACACCCACGTGAAGCTACTGATTAACTACTGCTCCAGCCCACTATAAAGTTATCTATAAAAGTATGGGTTTTCTTCAGCACATTATCAGCTGAAATCGTCTTCTCACCAGGTAAGACTGAACGGACTTTACTACCTCTGTTTATCTTCAGTCAAGAATGCATTTTATGTAAAAGCAGAATATTTTTAATCTCTTGTTTTCTCAGGTCAGCATCAGATGAAGGAAATACTGTACTGTACATACACTGAAAAAAATTATTCGTTGAAATTAATCAATTTTTTATCGTAAGTGCTTGCATTCAATTGATTTTATCTACATTTATACAAATGCATTAAGTTGAACGATTAAGTTCAACTTAATGCATTTGTTTAAATGTAGATAAAATCAAAATTTTATTTCATTTGTATTATTATAATTATTTTCCTCAGAGAGCTTCATTCGTGTCAGTGAGAATAACATGTCCTGGGAAGAAGCTCTGGATTACTGCGACAAATCACATGAATACAACTGGACTCCTGACCATTCACTCTGAGAGCGATCAGATAGAAACGGAGCGAGAGCTAAGAAGGAGGAATATCTCCGGGCCAGTTTGGGTGGGACTCAGACAGAGTCGACTTTTCGGATTCTGGATTTGGATCAACGGGCTTCATGTGGGAAACTATAGCAACTGGAAAGAAGGAAGTCCACCAGAACATCAGATGTCCCTCCACTGTGGTGCCATAGAGAAGGTGGACGGTCAATACAAATGGTTTGATAAAGACTGCAGAAACAAATATAGGGTTTTATGTGAGATGATATAATATAGGCCCTTTGGTTTATCATATGCAGTTTTCATTTTCCCTCCCAAACAAGAGGAAAAAGAGTTCATGTGTTCAACAGTAAACAGCTCTATCTTCATGTCTTGTATAATAAAGCTCATAAAGCTAATGCTATCCTGTTGCCTGTTTGATTTAGATTTTTATCTCATTTATTTGATCATTTTACTTTTGTAAACCTTTATGTCGTATACAAAAAAATAACATTAAAAGTTGTTTATGAGTGCATATTATATCATTGAGTCTTTTTATTGTGTTGATGGGCATTTGTACTGTACTTGGCAAAGTAACAAGAACTGTATTGTAATTTAATACATTGGCTATTTATGACTCAGCAAATCATGGAATGTATTTTTAGGATATGATTTTTAAGGGTTTGGAGAGGTTTTATAAAATACAATCAGAAAAAAATGGTAAAATAAACTTATTTGTAGGCTTGTAAATCAAAAATGTGATTTTAACACACATTTTATTCCTATGGATGGATAGACATTGAAATATGGACATTTTGATCTAAAACATAAACCCATTTATATAATGAACAAGTTTAGAGAGTTACAAAATGTTTAAGAATTCAGTGAATATTGAATTCAAATGATTTTTCATTTTGATACTATTTTTAATAAATGAGATTGTTGGTTAACACACACAGCAAAAACTCCAGACTCAAGAGTGTTAAAGTGTTAAATTAAAGGTACAATAAGCAATAATGGTGTGTGGTGGGCGTTCTGGCGCAATATGGCTGCCGTCGCATCATCCAAGTGGATGCTGCACATTGGTGGTGGTTGAGGAGATTCCCCCTTCTATGTAAAGCGCTTTGAGTGCAGAGAAAAGCGCTATATAAATGTAATGAATTATTATTATTATAATGTTCTGCCGCTAGAGGGCGCTACATTCCAAACAATAACAACGGCGTAGCTTGATGGCGATGTGAAGGAGCGTGGAATGATGGGAACTGTCGTTTTAAACTCCACCGTGGATGTAAATCAGTCAGACGGGAATCGAAAAATCATGTTCATGGATGAGGCTAAGTTCTATTTTTATAAATGTTGCGTTTAATGACATGCTTTTTGTGGCGAGGGGGGCGTGGGTTCAGCGCGGTCTGTGATGGGAGAGAGAAGAGACGAGCAAGTAGGTCAAGTGCAAATGACGAACACCTGTGTCTTATTGCAGTATTATTGCCGTGGAGAGACCGCTTATAAGCCGCGCTGGAACGAGAGAGAGACTGGAGAGAAAATTGGACGCAGAGAAAGAGAACCGGTGGATCCGAGCTCTCATTTTTGAACTGTTTTGAGCCGTCGCGGTTGCCACAGTGAATGCGCGTTGTGCGCGACTTTTGTTTGTTTTGCTCTATTTTAATAAAGTACGAGTCCCAGTCACGCCGACCCCTGTCTTCTTCCTTCCTGACTCTTAAACCTCATCACACTTTTATTTCATTAAAATGAATTAACAGCAAGAAAAGTAAGGTTTAATACTAAATTGGTTATCATAGATGTTACTGTATTTGTTGAATTCGTTGTTGTGATAACGCGGCGCAGTTTTACATGTTCTAAACAATTGTTGTAAAAGTACATTCGAACATGCCCACATCATTTGCCAAAATACTGATTAATCTTTATGTATAACACATGCTATGTTTATTTACATGGCCATAAACACCAGACGTGATAAACAATGTCAATAAACTAAACACAAACCTAAAGCAATAATACTTTCCTTACATAAACATAACTATTACCGAATGCTACATTTGGAAAATATAAAATTAAGCATGCTTTGTCGACAGAACCAGCAGCAATCGGTAAAGAATAATTGTGTACCATAACGACTGCACGAAACAAGCTAAAGTTTGTAGCTTGATAGACGCTACAACTACAACTTCCGCATTTGTCCAGGACTCCACGCAGTACGAGCGGAAACCGAGGGTAACGCGGATATGACGCAATTGACTGGCGACTCCCAGCTCACCCCTGCTCTAACGCCCCGTTTCCTTGGTTAAAATCGCAATTTTCTCACAATTTAAAAATAGTTGGAAACATTTGGGATATTGTAAGTAATCAACTTAACAAAATATATAACACTGGCCTTAAGATTTGGGGATATTTTTATGCAAAATTCTTACATATTGTACCTTTAAAGGTGCATTAAGCAACTTTTCATGTTAAAAATACCCGTTTTCTAACCCATACATGCTTAAACAATTGCCTGATGGGCTGAATGAGCCCTTCTCTGATCACTGAGATTGTCTCTATAATCCTGTACAGTAAAATAAATAAGAGGGATTTGGGCCGGAATTTTAGACTGGGCGTGACGTCATGCGCGTTCACGGCACGCTCACCTGGCTGTCTGGCAGGTTTGTGTATTCGCCGCCATTCTCCGTAGAAGATGGATTCTAAGAGACCGGCTTGTAGTTCATTTAAAACACCAACGCAAACCCCACGTAAGATAACAAAAAGAAAACTTTTGTCCGTGAGCGTGCACACTTCTGGCTGCAGTTTCGCTTGCCGCCAGAGGGGGCATAGTTCTGCAAAAACTCAGAGACTTGCGCAATGCACCTTTAAGACTCAGAATTTTACAATGTAGAAACAATGGATTCATCTATTCACACCGGTCATGCTGAAGATTGTAATGAAGAGCAGTTTGATGATGATTTTGGTCACTTTGGTCAAACTTGGGCTTTAAACATTGAAGATGAATGTGAAGCTGTGGTCGTCTTTGCAAACCCACTTTTTGAGCACAACTTCGAAAATATGCATTATGGCAAATATGAAGGTCTAAGATGATATAAAGGTCTAAGGTTAGAGAAAAAAGAAAGTAAATAGTATTTTTGTAATCTCCTTTAAAGTACAAATGTACCATTGTTTTAGAAATGTGACCTTTGTATTCATTTCATATGTCTTTGGTGTGTTTTCTGTCTAAATTTGAATGTTAATTTGAATTTTAGCAGGAAGGGTTGACTTTTTTCCTCATTGGATGAACAGGTAACGGTCATATAATCTTCTGATACACATATTTATGTGTAGTCCGTCTAGTTGGGTGAAGAAACTCATATCAGGTGAGTCTCTCTTTACTTAAATGAGAATTAAATGCTTTAGTGTTTCTATCAATCTACACGTTTTTGCAGTTTTGTCATTAATAGCTGTTTGTGATACTGTAGACTACATGTTTCACAGTATTTATGGGAGAAATTTAGTGTAAGCAAATTTAAAATTAAGTGAAAGTTTTGCTGCTATTAGATTTATGCTCTGCTTTTAACATGGTCGACACTCTGGTCTCCATTATGGAGAGTTGTGTTGGACTATGAGGCACTTTTTTAAAAGGCTGATAACAGACCAACATTGAATCAAGATCGATATTTAACATTGATTTTTTTCATCAGGTTTGCACCTTGAAACAATGTTATTTCAATTATAAAGATCAAGATGGACATTAAAATAAAATCACTTATTTTACATCGAATCAACATTGAAACAATAACAAAACAATCTTGCTTTATGTACAACACAATCAAACAACAAATCTTAAATAAATAGAACAAATCTTACTTTATTTCTATGCTGGTGAATCAAGTCTGTTTTTACATCTTTCAAGCAGAAACTATGTTTAATTTCATTTAGAAAGTGCGTTATATTATTAATGCATTTTACAGCAATCACTTATGAATGATTTCAGTGATGAGGGAAGAAAAAAAAGCATTATCAGCAGTTCAGATCAACAGTTTCCCAAAATCACCTGATCATATTGTCTCTTGGCTTTATATATAAAATAGTCTGACTCTAATTTGAGAAGAATATCCTAGTTTGTAAAATAAAACATTTAATTAAGCCATCTTTTGCAACATATCTATTTAAAATGTAACATACAAAAGTCTTAACTGTAGATATCTGTGAAATAATCAGAGAATCTGATCACAACATCTGAAGAACACAAGTAATTATTGAGCCAATTTTGATTTCTCAAATTCAAATTTTTCTTTCATCAGATCACGAAAACGAGATTCAGACCATTTGATAAAATATCAGATTCTGGTTTCCAATATGTCAAACATTGCTCTGGTATTTCTGTCTGCCCTGCTCATATTCTGGGGTGAGTATTAAACCATGATTAGATAATATATTGCTGAGCAAATTTGCAAAATAAAATAAATAAATAAATAAATACGGGGTGAAAAAACCCCCCAGCTGTTTTGCATGTGAAAATGTAACAGTATTTGTTCATGTTAATGACATTCTCTGTGTAATTAAGAAAGAGATCGCTTAACAGGTTACATTATTTTATCATCAAGGTCATGGACAGGCGCATGTCTATAATGTCCATATATTAAAGTTCATATTTCACATAACACATGTATAGGGTAAGATGAGGGAAGTTGCCCCCCTTAAAGCATTAATTCACCCAAAATTAAAATGATATCATAATTTACTCATCCTCATGTCGTTCCAAACCTGCAAGACTTTCATTCATCTTCAGAACACAAATGAAGAACACAAAAAAAAAACATTTCTGTCTCTCTATCTACAAACTACCACTTTGAGAAAGTTCATAAAGAAATCGTAAAACTAATCCATATGAATTGAGTGGTTTAGTCCAATTGTTTTGTTTTTTTTGTTTTGTTTTTTAAGAGACTTGATCGTTTTATATTATGAACAGATTGAATTTAGGCTTTGTATGCATGTTTTGCATGTGAAAATGTAAAAGTGCTTTTTCATATTAATGACATTCTCTGTGTAATTAAGATAGAGATCGCTTAAACTGTGCATTGTACACTTTTTGAGTTGATATAGGTGGGTTTATTTTTACTGCATATCTAAAATGATTTATCAAGGTGATTTTAAAATTATTTTATCATTACCACAACTGATGTATGAGATGGTGAATGTTTTTATGTGAATAAAAGCCTAAATTAAATCCGTTCATTATATAAAGCAATCGAGTCTCTTCAGAAAATTTGGACTCAGTTCATATGGATTAGTTTTACGATTTCTTTATGAACTTTCTGAAGCGTCAAAGTGGTATTTTGTCAATAGAGGGACAGAAATCACTCAGATTTCCTCAAAAAGATCTTCATTTGTGTTCAGAAGATGAACGGAAGTCTTGTGGGTTTGGAACGACACGAGGGCGAGTAATTAATGACATCATTTTCATTTTTTGGCAAACTATCCCTTTAAGCCTCGTGTTTTATGAGCAGTAAGATAACCGTATTCATACACACAGTCAAAAGCACAACCAAAACAATGTCCTTCTGCAAATAAATGGTATAAATAACAAAACAATAGCAAATATTATAAATTATTCATTGCATATTGTTGTTATTATTATCTGCATCGCACTGGTCATCCAAAGGCAGTATTCTAATGTCTATATGGTAATGTTTTATAAATGATATATAGCATTTCCACAGTATGACGACACTTAAAAAATGTATATGACCAATAAGTCATGACAACTTATGTTTTTACATTACTTTAACTCATCAAAAGTATTCAAGTAATTTCAACTTTTTAAGTTATAAGAGATCCAACTTGATTTTATAAGTAAATTTTTAAATAATTTAAGTTGAAATTACTTGTGCAGCCAATTTGATTATACTTAAAAAAAAAAAACTTTTTTAAGTTGATATAGGTGGATTTATTTTTACTGCATATCTACAGATTTATCAAGTTTTAAAGTTATTCATTATTTCATTATGTACATAACATACTGTATTGCACACATGTTCTCCCAGTTTTTCCAGTAAATTCTAAAAACTGAATATTTCTCCTCAGCATTTCCTCCTCCAACTGCTGAGAGTCGACTAAGAACATTCCACATAATAATGAAAGGAAACACAGGAGTTGATAGAAAAACTGCTGAGGAAGAATGCAAAATAAACTACACTGGCCTCGTCACAGTTTATGACCAACAGGACAATATGGAACTAGCTAAACTGATGAACACTGAAAACGTGCAGAGTGGCTGGATTGGTACTTATGGAGGAAATCGCAGTATGAAATGGTCGAATGGTGATGATGTCACATTTAACAGAAGTCTTGAAGGAAGATGTGGGGAAATATGCTGTGCTGCTATAAAGGCTGATGGAAACTGGGAATCTCTCCAATGCAACGGGACAAAACACTTTATGTGTTATAAACAAGGTAATAAAATATTACATTATAAATATTTAATTTTACAATTAATTAAAACAATATATTTTTCTTGTACCTATAGATGTTGGGCGAAAATCATACAAGTACAGTTTAATCCATGAAAACAGAAACTGGTCTGAGGCTCAGCTTTACTGTAGAGAGAATCACACTGATTTAGTCAGTATCAGAGATGAGACGGAAAATAAACAAGTGATGAAGGCAAGAGAACAGCATAACAATCCCTTCTGGATCGGCCTGTTGGAGGACACGGTGGAATGGGCTGATGGAGGACAATCTGCTTACAGAAACTGGATATTCCCTAACCCTGACACCAGCCCACGTTATCCTGAAGCTTACATGTATCGAAATGGGAGTTGGCAAAGAAGTTCTGCTGGTGACTCCCGTCCGCTATGCTATAGTAAGACAATACAACACTTGCTTTGAAATTCAAATAAGTTCTGGTCTAGCATCGCATGCTTTTGTAATTCATAGTGAAAGTATTTAACTCTTTTTTTGTATACTTTTTGCCAGAGAGCTTCATTCATGTCAGTGAGAATAACATGTCCTGGGAAGAAGCTCTGGATTACTGCGGCAATCACACGAATACAACTGGACTCCTGACCATTCACTCTGAGAACGATCAGATAGAAACGGAGCGAGAGCTAAGAAGAACCGTTCATAATATCTCCGGGCCAGTTTGGGTGGGACTCAGACAGAGTCGACTTTTCGGATTCTGGATTTGGATCAACGGGATTCATGTGGGAAACTATAGCAACTGGAAAGAAGGAAGTCCACCAGAACATCAGATGTCCGAGCACTGCGGTGCCATAGAGAAGGTGGACGGTCAATACAAATGGTTTGATAAAGACTGCAGAAACAAATATAGAGTTTTATGTGAGGAAGTAATATAGGCCCTTTGGTTTATCATATGCGGTTTTCATTTCCCCTCCCAAACAAGAGGAAAAAGAGTTCATGTGTTCAACAGTAAACAGCTCTATCTTCATGTCTTGTATAATAAAGCTCATAAAGCTAATGCTATCCTGTTGCCTGTTTGATTTTGATTTTTATCTCATTTATTTGATCATTTTACTTTAGTAAACCTTTATGTCGTATACTAAAAAATAACATTAAAAGTTGTTTATGAGTGCATATTATATCATTGAGTCTTTTTATTGTGTTGATGGGCATTTGTACTGTACTTGGCAAAGTAACAAGAACTGTATTGTAATTTAATACATTGGCTATTTATGACTGGAATGTATTTTTAGGATATGATTTTTAAGGGTTTGGAGAGGTTTTATAAAATTCAATCAGAAAAAATGGTAAAATAAACTTATTTGTAGGCTTGTAAATCAAAAATGTGATTTTAACACACATTTTATTCCTATGGATGGATAGGGTTAGGGTTAGGGTTAGGTAACCCTAACCCTAACATTTTGATCTAAAGCATAAACCCATTTATATGAACAAGTTTAGAGAGTTACAAAATGTTTAAGAATTCAGTGAATATTGAATTCAAATGATTTTTCATTTTGATACTATTTTTAATAAATGAGATTGTTGGTTAACACACACACAGCAAAAACTCCAGACTCAAGAGTGTTAAAGTGTTAAAATATGAGTGTTAAATTAAGACTCAGAATTTTACAATGTAGAAACAATGGATTCATCTTTTCACACCGGTCATGAATATTAGACATGCTGAAGATTGTAATGATGAGCAGTTTGATGATGATTTTGGTCACTTTGGTCAAACTTGGGCTTTAAACATTGAAGGTGAATGTGAAGCTGTGGTCGTCTTTGCAAACCAACTTTTTGAGCACAACTTCGAAAATATGCATTATGGCAAATATGAAGGTCTAAGATGATATAAAGGTCTAAGGTTAGAGAAAAAAGAAAGTAAATAGTATTTTTGTAATCTCCTTTAAAGTACAAATGTAC
Source organism: Leuciscus leuciscus (assembly GCF_965113295.1). Classification (NCBI taxonomy): domain Eukaryota; kingdom Metazoa; phylum Chordata; class Actinopteri; order Cypriniformes; family Leuciscidae; genus Leuciscus; species Leuciscus leuciscus. Next base: position 2,623,095 of record NC_138728.1, read on the forward strand.
CATGGTTTTAGAAAAGGGACCTTTGTATTCATTTCATATGTCTTTGGTGTGTTTTCTGTCTAAATTTGAATGTTAATTTGAATTTTAGCAGGAAGGGTTGACTTTTTTCCTCATTGGATGAACAGATAACGGTCATATAATCTTCTGACACACATATTTATGTGTAGTCCGTCTAGTTGGGTGAAGAAACTCATATCAGGTGAGTCTCTCTTTACTTAAATGAGAATTAAATGCTTTAGTGTTTCTATCAATCCACACGTTTTTGCAGTTTTGTCATTAATAGCTGTTTGTGATACTGTAGACTACATGTTTCACAGTATTTATGGGAAAAATTTAGTGTAAGCAAATTTAAAATTAAGTGAAAGTTTTGCTGCTATTAGATTTATGCTCTGCTTTTAACATGGTCGGCACTCTGGTCTCCATTATGGAGAGTTGTGTTGGACTATGAGGCACTTTTTTAAAAGGCTGATAACAGACCAACATTGAATCAAGATCGACATTTAACATAGATTTTTTTTCATCAGGTTTGCACCTTGAAATAATGTTATTTCAATTATAAAGATCAAGATGGACATTAAAATAAAATCACTTATTTTACATCGAATCAACATTGAAACAATAACAAATCAATCTTGCTTTATTTACAACACGATCTTAATTAAATCTTAAATAAATAGAACAAATCTTACTTTATTTCTATGCTGGTGAATCACGTCTGTTTTTACATCTTTCAAGCAGAAACTGTTTAATTTCATTTAGAAAGTGCGTTATATTATTAATGCATTTTACATTTTACAGCAATCACTTATGAATGATTTCAGTGATGAGGGAAGAAAAAAAAAGCATTTTCAGCAGTTCAGAACAACAGTTTCCCAAAATCACCTGATCATATTTTCTCTTGGATTTATATTTAAAATAGTCTGACTCTAATTTGAGAAGAATATCCTAGTTTGTAAAATAAAAAATGAAATTAAGCCATCTTTTGCAACATATCTATTTAAAATGTAACATACAAAAGTCTTAACTGTAGATATCTGTGAAATAATCAGAGAATCTGATCACAACGTCTACACTGTAAAAATGAATATGCTATATCTACTCAATAAAATTGTGGCAACAGATTACAAGCAAATTTAAAATTAAGAATTAAAATTTTACTGTAGAATTAATTAAATGTAACAAATTGGAATTGAGTAATAATGAATCAAATTAATTCCTTAAAAGTTAACCATTTAAAATGAGTAAAATTTACAAAAACATTTTTTAAATCAAAAATATCTGAATAACAGACAGACATCAAAGATGAATTAAGAACTCTTTATTTTTTATTGCCAACATTGAAGACACTTGATGTTAACAAGCAGAATCACTGAAGGAGAAAGGAGGAGCCACCGAGGAGGCCATGCCCCTGGTGGAATGTGCACCTGATAAGCCGTGGCTATAGCCTGGACAATCCAATTGCTGATTGTCTGTTTAGATGCCTCATAAATCCCTACCAGACACCTACGATCGGTCAACGAGCGACGTCTCGTGGTTCCATCACAGAAAGCCACAAAATCACTTTCCAGAACATTCTCATTCACAGTTCCATGCTGGTGGAACGCTCTCCCCACCCTCATCCGGAATGCAGAATCCCTGACAACATTCAAAAGACAGCTGAAAACCAATCTCTTCCGTGAGCACTTAACCTTATAAAAAAAAAAAAAAAAATTCCTTTCCCTTTGAAACATCACTTATCAGGCTTATGCTACTCTGAATAATACCTGAACTTCGTATTTTGAGCACTTCCTGCGTTGTTGTTGCTTTTGCCTCTTTATGATGACTCGCTGAATTTTGTCCTAATTTGTAAGTCGCTTTGGACAAAGGCGTCTGCTAAATGACTAAATGTAAATGTAAATGTAAATGTAAATGTAAATGTAAATGTAAATGTAGATGCAGGCAGCCTGAACCAAAGCACACCAACAACTGGTCTGACTTCCTCCACTGAGAAGACTTCTCCAAGTAAACCCTTAGGGCTCTGACTGGGCAGAGCAGGTGAAGTCTCCCCTCTTCCGCCGTCACATGAGGTGGAGGATGGAAGGCCTGAAGAACCACTGACCGTGCCACACTAGACGGCACCTTGGGCACATAGCCCGGTCTAGGATGTAAGATTGCCTTAACTCCGCCAGGGGCAAACTCCAGGCAAGTTGGCATTATAGCCAAGGCCTGGAGATCCCCCACTCTCCTCAGAGAGGTGATAGCAAGGAGAAAGGCCACTTTGAAGGTCAGGTTCTTTGCCTCAGCCGACTCCAGTGGCTCGAAGGGGGCCTCAGCCAACCCTTCAAGTACCACCGCCAGGTTCCAAGTTGGGACTCTGGAGTGAGTCGCAGGCCTCATCCTCTGAGCCCCACGGAGGAAATGTACAACCAGATGGTGCTTTCCCAAGGGCCCATCACCTACAGAGGAGTGGAAAGCCCTAATGGCAGCCACATACACCTTAACCCCCTGAGGTCGGCTGTATCGCCGGCGATACCAGCTCGCTTTTTTTTTATCAGTGTAAAAGAAACTCATAAATACTCTGTTGACTTTGATTTTCCATAGGAGTTTCATACATCAATCGATTCTGTTAAATGTGTATTATTTTTGTGTATACTCACAATAAAAACAAAGTGTTGTGCTTTTTGCCAAATAAAGAAAAATAAACACAAAGCGAGTTCTGCCTTCGCTCTGCCAGTGAAGTCCATTCTGAAACGCGTCCGAAAATGAACAATAACTCAGCGAATACTCAGTCAAACAGGCATACAGACACACAGGCATGAAGCTTGAATTCTCTTCTTTTAAATGAAGTAATTTATATAAAAAACAAATATTCTCATCTTGTGAAATCTGTATTAAAAGAGAGCGATTCCAGTCGAGCTCATCTCAGCTCATTACGTTTTAATCGGCCCCGCCCACGGAGAGCGCGCGCTATTCAAACACAAATGACTGAGACGATCCCATACAAACTGTGAACGCCCACATATCAGCTCGAGAAAACACATCAAGTTTATTCAGATGATCAGTGTACTTGTCTACACTGTCTCGCAGCGCTGTGAGGAATAATAATAATGGAAAACGTACCTCAGAAGTGCTGGTATTTCGAGGAGCAACGGATGGAATACTGTAGTAAGTTTTTTTTCATTCTCAAGTAAATCGCGTTTCTGTGTGAATGAATGAACGGCAGAGATGCGCTGTTTACCACAACTCGCAAAAAGACGGTTTAAATTTGAATTGCGTTTCTGTGTGTGAATGAATGATCTGCTTTTAGCAAACTATTTTGCTATACTGAGTAAAAATTAGTGAAATATGTTGAAATAAAATGTATTTGTATAAGCAACGTATTAAACTGCAAATTAACATTTATATTCCTTATAATAAAAACGAAAGACCTATGTTACAGACAAATGAAAGACAACATTTCGTTGATTAGTTTTGGATAGATTACACATTTTTACTGTAAAATATCTGCCACCTCAAATAAGCTTTTGTTTGCCAATTTTTGCTAATATGTTAAATATAGTATGTTTTGTCAATGTAGGCTATATTCGAAGTAATGAATCCTTAACTTTGAAATATGTATGAAAGATTACACTTCAATTGTTGTTGTAATTGTAACCTTTTTAATAAAAAAATATATATTTACAAGGTAGATGTAAACAAATTTTAAAAGGTAAATATAAGCCTTTTCTTTAAGTGTGGACGGGGTAAGACCGGCGGAGAAACGATCTTGGAGGAACTCCAGCACTGAAGCCACTGGGCAGTTAACTGGGTCCACCTCACGCTCTCTACACCAAGTGGAAAACACATTCCATTTCAGGCTGTACAGTCTCCTGGTGGAAGGAGCCCTGGAGCTGAGTAGGATCTCGACAACACCTGCTGACAGGCAAGCCTCTAGGAACCGAGCCCCCTCAGGGGCCAGACCCAGAGGTTCCACAGCTCTGGCCGGGGGTGAAATATTGTGCCCCCTGCCTGCGACAGAAGATCCCTCTCCAGAGGGACCTGCCACGGGAGGCCGTCCAGCAGTGCTACAATGTCCGAGAACCATACCCGGGTCGGCCAGAGATACGCAACTACAGATGTGTTGTCCGAGCGTATCAGGACATGGTGGCCACGGAGGTCCGGAAAAAAGCTCCTCAGAGCTTTGTAGACCGCCAGCATTTCCAGGCAGTTGATGTGCCAGGAAGAATGCCGGGTCTCCCACAGGCCTCTCACAAAGGCTACGTTCACACTGCAGGCTGAAACGACCCAATTCCGATTTTTTTGCCCCTATGCGACCTGTATCTGATCTTTTCATGACAGTCTGAACGACACAGATCCGATCTTTTCAAATGCGACCCAGGCCACTTGGGTATGTGGTCCCAAATCCGATACATATCCGATCTTTTCAAATGCGACTTCAGTCTGAACGGCCAGGTCGCATTTATCCGACCCTCACCGCCATTGATACGCGAAAAACGTCATAATTCTGCGTTGAAGTAGTCGTCGGTTTGAAAACGGACTGCATATTCGTCGAGCTGAGGTAAATCTGCCGAACGGGTCGACCTCGACGAGCCCTTTAATTAAAAAAAAAAAAATAAAAGCCCACGGCCATTATATATACGTTATGTTAACTTATTTGTGCTGAATCTGATATTAGATAAGTCAGCGGCTGCTGTCTGGCTCTTGTGTAACGGTCGCTGTGCGCGCTCGTGTGTGTGTGTGTGTGTGTGTGTGTGTGAGAGAGAATCACAGTTAAAGTTTAGCTACTTCCGCAAACAACAAGTGACGTCGTTGACCGTTGAGTACTCTTCTGCGCATGCGGGTCACTTCTGGGTCATTTCACGTTCACACAGGAGATCACAAAAGGTCGCATTTAATTGGAAATGTGAACGGCCTTGCAAAAAAATCGAATTTTTTCAAAAAATCGGAATTGAGCATTAAGCCCTGCAGTGTGAACGTAGCCTAAGTGGCCGTCCATGACCGCGCCCCAACCAATGAGGGAGGCATCTGTTGAAACGGTTTTCCGGCAACATGATGCTCCCAGCACTGGTCCCTGGGACAGGAACCAAGGTTTCCTCCATATGACAAGAGAACAAAGGCATCTGCGCGTTACCCTGATCATACGGAACGGATTTCCCCTCGGGGAAAACCCCTTGGCTCTCAACCACCACTGTAGGGGTCTCATGTGTAGCAGGCCAAAAGGTATGACGTTGGACGCTGCTGCCATGAGCCCCAGCAATCTCTGAAACTGCTTCACAGTGAGGTTGTGGCCTAGCTTCGCTCTGGAGACCATCGCCCGTATGGACTCCACGCGCGCAGGAGACATTTGTGCCCGCATCGTCATGGAGTCCCATACAACTCCCAGGAACGTAGTCCTCTGGGAGGGCGTCAACACACTCTTTTTCGTGTTGAGTCTCAGCCCCAAGCACCTGATATGGGCCAGAACGACATCTCAATGCCGAACTGCCATCTCGCGCGACTTGGCCAATATTAGCCAGTCGTCGATATTGAGTACACGGATGCCCTGGAGTCTCAACGGAGCCAGCGCTGCATCCATGCACTTGGTGAAGGTGCGAGGGGAGAGAGCTAGGCCAAAGGGAAGAACCCGATATTAGTACGCTTCGCCCCCGAAAGCGAACCTCAGGAACTTCCTGTGACATGGAAGGATGGAATATGGAAGTATGCGTCCTTCAGATCTATCGTGACGAACCAGTCCTCGAACTGGATCTGACTCACGATGGCTGGAATTGTGAGCATCTTGAACCTGAATCTCCTCAGAGAACGATTCAAATGCCTGAGATCTATTATTGTCAACCGAGCCTTGTTCCCGACCCCCTGAAGCGGCTGACCGGCAGGGAGCAGTCGAGAATGATTTTCGGTGTGCGGACGCGTTCGCTGCCCAGCCGCAGGTCTTTCTAGAGGCGGCTGGAGCGGCATGCGTGCGCGGGAAATCAGTGTGGCCCGAAGCGTACTGGACGGCGGGAACACAGCACTGATTTCCCGAGAGCACCGGGGGGAGGCGACCTCGATCGCTCCGCCCCGGGGGGGACAGCTCTCAGCGGTCCGGCCGCAGCTGGGACCGCCTGGCGGAAGCCTTCTTTGCCTGAAGGACGGTCCTCAGATCGACCTTAGGCTCAGAAGGCTTGCCGCCAAAAACACTGGATAAGTGAAACACAGTCTGGATGGTTGGCTGAATTAAAATATCTAACTTCTTAAAGTCAGATAATATTCCATCATTTTAATTCCATAGAATTAAATGCAGCCATAATCACCAGACAATACTGTTTAATATTGATTTATACGGTTTCGTAATCTACACGCTGCAAACGTGAAATTCGAGCCGTTACAATATATTTTGGCTTTCATCCCTCGAGAAGAAAGTCAACAGGTGTGAGGTTGAAACATCCGACAGCGCATGGTCTTTTCTATGCACGTGCGCCGAGATATTTCTCAATGAACACTGCCAGCACCCTCAGGAGCTGACTGTGAATGCCTCGCACCCAAACAGTATTATTTCACAGATCGCGTGTGTCCCTTTTATTGCAGACTCGTAATCTACGCGCTGCCTCGGCAAACGCGAGATTCGAGTCATTCACAATATATTTGGCTTTCATCTCTCGAGAAGAAAGTCAACGGGCGCGAGGCTGAAACACTCGAACGCACGGCTGTGTGCGTCGAGATAATTCTCAATGAACACAGCGAACACAGCCAGCACCCTCAGGAGCTGACTGTGCATGCCTCGCACCCACACAGAATCTTTATTGCAGAGTAGCCCCGTAACCTACACGCTGCCTCTGCAAACGCGAGATCCGAGCCACTATAGATTCTGTATTGCAATGCAGACCTTAAATCTACGCGCTGCCTCGGCAAACGCGAGATCCCAGTCACAGAATCTTTATTGCAGAGTAGACTCGTAATCTACGCGCTGCCTCGGCAAACGCGAGATCCCAGTCACAGAATCTTTATTGCAGAGTAGACTCGTAATCTACGCGCTGCCTCGGCAAACGCGAGATCCGAGCCACTATAGATTCTGTATTGCAATGCAGACCTTTAAACTATGCGCTGCCTCAGCAACGCGAGATCTCAGCCACAGAATCTTTATTGCAGAGTAGACCCGTAATCTACGTGCTGCCTCGGCAAACGCGAGATCCGAGCCACTAGATTCTATATTGCAATGCAGCACCAAATAGGACAGACAGTTTCAAACAGAGCGCTTGCTGAAGAGCAAAAAGCTAACGTGTGTTTGTGCCAGCGTCCCTTTGTATCTTCCGGTTATGCCGTCATCTACTACGTCATGATGCAGCACCAATCAGGATTGGATGGATTTCATTCATGCTTCAGACGCGTTCCCCAAAGTGTCGTCACGACGACGACGCAGTGCAAGTTCCCTCGAAGGGTTTGCTTTAGTTGGCCTCTTGACCCTTACATCATTAACTTTAGATTTTGTTTGGCTGCTGTACCTGAGTTATAACAGCCAGATGAACAAGTTTATCAGGTGGTGTTGGTTATGTTTTGACAATCATAATTTGACCTGAATCACAAATCTACAGACAGGAGAGTTTATCAGGGTTGGAGCTAAACTCTGCATGACAGTGGCCCTCCAGGACTGAGTTTGCCCTTCCCTGATCTAGATGCTGAAAAATCAGGAAAATGAATTGCTTTGTTGTGTATTTGTTGCTTTTTTGACCCCGCTGAATCAACTTAGCTGAACAAATAAATGGTTAAATAATAATAGTAATAAAAATACTTTTGTATTAGTTTAACATTAGGGTTAACTTGGGTTGACTCTTTTACTCTGCGGTAGATTTGCATATGGGATACAGATACAACATGTAAAGTAGTGAGATGAAACACTGATTATTTCTCTTATCCAAGGCTCCTGCTTTCAAAACATTGTCAAAAGGCACATTAAAGAGAAAATTGGTATAACTGTACCAAACATGATGTATGTTCTAAACCTGTATGATTTTCAAAATTGGCCTTCAAGTGGTTCATGTTAAAAATCAGATCATTGACAAAAATAACTTGGTTTAAAACGTGTCCAGAATTTGAGACATTGATTTGATTATAAAGAAATGTGGTATAGAACTATTCATGCATTCCATATTCACATTAACAGACTCTGTGGACTTTCACACCGGTCATGAATATTAGACATGCTGAAGATTGTAATGAAGAGCAGTTTGATGATGATTTTGGTCACTTTGGTCAAACTTGGGCTTTAAACATTGAAGATGAATGTGAAGCTGTGGTCGTCTTTGCAAACCCACTTTTTGAGCACAACTTCGAAAATATGCATTATGGCAAATATGAAGGTCTAAGATGATATAAAGGTCTAAGGTTAGAGAAAAAAGAAAGCAAATAGTATTTTTGTAATCTCCTTTAAAGTGCAAATGTACCATGGTTTTAGAAAAGTGACCTTTGTATTCATTTCATATGCATGTCTTTGGTGTGTTTTCTGTCTAAATTTGAATGTTAATTTGAATTTTAGCAGGAAGGGTTGACAAAATGTTTTTTTTCCTCATTGGATGAACAGATAACGGTCATATAATCTTCTGACACACATATTTATGTGTAGTCCGTCTAGTTGGGTGAAGAAACTCATATCAGGTGAGTCTCTCTTTACTTATATGAGAATTAAATGCTTTAGTGTTTCTATCAATCTACACGTTTTTGCAGTTTTGTCATTAATAGCTGTTTGTGATACTGTAGACTATATGTTTCACAGTATTTATGGGAGAAATTTAGTGTAAGCAAATTTAAAATTAAGTGAAAGTTTTGCTGCTATTACATTTATGCTCTGCTTTTAACATGGTCGGCACTCTGGTCTCCATTATGGAGAGTTGTGTTGGACTATGAGGCACTTTTTTAAAAGGCTGATAACAGACCAACATTGAATCAAGATCGATATTTAACATTGATTTTTTTCATCAGGTTTGCACCTTGAAATAATGTTATTTCAATTATAAAGATCAAGATGGACATTAAAATAAAATCACTTATTTTACATCGAATCAACATTGAAACAATAACAAATCAATCTTGCTTTATGTACAACACGATCAAACAACAAATCTTAAATAAATAGAACAAATCTTACTTTATTTCTATGCTGGTGAATCAAGTCTGTTTTTACATCTTTCAAGTAGAAACTGTTTAATTTCATTTAGAAAGTGTGTTATATTATTAATGCATTTTACAGCAATCACTTATGAATGATTTCAGTGATGAGGGAAGAAAAAAAAGCATTATCAGCAGTTCAGATCAACAGTTTCCCAAAATCACCTGATCATATTTTCTCTTGGCTTTATACATATATATATATATATAGACTGACTCTAATTTGAGAAGAATATCCTAGTTTGTAAAATAAAAAATGAAATTAAGCCATCTTTTGCAACATATCTATTTAAAATGTAACATACAAAAGTCTTAACTCTGAAATAATCAGAGAATCTGATCACAACATCTGAAGAACACAAGTAATTATTGATAATTATTGATTTCTCAAATTCTAATTTTTCTTTCATCAGATCACAAAAACGAGATTCAGACCGTTTGATAAAACATCAGATTCTGGTTTCCAATATGTCAAACATTGCTCTGGTATTGCTGTCTGCCCTGCTCATATTCTGGGGTGAGTATGAAACCATGATTATATAATAAGTTGCTGAGCAAAAAAAAAAAAAAAAAAAAACACAGCTATTTTGCATGTGAAAATGTAACAGTATTTGTTCGTTAATGACATTCTCTGTGTAATTAAGAAAGAGATCGCTTAACAGGTTAAATTATTTTATCATCAAGGTCATGGACAGGCACATGTCTATAATGTTCATATATTAAAGTTCATATTTCACATAACACATGTATAGGGTACATGATGAGGGAAGTTGTAATTCACCCAAATTTTTTTATTATGTCATCATTTACTCATCCTCGTGTCGTTCCAAACCTGTAAGACTTTCATTCATCTTCAGAACACAAATGAAGATCTTTTGATGACATCTGAGTGATTTCTGTCTCTCTATCGACAAACTACCACTTTGAGAAAAATCATAAAGAAATCGTAAAACTAATCCATATGAATTGAGTGGTTTAGTCCAAATTATTTTTGAAGAGACTTGATCGTTTTATATTATGAACAGATTGAATTTAGGCTTTTTATGCATGTTTTGCATGTGAAAACGTAAAAGTGCTTTTTTATATTAATGATATTCTCTGTGTAATTAAGATAGAGATCGCTTAAACTGTGCATAGTACACTTTTTGAGTTGATATAGGTGGGTTTATTTACTGCATATCTAAAATGATCATGAGTTGGTGAATGTTTTTATGTGAATAAAAGCCTAAATTAAATCTGTTCATTATATAAAGCAATCGAGTCTCTTCAGAAAATTTGGACTAAATTTTGGATTCAATTCTTATGGATTAGTTTTACGATCTCTTTAAGAACTTTCTGAAGCGTCAAAGTGGTAGTTTGTCAATAAATCACTCAGATTTCATCAAAAAGATCTTCATTTATGTTCAGAAGATGAACAAAAGTCTTCATGGTACTTCTATGTGTCCTGCTTCTCCTCTGGGGTGAGTATTTAATCTGGGGTGAGTATTTAATTTGAGCAGCTTTGAAAAAAAAAAGTTCCTCTCACAAAATATGTTTATGCATGTTAAAAATGTAGCAGCATATTATGTATTTTTCTTATTATTTTATTGAGAAATTATAGATCTTTTTAATTTTACAAGTCAAAATGAGGTCCTAGGCAAGGCACTACAGTCTCCAATTATTACGAATAATTGTATTTTATTATTTTTCAAAGTTTCACAAATGTTTTTGAAAGATATGAATGCTTTTCCAGTCAAGATGTCAAGAGTATTTCACTAAAAACTGAATATCTGTTCTCAGGTCTTCCCCTTTCAAGTGCTACAGGTCGACTGAGAAAATTCTACATGAAAAATAATCAAACAATGAATATAAGTGAAGCACTAAATGTTTGCAGAAGAGACTACACTGACCTCGTCACAATCTATGATAAAGAAGAGAATATGGAGTTAGTTAATATTCTCAATAATAGTACGAATAATGTGAGTGGTTGGATTGGTGCCAACAGCTGTAAATGGTCAAATGGTGCTCCTGCCACATTCATCAACATCAACACAATTACTGAGGAAAAATGCTGTGGTGCCGTAAACACTGATGGAAGCTGGGAGTGTTTCAACTGTGATTCAACAAAAATGTACTTCATGTGTTACGATCAAGGTAATGATTCCTGAGCTGTTTTTATCTTATAAATGTCTAAATGTCATACATGAGTAAAATTATTGTCTGTATTCATACAGGGAAAGAATCATACAACTACAGTTTAATCCGAGAAAACAGAACCTGGTTTGAGGCTCAGCTTTACTGTAGAAAGAATAACACTAATTTAGTCAGTATCAGAGATGAGACGGAAAATGAACGAGTGAAAGTAGCAGTAAATGGGAGTAACTCTTGGATCTGGATCGGCCTCCAATACAGTGACAGCCTTTACTGGCTTGATGGCGGACAGTCTGATTACAAACAGAATAGTTCATCTCAAGGATGCTTTACATTTCTCTTATCAAATGGATCTTGGTCCAAAAGTAACATGGGTGACTATTCTGCTCTGTGCTACAGTAAGTTAACAAAATATTTTATGCTTTAATATCCAACGTTGATCCAACATTTCCAAGTCTACCATATGCTTCAATAAATCAAAACATGCAACTCATTTTATTTTATTTGTATTATTATAATTATTTTCCTCAGAAAGCTTCATTCATGTGAGCACGCATAAAATGTCCTGGGAAGAAGCTCTGAATTACTGCGACAATCGCATGAATACAACTGGACTCCTGACCATTCACTCTGAGAACGATCAGATAGAAACGGAGCGAGAGCTAAGAAGGAGGAAAATCTCCGGGCCAGTTTGGGTGGGACTCAGACAGAGTCGACTTTTCGGATTCTGGATTTGGATCAACGGGCTTCATGTGGGAAACTATAGCAACTGGAAAGGGGGAAGTCCACCAGAACATCAGATGTCCGAGCACTGCGGTGCCATAGAGAAGGTGGACGGTCAATACAAATGGTTTGATAAAGACTGCAGATCTAATTTTACTGTCTTATGTGAGGCGAATTAATATAGAGAGCTATAACTCTCTTACTCTGCTAACTACTGTGTGTTCTTCAGTGCTCTATTCTCTGTCTCTGTTATTGAGTGTAATTTCTAAAAACAATGTGATGAAATAAATGTAATGCAATTTAAAACACTTACAAGTTGTGAATTATTTCATTCAGTATCAATATTGCTTCAAGTGGTCAAATAATAAATAAAAGTGCAAAAAAAAAAACAGTGCAATGTAGCTTCAAATATTCTAGATTGTATTATATGATTGTATGACAGAAACAAATACAGACAGAGAGAGAAAGGCTGGACTAAAAAGTAAAGTTTTTGTTCTGCTTCGTTGCTTTTTATTTATTTGAGGTGTAACACAAGACAATCTGAAATCACAAAATAATGCAGTAAACTGATATAAAAAAAATTATATTAATAAAAATAATTCAGACTGAAAAGATTCAGAATATACTATTCTGCATGTGAAAATCTAATAAATATATATTCTGCTTGTGACCATCTGGTTAAACTGTTTTTTGCTCTGTGTGAAGTGAATTATCATCTTCCCGGGGGTTTATTTTGAACAAATCAATGACACGATTTAAAATTACGACACGCCCTTTTCTTGCAAAACCACATGAGAAAAGTTCTAATTGTGTTTCAAATGAGTGGAGCTCCAGCCCTCCATGATAGTTTTCCTTTGTGTTAATTGTTAATTTCACAGTATGACATTTCAGACAAACCTCTGGGAAAAGGACACTGTAAATGTTCCCGGGAGTTGATATTCCTCAGGGTCCGTGTCCACACTCGCTAGGTGACCTTTCTGAGCTATAGGCAGCATTGAACATGAACCACAGAAGTCACCAGAACTAGTGAGCACTTCATTATTAGGGGATTGATCCAGTGCCAAACTCTGAGTGACCGTCACCAATGCGGACTCTGAACTTATTCAATTATAAATAAAAATGAATATGAATATTTTCAGCATCATTACTCCAGTCTTCAGTGTCACATGATTCTTCAGAAATCCTTCTATTATGATGATTTACTGCTCAATAAATATTTCTGATGATTATGTATTTATTATGTATGATATTATGTTGAAAACAGTCGCGCTGCTTCATAATTTTGTGGAAACAGTGATACTTTTTTCAGGATTCTTTGATGAATCGAAAGGAACAGCATTTATTTGGAGTAGAAATCATTCGTAACATTATAAACGTCTTTACCGTCACTTTTGATCATTTAATGTATCCTTCCTGAATAATTAATTTCATTCACTTTTTTTTACTGACCACAATCTTTTGTACACAAAAAAAGACAGTAAAGGTCTAACATATATTCAAGTACGCATTACAAGTAGCATGCATTACGTAATCAGATTACTTTTTTGATGTTACTAATTCAATTACTACTCTAATAATACAAATACATTAATTCACACCCAAAAAAGTTACTGCAAATTAAGTATTTTCAAGAACAACAGTCACAGTAATAGTAAATCGTAGCTGAAATATAGCTATATGCATGATGTCCAATTTAGTGGACAGATTAATCAGAATTTCCTCCCAATCTAAAATCAATACGTGGAGAATTTAACAGTGACATCCTTAGATGTCACATGATTTTACAACTTTTTTTTTTTTTTTACCTGCAAGAGTCTCATTGAATAGAAGGAATGGATATTCCGGAGCAACTTGGCATTTCCAACTGGCCGTCGGCCATCTTGGTTTGGAAAAAAACAAAAAAAATCCCCCATCCTTGCCACTTGATGGCAGTGTCTAAGATGATGCACTGTAGTGGTTGATGTGCAACTATGACATTAGAACCCATGCATAGGAAATAATGGAATTTTAATTAGCTGTCCACTGTAGCGTGAAAGGGTTAAATCTGGGATGAAAAGTAGGCTAGTTAATGCTAAAATGGCGTGATTAATTGAACTTACTTAAAATTATGAGCCGCTTATAGCAACAGTTTTATAGTAGCCTCCACAGCACTGCTAAAAGTGAAGAATATAAGACAAGTTTCTGCTCTACCAGTTTAAGATTCTTATGATATGTTTATGAGGTTGGTTGGTTTTGTTGAAGGATTAAATATGCTGAACGCCTCGGTTACGACTGTAACCTCGGTTCCCTGAAGAGGGAACGAGCGTTGCGTCGAAAAGCTGACGCTATGGGAACGCTTTGCGTGATGACGTCTTGAAGCACATGTAAAATCAGTCCAATGGTGTGGCGGAACGTCAGAGGCGGGTGACGTCACGTACCAGGAAGCTATAAAAGCCGGCCCGAAACAGAAAACGAAAGCTTCGTAAAGTCTGAAGTCGCGCTGACAGGCATGAAGGAGATATGGCAAGGCGACGCAACGCTCGTTCCCTCTTCAGGGAACCGAGGTTACAGTCGTAACCGAGGCGTTCCCTTTCAAGGGAACTCCCGTTGCGTCGAAAAGCTGACGCTATGGGAACGTCTATACCAACGCCTCCATAGCTACAAATGTCTGTCCTGTGTGTAATCATGTGAGCAGCACTAAGAAGACAAAACATGAGACCCTAGAGTAGAGTCTAAATCCAGAGAGTAGAACCTGACGAAGGTGTGCGGTGAGGACCAGCCTGCCGCATCACAGACGTCCTGTAACGATACTCCTGATATAAGGGCCTTAGAGGCCGCCATACTCCTAGTAGAGAGCGACCGGACAGCCAAAGGAGAAGGCTGTCCAGCCGCCTCATAAGCCAGTGAGATAGTCTCAACCACCCACTTGCTCATCCTTTGCTTAGACACTGGACCTCCCTTGTTAGGGGAGCAAAAGTCACTTTTACGCCACAGGGCAGCTCTGTGGACATACGCGTCTAACGCCCGAACAGGGCAAAGCAAATTATTCGCCTCCTGGTCCGATTTCGAAAGGGAGGAGGACCTCCAAGTGCCACGAAGGAAACGAGATACCAAGGGGTCTTTCCCCACAGACATTCCACCCAAAGGACTGTGGTAAGCACCTATGGCCGCCACATAGACCTTTAAAGTGGACGGGGTCAGACCTGCAGTGAACCGTTCCTGCAGGAACTCCAGCACTGTACCAATTGGGCAGTGGACTGGGTCCAACCGACGGTCACTACACCAAGAAGTGAATACTCTCCACTTCAGGGCATAAAGTTTCCTCGTGGAGGGAGCTCTGGACTGTAGAATGGTCTCAACAACCTCGGTTGAGAGACCTGACTCTATGAGCTGGGCCCCCTCAGAGGCCAAGCCCACAGGTTCCACAGTTCTGGCCGAGGGTGAAATATCGAGCCCTCTGCCTGGGACAGAAGGTCCCTCCTGACGGGTAACTCCAGAGGATGCCCGTCGAGGAGGGACACAAGATCGGGAAACCATACTCTGCCCGGCCAGCGCGGGGCTATAAAAAGCAGGCAAACCCGGTCCCTGCGAACTCTTTCCAGAACTCCCGGGAGCAGAGCAACTGGGGGAAAGGCGTACAGACGTAGCCTCGGCCACGTCTGTACCATAGCATCCAGTCCCAGAGGAGCTGGATGCGTGAAGGAGAACCAAAGTGGACAGTGAGACGTCTCTCGAGACGCAAACAGATCCACTTATAATTTCCATATCAGCTCCACCACCTCGGGGGTGGAGCCACCATTCCCCGGGCCTCGGCCCCTGTCTCGACAGAGTGTCTGCTCCTATATTCTGGACCCCGGGGATGTAGGCTGCCTTGAGTGACAGCAACTTCCCCTGGGACCACAAGAGGATATGGCATGCCAGCGCAAACCCCCTTGATATAGGCGACTACCGACGTGTTGTCCGTATGTACTACACATGGTGTCCCCTGAGACCTGTGATAAAGCTCCTCAGAGCCCGGAAGACAGCTAACATCTCTAGGCTATAGAATGCCAGGAACGATGATGGTCTTCCCACAGACCTTGAGATGAGCGACCCTCAGGATCGCTCCCCAACCCGTGAGGGAAGCATCCGTCGTTAGCAGTTTGCGACGACAAGGAGCTCCCAGCACTGGGCCCTGGGACAGGAACCAAGGTTTCTTCCACATAACCAAGGCACGTAGGCATCACCGCGTGACCTTGATTGTGCGAAATGGGTTGCCCCTCGGGGAAAAACCCTCTGGTCCTGAGCCACCACTGCAGGGGCCTCATGTGCAGCAGTCCAAAAGGTATCCCGTTGGAAGCTGCTGCCATGAGACCCAACAGTCTCTGGAACTGTTTGACAGTGAGTAGCTGGCCTAGCTTTACACTTCTCACAGCTGCCAGGATGGAATCGAAGCGTGGCGATGACAGGCGCGCCTGCATCGACACTGAATCCCAAACCACGCCTAAAAAAGTGGTCCTCTAAAATGGAGAAAGCACACTCTTCTTGGCGTTCAGCCGTAACCCCAACTCTTTCATATGGGCGAGAACAACATCTCGATGTTGAACCGCCATCTAATGCGACTGAGCTAAAATCAACCAATCGTCGATGTAGTTCGTGATGCGAATACCCCGGAGGCGCAGAGGCGCCAGAGCTGCATCCACGCATTTGGTGAAAGTGCGGGGTGATAAAGCTAGGCCGAATGGAAGAACTCGATATTGGTATGCTTTGCCCCCGAAAGCAAACCTCAGGAACTTCCAATGACACGGACGGATGGAAATATGCGTCCTTGAGGTCTATCGTGACAAACCAGTCCTCGGACCTGATCTGTGGCACGATTTGTCTCAAGGTTAACATTTTGAACTTGAGCTGCATGTACTCGTACAGAACTCGAAGATCTAAAATGGGACGCAATCCCCCGTCCTTTTTTGGAACTATGAAGTACCGGTTGTAAAACCCGGTTTCCCTGTTGGAGGGGGGTACATATTCTATGGCCCCTTTCTCTAACAGAGTGTTTACTTCCTGTTCCATAACCAGAACCTGCTCGGGGCCCACCACTGTGGGCAGGACCCCCATAAACCGCGGTGGGCGTTAATAGAATTGTATCTAATACCCTTTTTCCACGGTCTGCAGGACCCAACGAGAAACATTTGACAGTAGCTTCCACGCTGTCAAAGATTCTACTAGAGGTACCAGTCTCTCGAGACTGGTTTCTGGATTTTGTTGCTGTTGAGTAGTCGGTTCGTCGCCCTGTAACGGCGCACCGGCAGGGAACGACCAAACAGACTGCTCCAGCACCCTCCTCAGAGGGGGCGGGCATCCCGAGGCCACTACGTTTCCGGGTGGACCTTGAGATATGTGCTCGCCGGAGACCGCTGCGCCCTGTAACACCGGAGGCGGCAGGGTTGGCAGAACGGTCCCCTGAGGGCACCGAAGAGAGACGGCACCGTATTTTTCTCCTGCTGTTGAGTAGTCGGTTCGTCGCCCTGTAACGGCGCACCGGCAGGGAACGACCAAACAGACTGCTCTAGCACCCTCCTCAGAGGGGGCGGGCATCCCGAGGCCACTACGTTTCCGGGTGGACCTTGAGATATGTGCTCGCCGGAGACCGCTGCGCCCTGTAACACCAGAGGTGGCAGGGTTGGCAGAACGGTCCCCTGAGGGCACCGAAGAGAGACGGGCACCGTGAAAAGAGGTGTTAACCGCTCTGCTTCGGGGGGACTACCCTCATTTGTCCTGAGCCCTCAGACATCAGGACTTTTTCCCAGCAGCCTTCTTGGCGGTAATAACGGTCCGCAGATCCGTTTTACCCCTCGAAGACTGCTGGGTTTGAGAGCGCCCTCCGTGTCCCCGAGATTTTTGTGGGGGAGCACGAGAGGACACACTCTGTTTTTGAGTGGCACGATGTTCAGCGCTCTTTTTAGAGGAGTGAGGCTGCTCCCGCTCAGCAGCCTCAATGAAAGAACGGCGGGGGAGAAGTTTTTGTAATGCAGCTGCCTGTTTAGCAGCTTCCTGAGATTTAGCTACCGCACTGTTTACTGCATCACCAAATAAACCAACAGTGGAAACCGGAGCATCTAAGAGAACGTGCTTTTCTTTCTCTTTTATATCGCTCAAATTGAGCCACAGATGCCTCTCAGTGGCCACCAGGGCTGCCATAGACCGCCCGATTGATTTAGCGGTCTCCTTGGTGGCCCTGAGAGACAGATCTGTGGCTCTGCGTAGTTCAGCCACTGTGTCAGGACCAATTCCCCCGCCCTCCTCTAAATCCCCCAATAATTCTGCCTGATAGGCTTGCATAATAGACATCGTATGCAGACACGCTGCAGCTTGACCAGCGGCTGCATACGATTTATGAACCAGAGATGATGTGAATTTTACTGGCTTAGAGGGAAGTGAAGGAGCTTTCAGGGAAGATGCCGTTGCTGGAGAGAGATAGCTCGCAAGCGTCTCCTCCACCTTCGGCATCTCCCCATAACCATATTCTTTATATTTGTGAATGGAAGAATAGTGGGATGTTTGTGGTGCATACACTCTGTATGAAACCGGTTTTCCCCACGATTTCAACACCTCGGTGTGGAGATCGGGGAAAAACGGAAGGCTTCTTCGCTGAGGCTGTGTACGAGATGGCAGGAAGCGTTCGTCGAGCTTACTTTTCGAACGAACGTCCTGCCTATCCTCTGGCCACTCAATAGATAGCTTCCTGGTACGTGACGTCACCCGCCTCTGACGTTCCGCCACACCATTGGACTGATTTTACATGTGCTTCAAGACGTCATCACGCAAAGCGTTCCCATAGCGTCAGCTTTTCGACGCAACGGGAGTTCCCTTGAAAGGGAACTATTGTTACTTGTTTGTATGATTATGTGCTTGTCTATATATCGATGTTATCGGTACATCGTCTGACAGTCGTATTACAGTATGTGTGTGTGAGTGAGCTGTTGTTGATCTGTATGTACTGTATGTATAGCGTAATTTCTAAACGGATGTTGATTTATATCGTGTTGTATTGTTTATAGCGTAATTGTTATATGTATTATTTTTTTTGTATTTTTAGGGTGACAATTTTACCACCAGTCCAGGAACATCAGATGTAAAATAGCCTTTTGGCTAATTCTGGCACATTGTACATTTATGTATTATTGATGTGCATTGTCCCTGTCAAATAAACCTGAAAAAATAATAATAAGTTGGTAGGACACACTTTAAAATGGGTTGTGCATCAGCGGCATGTTTCCCCCTTCACGGCTGGTTATTAGCCAAGTTCAGTTCCTCTACCATCAATGTAACATCAACCCACTCCACCCTTACATCTGCCCTGGTTACTGAGCAGTGTCATCCACATCTCGTTTTTCAATCATCCCCACCTTTCTCTCTCACTCAACACCGAGATGAATGAAATATCACACAATGCACATGGCGAAAAATTCGTCTCAGAGACACCTATTCAGTGGGATCATCAATACACAAGCCAACACGGGCATGTCGGCTCTAACAGCCCTGTGGACTCGAGGACCAAAAGCAGCACCTTCATTAAAACTTCACCAAAGTGTGTGACTGACAACAAACCGCTCCGCAGATGTGTCATGACTCGCAGTGAGCTCGGAGTGAAAAGGCTCTCGGCACTTTGTAAATGGAGCCGAACCGCATTGCGGTCCCTAGTGTCTGCCATTAGAGGAAAAATCCCGTTAGGGCTGAAAAGTTTTATGTGTGGAAAATTGCCGTGGGTTCTCTGAGGCTCACATTTGACCAGGGTCTGGAGTCATTACGATAGCGGGCCACTGCTTTTAAAGTAGCTGATCGTAATCCAGAAAAGAAGTGGAGATTTGAGCATGCCTGAAGCTGACATGCACAGCACGTTTAAGTAGCCTATCATTGAGATACTATAATACATGTAGTATTTTGAATTGCTTTTTATATTTTTCGTTTTCATTTGCATTACAAGTAACGTGCATTACGTAATCAGATTATTTTTTTGATGTAACAAGCAAAGTAACAGATTAAAAGTAACATGCAATATGTGATCAGATGACTTTTTTAGAGAAACGAGTAAAGTAACGCATTAGAAGTAACGCGCATTACATAATCAGATTACTTTTTTGATGGAACAACTTTTTTGATGGAACGAGTAATGTAACGCATTAAAAGAAACATGCAATATGTGATCAGATTACTTCTTTGATGTAACGAGTAAAGTAACGCATTACAAATAATGTGCATTACGTAATCGGATTACTTTTTTGATGTAACACGCAAAGTAACAGATTAAAAGTAACATGCAATATGTGATCAGATGACTTTTTTAGAGAAACGAGTAAAGTAACGCATTACAAGTAACGCGCATTACGTAATCAGATTACTTTTTTGATGGAACAACTTTTTTGATGTAACGAGTAAGGTAACACATTACAAATAATGTGCATTACGTAATCAGATTTTTTTTTATGGAACAAGCAAATTAACACATTACAAGTAACATGCAATATGTGATCAGATTACTTTTTTGTAGTAACGAGTAAAGTAACGCATTTAAAGTAACATGCAATATGCGATCAGATTACTTTTTTGGAATAACGAGTAAATTAACACATTACAAGTAACATGCAATATGTGATCAGATTACTTTTTTTGGAGTAACGAGTAAAGTAACGCATTAAAAGTAACGTGCATTACGTAATCAGATTACTTTATGCCTGAAGCTAACATTCACAGCACGTTTATTTTAGTAGCCTATCATTGAGATACTATAATAGTATTTTGAATTGCTTTTTTCTTTCTTTTTCGTTTTCATTTGTAATATTTTCCATTCCATTCATAATTTACATTAATAAAACAAACTACTTAGTACTAAGTACTGCAGAGCCTTCTAACAACCAGCCTTGTGTTGTAAAACCAGGATTTTTTCTGGGAAGGTTGTTGATGTCCACTTTGCCAATTGATTGGCTGGGAACTCAAAGTGAGGCTCTGACTTTCTGCCGAGATGCTCTTGCATCCTTTGGTCTGCAGCTTGAAAGTGTCACAGTCCAAAGCACCGGAGAGCAGCCGGTTTTAAATCAATAACCCTGAATATCGCCCGAAGGTCAGAAAACACAGAGGGAGGCGGAATTCATCAAGCAACAGGAGACGAAGCCGAAGGGATTTACATGAGTTTTGCAGATTTTATGGTAAAAGGTCAATGACTCCTTAAGAAAAGGGTGGGTTTGTCTAAATAATTCACTTTCTCCTCAAGGGCCTTAAATCAAATCTCAGTTCTAGTATCTTAAACACCCACATTGAATCTGTACAAACAAATGCAATAAACTAGTTTAGGATCATAAAGAGTTTTTTACTCTCAGTTCTCATAACTGTAGATAAATACAACGTAGTATAACTGCAACAATACCTAATTTTTGTAAAAACGTTTTAGGTATTATAACTCTTTCCCCGCCATCGATGGATTTTTTTGCGTCATTTATGACACAACACTTCCCAGCAATTTTTTTGGTTAAAAAGTGCTTTAACCAAAAGAAATTTTTTATTAATAAATGTAATAAAATATAAAATAAATTCTTCAGAATTTCTGTAAACTTTTTCGTATCTCCTTAATATATCTGAGGTCATAAATCAGAGGCTTTCTACAAAAATGTTCCCACTTAAAAAAAAAAACTAAAAAAACATAACCTTGTTCATTTTTCAGAGTTTGGCTTGCATGAAGGGAACACGACCGCAGCCGAGCATGACAAACACGAGCTTCACAAGCGCAGATCTCTGCCAGCTTTGGGATTTTTGCAGCATGCGGCCATTTCTCAGCGATGCTGTCAAGATGAGAGGATCTGCCTGTGAGCCCACATACAGCGAGCCTTGGGCTGCCTATCGTACTGCTATGAGAAGAGGGCTTCATGCCGGCATTTTAAGAGCATGACTGACAAGTTTGTTGAGATACACATGTACAATTTCATATAAAAGACTGTTATCATTGCACAACTTAGAGAACGGAGATTCGAATCAAAGTTGCCTTGATAATTTAGGATAAAACAGTGAGATGTACAATGAAAATATACTGTATAACTTTCCCTCACAGCTCCAAAAGACCATCTATTCAAAGAAGCAGCAAAAATATGACATACTCAAAACAATAACACATGAAAACCCACAAATAACTCTTTATTTGATGCTCAATTTGGTCCTGCCAGTCATATGAGCTAAGGAGAAAGTAGGATACTGTGATTCAGCAGAAGAACTAATGATAAGAGTAAAACATGGAAAGTCTGCCAAACCTTGTGCTGATCTTGGTTGTGTAGCACCTACAGCTCTGCAGACGCTTCTAAAGATTCCCAATGTAAGAAATGAAGATGAGATGCAAACTTTATTGGACCCAAACAGCAAACCACAGCTCCTGGTTAGCAGAGCAAAGCACAGCTGAGCTGCTCATTTCACATGCAAGGCACGTTCTTAAAGGCACAGCGACATAAAAAATAGCCCTTTTTTAAAGTCTTGATTTCAGTCTCTACTAGAACAGGTTTTCATGCTTGAATGTTCAAAAACACATTTTTCTTATTTTGCAGCTCCTCTCTTCCCAGTCTGTCAGTAACGCTCTGTTTAGTTCCTGTCTCTATGAAGCCCCTCTTTCTGAAAAGCACAATGTGCTCTGATTGGTCGGCTGGAGCAGTGTGTTGTGATTGGACGAGTGCTTCGAGTGTGTTTGGGAAATGTCCCGCCCCTTACCATAACCACCAGTTTAACACACTACTAACTAACTCAACCAGGCCCCACCCCTTTATTCTGCACATTCATTATTATAATGAGGAATAGTGTGACGTGTTCGTTCTCGGAAGAAACTCAAGACTACAATGGAAGCGTTTCAGGAGTTCAGAAACACTGACAATGATAACTTTTGCAGACCTTTTTCATACTCAAACAGAAATATTACACACTTAAGAAGAACATGGGGAAAAAAACATTATGGGTATACAGTGAAAAATGGTTATGAAACACTAACTTATCATGCAAAGGAATGCAAAAAAATTATTACAATGTTATTTTTAAGACACAAGCACTTACATTTGTATTAATAAGAGTTAATGATGGTTTTTCTAAGGCAGTGGTTCAGTGCGCTCCTGTCTCAGGCAGCATGTGTGTGTTCACATGCCATAAAATCCCGAGTGCTCCGATCGTAATTAACCAGATGAAGCACCAGTAACGCTTCCGTCTCGACGGCATTCATGGAGACGGGATGATTGACAGCAATGGCATTTATGACAGCTCGCATGTCTCAGGTGTGGTGTTTTTCTAAATGTTTTGGAGTCATTCATATGTTCGCTTTCTTGTACCGAAGCCAAGGGAGAGAAATCACAAAGCTGTGAAAAAATAACAGAACCACAAGACCGAGGAGCTTTAGTGCAATACTAACTCAACTAAAACACTAGATTTCGTAAAGGAAGTGTTAAAGTCAGCATGAAACGGAAGTTGCGCTAGTCTTTTATCTCTATTGTGATGTATATCCGAGTGAAACGGCCTCTGGAACAAGAACAAATGTGGGCGGGGCTTGATTTTGTCTGTGGGGAATTGATTGGATGGTTGTGGTTTGCTGTTTGCTGATCTCATGTGACTGACAGGTTTAGCCCCGCCCTCGTCAGCAAAGAAGAGCTGTAAGAGTTATTCTGATTCAAGATTATGAGGAACATGAAAAAATAATAATAAGGATGTGCACGATAATTCACTTATAATAAATACTGCAATATTCCATAAAAAAAAAGTGACATTAAAGTTTTAAGGAAGTTTAGGTTCCCTATGAATTAAATAGTGAGAATCAACACATGATGTGCAATGTAATTTATGTTGTAGATGGTTAAACTAGATGCAAGCAAAACCAAGACCAATTACAATTAAATATGCAAATAAATACAATGAAGTAGGCCAATCAGAATTCACTATGAAAATAGAGGGAATGCATTGACGTCACTTTCCCGCCGGAACACACTCCCTCAGAAGAGCTGAAGCGTGACTGGATCAGCATCTTTCAAGTCGCCTCATTAACATCTCTCATCTTATGGGTGAGATTCCGGAACGGATTCCGACAGCTGGATCGTTTGCCGTCGGATTCTGTTCCCCCCATGCTTCTTACATAATGAGGTTCTAATATTAAAAGAAATCCTCCCTCATCTATCTCCTGCCGATAGCGTCATGGGCAACGCGCTGACATATAACACAGCTGTGCTTCAGGAGACCTGAGTTCGAGTCCTGGCTCCTGGCCTTTTCCTGATCCTGTCCTCCTCTCTTTGTTTCTCCCACTTCGTTTTGTGTCTACATACTGTCCCATCATGATAAAAGTATAAAAATAAATCTTTAAACTGATGCTGGTTAAGCTCTTTCTACACATAGAACACAATCAGAATCTTTTATATCACTACATCAACATCTCTCATCTTATGGGTGGGGGACGGATTCTGACAGCAGGATTTTTTGCAGTCGGATTCTGTTCCCTCAATATTTTATACACCAGGAGGTTGTAATATTTATCAAACTGATGCTGGCTAAGCTCCATGCACACACCCAATAGAATCAGCATCTTACAAGTCACCACATTAACATCTCTCACCTTTAATAGAGGAAACTGCGAAAACACGAGTAAAACTAACGATTATCTGTTTAAACTAAAGGTTGGACTCGATATAGTGTTCATTACAACTTACCAAAGATCCAGTGATCATGGATATTGACATGCAGCAGGAATCGTGTTTCCTGACATTTATTTGAGCCTGATTTCAACACCGGGGAAATACATAAAGCAAATTTGCCTGTGAACGCTTTATATAAATATAATATCGGTATATCGAAATCCATGTGATCACTTATATCAATGATATACAGTACAGGCCAAAAGTTTGGAAACATTACTATTTTTTATGTTTTTGAAAGAAGTTTCTTCTGCTCATCAAGCCTGCATTTATTTGATCAAAAATACAGAAAAAAAAAGTAATATTGTGATATATTATTACAATTTAAAATAATTGGTTTTCAATTTATTATACTTTAAATTATCATTTATTTCTGTGATGCAAAGCTGAATTTTCAGGATCATTACTCCAGTCTATCACATGATCCTTTAGAAATCATTCTAATATTCTGATTTATTATGAGTGTTGGACACAGTTCTGCTGCCTAATATATTTGATGAATAAAAGGTTAAAAAGAACTGCATTTATTCAAAATAAAAAAATATTTTCTAATAATATAAATCTTCTTTACTATCACTTTTTATCAATTTAACACATCCTTGCTGAATAAAAGTATTGATTTATTTCCAAAAAAAAAAAAAAAAAATACTGACCCCAAATTACTGACCAGTAGTGTATATTGCTGTTACAAAAGATTTCTCTTTTTAAAACATTTGCTTCTTTTTTTTTTACTTTTTATTCATCAAAGTATCTTAAGAAAGTATCACAGGTTATGAAAAAATATAAAGCAGCAGAACTGTTTCCAACTTTGATAATGAATCATCATTAGAATGATTTCTAAAGGATCATGTGATAGACTGGAGTAATGATCCTGAAAATTCAGCTTTGCATCACAGAAATAAATAATGTTTTTAAGTATATTCAAATAGAAAACTATTATTTTAAGTTGTAATAATATATCACAATATAAAAAAATCAATTTTTGATCAAATAAATGCAGGCTTGATGAGCAGAAGAAACTTCTTTCAAAAACATAAAACATAGTAATGTTTCCAAACTTTAGGCCTGTACTATAAATCATCATATCGTCCAGCCCTAAAACTTGTATAGTTTTTTTTTGTCAGTGTTTATCTAAAAACATCCAATTTTGCAGAATATGCGATGCTAAATATTTAATTGATGAGCTGTCAATACAATATATAGGGTATTATTTCCCCCCAAAATTCAGCATATTGACACAAAATGATAACTGCAAATCCAACTGTGAGTCCAGTTGTTTCATAACGCGCATACATCATATTACAAAGTCATTAATGTTGGTTAGATATCAAATTGCAAACAATGATATAAGTAAATGTTAGATTTTTAAAATGTAATCTTACATTTTTAAATATAACCTACAAAAAAAACTTAAAATAGATATCAACCTACCTTTGAGATTGAATATTGTGGAGGAGAAAAAGATGAATGTAAACGCAGAGTTTTGCATGGGCTTTTGGAGCTTCTCTCAGTCATAAGTTCCTCTTTCATGCAGGTTCCCCGGAGAGATTATGTCTCATATAACAACTGACAAAATATATCATACGTTCATATTCGGGTGCATATTGTGTCGCTATCTGGCAGCTGGAAGTCTGGAGATTAAACTTATTTCCCGCCTCATCCTCCTTTGGGGACGGACAGTCTAGGTCCCGCAAACAATAAACGGCGCTTCGACTCAAAATTATTCTGGTTTTCACTGTAGCTAAATCTTATTAGGCAAAACTAACACACACAAAAATAGCTTTCCACGGATCGGGAGAGAAGCAAAGTTGAGGAAGAAAGACAGAAAGGAAAAGATAAACTTATCTGAATTCACAGGTCTCTGCTTGGGGAAACATTTGCACTGGAATAATTTTGAATCGTGGATGCATTTAGACTAGAGTATCATAATGGTTTAGATATAGTGCATATGCATTTTTGGATTAAAAAACATGATGCTCATTAGTGCACTTTTTTTTCTTTTTTTTTTTTTGCATCTCTCGCAAAGTCTGTCTATGCAAAAAATTCGGTTGTAAATCTAAAAGGACAAATACTTCACTAACAAAAAGGGATGCAATCGACATCTGGTTCAGATCAGCTTTATTAATATGTTTTTATCAATATTTAACAGAGCACCTAAAGGGACATGGGAATATGAGATGGGAGGATTTTTTTTATTTTTTATTAAAGCTGCAGTCTGTAGTTTTTCCTCTTTGTCGCCATCTCTGTTTGAAATCTGCAATTGCAGTTATTCGTGGAATTATCAGCTTTACGTGGGTTGTGCCTCGGCTCGGCACAGTGCGGATGAATCCGATGTTTTGAGGAGAACGTGTGGCTGTCTGTCACTGCGCCGGTGTGGATCCTGGCATTCGCAATCACAGATTCTACTTTTTGGAAGTATGACCAACATAAGAATTTTCACCGGAAAATGTCGTCTGAACAAGTAAGTAACATCCACTTTTGTTCTGACCAACTAAAGGGAAAAGGCACTGCAGTAAATCGCGCTGATTCATTCTAACGATCGCTTATCATATCACGTCAAACCGTGCAAATTATACTTTGTTCTCAAATTGTTAATGTTAACAACATCAGCATTGCGTGACTACATTTAATGCCCTTCCGATATTTATCCTTGTTTCCGCATGGGCCGGTTTCAGTCTCTTTTTTACGCTGAAGTCTTTCGCATTTTACAACGGGTGAATCTCCAGTTGTCACTGGTGATTGTCATTTGAAACTTTCTGGATCTGCCATCAAATTGATAAGTTTAATTATATCAAGTTCTGTGAGAAAAGGCTATAAATCTCCACCACCAACATCCTCACACTCACACACTTCCCGCGGAAATCCACCAGTACCACTGGAATTAAAAACATTATTACAAGCTTACCGTTTTGAGTCGAGCTCAGGCAAGCAGATTAGTGTTGAACACTGGCTGGTTATGTACTTGCTAAATTTTTTATTTTGGATAATTTTTACCCCAAAAAGTTACGGACTGCAGCTTTAAATAATATAGATTTAAAACTATATATTATAGTTTTGCGTTCCCCCAAGAAACTTTGAGTGTCTTTCACAAAAGCATTAAAATATACTTTTTCCATCACCATCACCACTTTAGGTGCTCTGTAAAATATTTACAAAATATTGTAAAGAAAAAATATTAAGAAACCAGATGTCGATCGCATCCCTTTGTGCCTGTTTCAGATCAAGCAGTCAGACGGAGTGTGAAAATGGCCGTAGAGAAAACCCAGAGGAGATCAAGGTCTAAAGACACAGCAGTTGTTAGGCTGCCATGGCAACCGCATCCCTCCAAAAGACGAGTGCGTTGATTCTGGTCTTACCCGAGACGACATCTGCCTCTTTACTCCCTGACTGACATATCTAAGTGCGAGCGAGGCAGACGGACGGGAAGAGAGACGTGAGATTGGATGTTCTCTGAATCTCGTTTGTACGGGGTGCAAAGTAATTCAATTAGCTTGGTGGAGATATCAGGGATTAGAGCGCGGGGCAAACCGACAGCCTCGAGTTTCACTCAACACCTGCTGTATGGTTCCACAGGAGCGGGAGGTGGTCGTGCCACGGGCGCTGCGCTGTCAGTCAGGACTCCAGCCAAGGTCGTCTCACACACAACATGTCCTCTCTCACTGCTGGCTGGACTCAGTCTCAGTGCTCATCAAAACTCTGTCAAGTGGAGCAAGGACTGAAAAGTTGAACAATAAACTCTTTTCAAGATCATTATTTCATAATTAGCCCAGTAATTCATTAAATTGAGGACATCTATGGTGCAAGGCATTCCAGAAAGCTCATATTATATATAGAGGGAGTTATTTTAGCTGTAAAATCGATGCATTTCCAATGTAATTTTTTTTTTTTTTTGGCATCAATGTTTCCATAAAGAACTTGCTGCAAAACCCCGGTGAAACCTTTAAACAAACAAACTCTTTTTAGGATTATTATCTCACAATCCGCACAGTTGAGTAGATCTATAGGGGAAGTCATTCCAGAAAGTTTAATAGCAGAAATGTGAAGCTCATATTATATATATAGAGTGAGTTATTTCAGCTGTAAAATTGATGCATTTCAAATGTAATTGCTTTTTAGGGAGTTTCTTTATTGGCATCAATGGTTCCATAAAGAACACGTTGTGAAACCTTTAAACAAACAAACTCTGTTTAGGATTATTCTTTCTTAATCAACCCAGATCTATAGGGGCTTTCGCATCAGAGGAACGTTTTCATAGTTCCTAGAACTATAACTCGCATTTTGACGTGTTCGCACCGAGCATGTGTGATAATATTGAAGTTTTAAGGCTATTTCGAAACTTTAAGGCTATTTTTTTTTTATGTTGATCCCGCATTATTTGGCCAATGAATCTACAGTGCTATGCAGAAGTTTAGACACCCATGCTAAAGTTGACTAAAAAGAGGAAATCTTTTGGAAATTGAACTTAATGCCTTAATTAAAAAAAATAGGAAAAATACAACCTTTAAGGACACCAATTTTCTTTGTGAATGAATAATGTATCGCAAATAAATAAATGTTCTTCCTTAAAATACAGGGTGCATAAGTCTGGACACCCCTATGTTAAATTCCCATAGAGGCAGGCAGATTTTTACTTTTAAAGGCCATTTATTTCATGGATCCAGGATACTATGCATCCAGATAAAGTTCCCTTGGCCTTTGGAATTAAAATAGCCCCACATCATCACATAGCCTTCACCATACCTAGAGATTGGCATGGAGTACTTTCCATAAGATCATCTCTCAATGCAAATCAAACCAGCTATTAGGCTAACTGAAATAAAACCATGCCAGTCTCTAGGTATGGTGAAGGCTATGTGATGATGTGCGGCTATTTTAATTCCAAAGGCCAAGGGAACTTTATCAGGACTTTTCCAGTCATTTATGGAGTTATGGAAAACAGAGTTTGAGTTTTGCGCGTGATTGGTGATCGAATATGAATGAGAGAAACGAGAAACAAATCTGACGGTCAAATACACATCTAACAACGCTGCACATTTGCAAAACATTCCTTTATTATAAATAAATCTTCTTTTTTTTTTGGTATAAAAACTAGCATGCTTCAACCATGGCATTTTACAGCTTCACAACCCCGCGGTCAGCCAATACAAGACACGTCATCTCAGAATGCAGGTTTCTGACAAAGTGGGACAAGAATGAAAAAATCTGCACGACCACAAAAATACAATAACAACAAACATAGTTCGACTGTGTTAGTTTTCATATATTTTCTCTTTTTTTTTTTTTTTAATACATCCACATTTCCAAAGTTAACCGTGAATGTTTCCGTCTGCAGAATGCTTACACGATTATTTGTGGAAA
Source organism: Leuciscus leuciscus (assembly GCF_965113295.1). Lineage (NCBI taxonomy): Eukaryota > Metazoa > Chordata > Actinopteri > Cypriniformes > Leuciscidae > Leuciscus > Leuciscus leuciscus. The sequence goes on from NC_138728.1 coordinate 2,653,076, forward strand.
GTAATTTTTTCGTATGACTGCAAGCCTGCACCTTCAGTTTTGTGAGTGTGTGCGTGTTCACTTGTGTGTTCATGGCAGGATCGGTAGCTCTTGAACGCAGTCTCCCTGGAAGGTCCCGTATGTCCGTTCGTCTCCCAGGATGCTGCGGGTTTTAGATTGATGCAGAACGATATAAAAATCTCATGCTCAGATGCCCGTTCCAGGTCAGCGCATGTCACATGACCGCGCCGCTTCAGACGGGCCGGCCCTCGGCTCCGCCCACAGAGAGTGGCCCTCTTCAGATGGCATGATTGCTGTAGCTGACGTACGTCATCTTGGTGGAAGAAGCTGCTGGAGGGGGAAACACATTAGAGAATCACATTCACTCTCACGACACTGCATGTGCATTTCAACAACTCCATTGTTTTATGGTCACTGCTCGTATGCAATTTTATCTACACTGCCGTTCAAAAGTTTGGGATCGGTAATATTTTTAATGTTTTTAAAAGAAGTTATTATTAAAAGAACATTCATTATTATTATCAATGTTGATTATTTTATTTATTTTTTTGAATTCTTTGATTACAGTTTTTCTCGATTGCTTAAACACATTTCTTGAAACTATGCCTCGTATTCTCAAAACTGTAAACACAAATCCATAACGTCTCACCCAATTACCCAAACATCCTATTTTCAGGTCAAAATGAAGCTCTACACTCAAAACCATTCACTCTTGCTGAAAAACCAAACTTTGCCCTCAGACATCACACACAATACATATTTTGGGGATATTTAATTTAATTTTATCAATCAATAAATTCCTCTTGAAACAAACTTTGTTGTATTATTTTAATTTAATACTGTGAAGCTGCTTTGATACAATCTGTATTGTGAAAAGCGCTATACAAATAAACTTGACTTGACTTGACTTGACACACAAGCCCTCACAAACACACACACTACAACATAGTCTAACACAGTGGTTCCCAACCTTTTTTTGTCTGAGACCCCCTTTTTCCCAAGAAAATATTTTAGGGCCCCCCTTCACATTTAATGATATTTTCGCTCTTGTAAGCTTGCAGCAAGGATGACAAAATATGTTGTTTTCAAACAAACGGTATGTTTACTATAAACAGATATGTTTATGCACAAATAATAGCCTATAATATTGAAAATACAATAACAAAACTTGCGTTTATTAACAGAATACTGCGTCTTTCCGAAGAACATTGTAGCCGGAACTACTTCTCTCTCTGTGTGCGTCTATGACGAGTCACGCAGGTACTGGGCTACTCCGCAGCGGCAGCGATCCGAACCAGGGTAAAATAGTCCCAATGTAATCACTTATTATAGGTGTACCATAGTGATTCAGGATAAGACAAAAACACGGTTTGGTAAATGGATTCATGATGAACTCGCTCATTATCTAAATTTTGAACAGAAAAAAGTTAATGACTTTTATTTAATGCAAATTGCTCAAAACTTTTCAAAATATGACGCGACCCCCCACAGAGCTCGTTGAGGCCCCCTTGTGGGCCGCGACCCCCCTGTTGGGAACCGATGGTCTAACACACTGGTGCAATAAATTCCAAAACAACATTTCCAAAACTGGTAAGTTATGTTGCTTGTGGTACAACACAAAAGACACAACCAATGGATACATTGGCACATTTTTATTCATTCATGTACTACACAGTACAACACACACACAACAAACCTTTTTTTTTTTTTTTTTTTTACTAAATATGTGCGTGACCATCATATGACAGTAAAAGAGCACACACAAACCTTATTCTAATATGGAATTGTATTGGAATGGTAAAGAGTGTTGGTAGGTGACAGGAGGGCCTCCACTCAAGGAGACAATATGATGAACACGTCTAAGAATGTTCCACGTATGGTTGAAATACCATTATTGGCCTAGAAAGATAACATTCTGGGAGTCAAGACTATAAAGGATGAAGGATGCCCTCCCTTCACTGTCACACTGCAGCCGCTCTGTGTGACTGTACGACTGCTGGCCTTTTCTTGCAAGAAAATACACCTCATCAAAGACTATTGGAAATGTTTGTCTCTTATTCAGTGATAGAATTGTGTTTGCCACCACACCTCCCTGAAGGCTCTCGAGACGACGGTAAAGCCACTCAAATTTGGCCTTACTCGTAGCCCAGCCTCCCTCATAGTCATACCATTGACAAAGACATGGGCAACTAGAGTGGCTTGAATTTCATCTGAGACTGCTTGTCTTCTTGCCCTTGCCCTTCGTCCTCCTCCTTATCCCTCCTCTATCTCTTCCTTCATGTCTTTCTGGATCCATTGTTCCAAAACTCAAACTGATTTGGGCCCTTTTATTTGTCTATTGAAGGATCTGATTGATGTGTGTTAAATTTTGACTCTTAGTGTTTCCACCTGGGTAATTGTGTGCTAACTGAGCTGAAGCTGTGCTGACTTGAGTGAACAATATTGAATGCTAGTGCTTTCTAAAGGACAACATGGTCTAGGCAATGAGAAATGAAGGGATTTGTGTGTAGAGTTTTGCAGTGTCAGTTCAACAAATCTGACTCATGTGTCAAAACAGGGAATAGTGTTTATAGTTTAGTGAAATGGGTGTGATTTTTGATAAATGGCATTATGGTTTTGACATTTTAGTTCAAAAGCCTGGTTATAGTGTTTAAGCAATCGAGAAAAACTGTAATAGAAAATTCTTACTGAGCCCAAACTTTTGAACGGTAGTGTATAATGTTACAAAAGCTTTCGGTAACACTTTATAATAACTGCACACTATTAATCATTAGTTAAGTATTACTAAACAGTTAATTCATCATTTATAAAGCATTAATAGACATTAATAAGCAGTTTATAAATACAGCTATAAATGCTTTATTCTTGATTTATAAGCATATCTATAATGTGTTTAATAATTGTATTTTCATACTTTATTAATGATCAATTTATAATTTCTAAATGAAGTATAGCATTATTTACAAACCAGTTATATTATTTACCATTATTTACAAACTAGGTGTTGTCATTGATTAATAAGATCACTTAGAAAGTGTAAGTAAGTGTAGTAGATTCAGGGAGTTATAAAGCATTTAGTAGTGGTCAGTTCACTATTTTGTGAGCTCATCTAAAGTGAGGACTAGTTATGCTTTGTAATGTCTATTAATGCTTTATAAATGACGAATTAACTGTTTACTGATGCTTAACTAATGATTAATAGCGTTCCATGCAGTTATTATAAAGTGTTACCAAGCTTTCTATTTCAGATTGAACTTTATATTATCAAAGAATCCTGAAAAAATGTAATAAAAAAAATATGTAAAAATTGGACATGACTGTTTTCAACAGAAATGTTTCTTGAGCATCAAATCATCATATTAGAATGATTTCTGAAGGATCATGTGACACTGAAGACTGGAGTAATGATGCTGAATCAAATATACTAATCCCAAACTTTTGAACGGCAGTGTAAGTTGGTCCAGATTTTGCCTATGCCTACTAAATTAGACAAGCTTTTATTTGATTCTTGGCCTTTTTGCCAATTTTATTTAGTAAAGAGAGGACTTGGAGGAGGGAATGAGAAGTGGTGGAGATCTTGATTAATTTAAGTGAATCTTGTGAATCACCAAAAAGATTCATTTCTACAGGTTTCATTGCGAGTCCTTCTTATTTGAGTCCTTTTTTCAATAAATAAATGAACAGCAATACCATGACAAACTAGTGAGCCCTGACAGTTAACATCACAAGATGTGACGCTCAAAGAAATGTGTTAAAGCTTGTCTACTTGAAGCTTGTCTACTATATTTTCATGAAAACAAGTTTAAATTGAGCAGTTTGCGATGTCGTGTTCTTTGTGAATGAATCAGTGTTTTTGAACGAATCTTTTGAGTGAACGAACTGGTCATAAATGTGTCAAAAATGCCAAAAATCAAATGTAAAAAAACAACAAAAACTTCTAGTTAGAATTTTATTTTTAATGTCAAACATATTCTCATGCAAACAAGTTTATATTTGTCTAGTAGCTCTTGGTGAATTAATCTTTTGGTTATTTTTCCATTCAATTGAGTGTCTTCTTTTAATAAACATCAATTTGAATTAAGAATAATAAGGTATTGTTTCGGTTGTGAAAGACAAATCTGTTGAATGAATGATTCAATGATTCATTAATAACACACAAACAGACAGACGTTATGCCTATACCTACTGACATAATGATGTAAAAGGGTTACAGAATGAATCATTTTGGTGAACGGATTCACTGAAATGAATTTTATTTCTCGTTCACTCCTCTAAACTCTCTCTTTACTAAATAAAAGTGGCAAAAAGGCCTAGCATCAAATACAAACTTGCCTAATTTAGTTTTGGGTGGTCTTGATACTGACACATGAGTTGTTCTTTAATGTTTCAGAAGGCAAAGCGTCACCCACGGCACACAGCAAAGTTAATTGGCTTGATGAAATGGGCTTATTTCCCCTCAAAGCTTTGGATCACTTCTGAGTGATTAAATTTTCAACACTCCATAATCCCACACTTTGCAGAACAAAAAATAAATAAATAAAAAAATCAAAAAGAGCCCTTTTTTTTTTTTAAATCAAGCTGGCAAATAACGCAGCTAGTCGGATATGCTAATCAGACCCAAGACATTGATGTCACGCTTTACTTTGCCTGTCTACTTCCGGCAAACATCTCAGCGGGAAACTTTTGGGCTTAAAACAAGACTTGTGTTTGGTTAAGTTTACCATTCTGTAGTAAACAGCTGTTCAACATACAGATGGAACATTTTCCGAACATCTGGAGGAAAAACAGAGATAAATGTGACGCTAAGGGGCTGTTTACACCTGGCCACTTCATGCGTTTTCTCAGATCGGATAGCTATCCGATCGTGAAAAGACCAGGTGTAAATGCCCTCCGAAACGCATTCGAGACAGATTTGAATCCGATCACTCAAACCACTTCAGGAGGAGGTCTGGGCTACCCTGGTAATCCAGAGTTCTCGCGAGAGCACAAGTTGAATTTACTCAGCGAGTTACTCTGGTGTCCAGTAATGATGCTTATTAAATATACCCCTCGATCTGAGCTGCACCAATCACATCGGGTTATCTGCTAGAAATATCAAGGGTTCACTCTAAGCATGGTGAGTCTGCTTTTAGCTATTATGCCAGCCGCAGCTGGAACCAGCTTCCAGAAGAGATCAGATGTGCTCCTACAGTGGTCACATTCAAATCCAGACTCAAAACACTTCTGTTTAGCTATGCATTTACTGAATGAGCACTGTGCCGCTGTTCGTCCGACTGTACTGTATTGTATTTCATTTTATTTTTCTAAACTGTTTTAATTATTCCTGTTTCTTTTTATTATTTTAATTTCTTCTATGTAAAGCACTTTGAATTGCCATTGTGTATGAAATGTGCTATATAAATAAACTTGCCTTGCCTTGCCTTGCCTTATCTGATATAGGCGGGTCAGAGGCGAGATGACGACAGCGCTGTGACGTCGAAGTCATCAGTAAACATTGCAAGATGGCTATGGATGAACACCAGTTGTTTGAAACGGCTTTGGCCGCTACAATGAACGAGTTAGACTTGGCTTTTTATCTAAAAGAGGAACAGAAGACGCCGCTCGAATCGTTCCTTTGCAAGAAGGACATTTTAGCTGTTTTGCCGACCGGATACGGCAAGAGTCTAATCTATCAGTTAGCTCCGCTGGTATAGCTGAGCGCAGGGGGTATATTGTTGTGATTGGTCATAGTGTTATCCAATTGCGTGCAGTGAGATTTTCAAATGCATGCTTGGTGCCGCCCCTCGAGCTGGCCGATGTTCATTAGTCGATGCCAGACCATTAATCTTTCAGATTTAGGTCTGGATTTCCAGGCTAGGTCTGGGCCGCATTCCAGACGAAACTGGACAAGTGTAAATGCATCTGGTTGTTGAAACCACATATGTAAATTGTACTCCTCCCAAAAATGCTAAAAAAATAAACGTGTGAGAGCGTGTTATAGGCTATATGTAATGTTATAGCCAGATATGACGACGCTACTGGAACACACATCACCGCAGATGAGAAGCTGAGCATCTATTCATTACGCCAACGTGCAAACTATCGCAAATCGAAGTGAAAGTAAGTCGTAGACACTTAACACACAATCATCATCATTAAAAGTAAAGAAACAAAATGATCTTACCAGGGCTGTTGCCGCTCTCTCTTATTGCAGTCTTTGATTTTGACATTTTAGCTGATGATCAATAAAATGCAGCTCATATCTGTTGCTTTCGGTGACGTACACTCCATTAAATCTGCATATAGCGCGAGAATTGAAGATCGGATTTAAATCGTTTGGATAAATCAGATAGCTCTCCGATCTGAGACAACGCATGACGTGGCCAGGTGTAAACAGCCCCTCAGAGAGCAGAACAGTGGCCACACACGTTTACAGCAGACTTGGATTAACAAAGCATATTTCCTTTTCATTTTCTACATTTAAATAAACTTCAACCAAAAGCTTTAAGCCTTGAACCAAACCAACCAGTAGCGAGAATAATCACAGCATTTGATTCAAAGCCAAAAAAAAAAAAAAAAAAGTTTTGAAAATCAGGAAAATGACAAATTAACATCTGCTATGTGCGAATTAATAAATGAACTACTTGTCATGTAGAGCAATGGGAATTCATTAAATCAGTCTTGGTTTTGTGTCTTTTTAATGCAACTTATTAACCAGCACTATAGGTGGCCTCCTAACCTTTAAAAACCAAATGGTCGTGGATAATCACTCATTTGAAAGGGATTTTCTGAAATACTCACTGTTGGTCTCCATGCTCTCACAAAGCTCGGTCTTCACCTCCCCGTTGGGCCGGTCGCTGCCCTTCGGCACTAGTTTTCCTGACATGGTGGCGGCGGTGACGATGGCTTTGAAGCTGCGCTTGCGTTTGGGCACGTTCTGCTCCGGGTGGAAGAGGATGATGTAGACCTTGGGCATGTAGAGCATCCCAAGAGACACAGACGCGCTGAGGCTGAGAGAGATGGTGAGGGTGGTCGTCTGGATGTACATCTGAAAACAACACACACAGAGAGAGACTTGACTTTAAGATCACTTTATTTACAAAAACATTAAAGATATAACATTTTCAGTAAAAAGCTACAAGAAAAGCAGCTAGAAGGGAACGCAATGGATTTGAAAAACAGAGTCTCAAGATGTGAAACAGCATCTTAGACACTTAGACACCTTTAAAAACACCTTTTCCCCTCTTTTTCTTTCCTTTCCTTTACAATCATAAAAACTCCACTCATGCATGAATTTGAGAGAGAGAGAGAGAGAGAGAGAGAGAGAGAGAGAGAGAGAGAGAGAGAGAGAGAGAGAGAGAGAGAGACTTGACTTTAAGATCACTTTATTTACAAAAACATTAAAGATATAACATTTTTAGTAAAAAGCTACAAGAAAAGCAGCTAGAAAGGAGCGCAATGGATTTAAAAAACAGAGTCTCAAGACGTGAAAAAGCATCTTAGACATGCCAACACTCATTTCTAAAAAAAAATTAAAAAAACAAATACAAAAAGTTAAGGTTTTCCCTCTTTTTCTATCCTTTCCTTTACAATCATAAAAACTCCACTCATGCATGAATTTGAGAGAGAGAGAGAGAGAGAGAGAGAGAGAGAGAGAGTTAATCAGAGAAGGACCAGATCTGTATATAGTTCCTCCCTCAGAGTTCAGAGTCTCTCTAGATATAATAATCAACTGTTTTAAAGGGGTCATGACATGAGAGATCAGAGTTGCCTTGAGGTCTTTGTACCATTAAAATATCCAGCAAAATTTCCTCCTTGTTATAAACAAATTATTTAATCAAGCTCTAAAAAAATGGCTTGTTTCGATATTGCGGGATCTGTGATGTCAAACGGGCAAATGCATTTGCATATGACTGCCTCCAAACAAGACATCGATGCATAGTTATACATCATCGCATCATAGGCCCCGCCCACTGGTGTTCGGTCGCTTAACGCCATTATAATGTACACTGGATACAGCGTGTTCAGTTTCTGACGGACTCGAGCGCTTGAGTCTGCCGACAACAGAACAACTGGAATTTTTTTTGGGTCGAAAATTACAATTTTATTTTGAAAACGGGGCACAGTGTAATGGAGAGTTTCCTGTCCATCCATCCATCCATCCATCCATCCATCCATCCATCCATCCATCCATCCATCCATCCATCCATCCATCCATCCATCCATCCATCCATCCATCCATCCATCCATCCATCCATCCATCTATCTATCTATCTATCTATCTATCTATCTATCTATCTATCTATCTATCTATCTATCTATCCATCCATCCATCCATCCATCCATCCATCCATCCATCTGAAAATTACCACAATACATGCTACATCAAATCCATCCAATAAAATACAAAATACATTATTGCAATTAGGAGCAAAAAATCTTGTACTCGTGGTACTAGTTAATTTTTTACTCAGATCATAAAAACTCATAATAAATATGCTAAAATTAAAGAACATGTCTGGATTTGTTATTGATCAGGCATTTCAAGCTTGATAAAGTTTCACAGAAACCACACACACACACACACACACACACACACACACACACACACACACACACACACACACACACACACACACACACACACACACACACACACACACACACACACACACACACACACACACATCAAGACTTCTCGGATGCTGGAAGCATAATTAGCGGCTGATAAGGACACACGCTCGCACTCAGAGACAGATTTACAACTTTCCTTAATTAGAATTAAAAAATGAAAGCTCTTACTCAATTAACAGACATGAGCACATGCAACACACTCAGTGCTGAGAACACACACACACACACACACACACACACACACACACGAACAGAAGAAGAATCCTCAAAGGCTAAGCACTCATGTGTGTCTTTGTCTCCAGCAGGGGGTAAAACTCACGGTGAATGACTGCTAGCAGATGGCGAGACACGCTCGAGTCCAAACGCACAGCAAAAATGAAAGACAGATAATAAGTGTGCAAATGTAGACGCGCGAACAGCCTGTAATGAAAAGCATGGCCATGAAAAAGCAAAGCTCCAGCCACCCGCTGATCCCTGATCCGTAACCGGACAAGACTGGATGGCATTGGTTGGTGAGCTGACATGTTCAGAGCAGTGATCAGTGCGCTTTTAAAGACAATCCACTGGGGTAAATGCTTAGTGACATTTACTGAGCGAACAGATACAGGCTAAAGCTGCTGCTGGAGGAGCAAGATCTCAAAACATGAGCTGCCACATGGGAAAGAGGCATGCTAAGTGTTCAATCCACACTAGCTAAAGCCTAATACAGAAATAAAGCTCTGTTGCTAAACCTAGTGAGCTGCTCTGCAGACTATTACATATATAGGTGGCTGCCTTATAAGTGAATCAAACCCAATCTCAAACAACCTCACGAATAAAGAAAACAGAGACAGCAAATAGAGCATAACTCAAACATTTGGGGACATTTCCACAAAAGTATTAAGCCAAGCAATTGTTTTCAACACTGATAATAATCAGAAATATTTCTTGAGAAGCAAATGATTTCTGAAGGATCATGTGACACTGAAGACTGGAGTAATGACGCTGAAGATTCAGCTTTGATCACATGAATAAATTACATTTTACTATATATTCACATAGAAAGTTACATTTTACTATATACTCACATAGAAAGTTATTTAAATGTTATCAATATTTCATAATTTTACTGTTTTCAAATAAGCATAAGCGACTTAACCCTAACAGGAATAAATTACATTCTACTGTATATTCACATAGAAAGTTACATTTTACTATATATTCACATAGAAAGTTACATTTTACTATATATATTCAAATAGAAAGTTATTTAAATGTTATTAATATTTCATAATTTTACAGTTTTCAAATAAGCATAAGCGACTTAACCCTAACATAACCCTAACATGAATAAATTACATTATACTATATATTCACATAGAAAGTTACATTTTACTATATATTCACATAGAAAGTTATTTAAATGTTATTAATATTTAATACTTTTACTGTTTTCAAATAAGCATAAGCGACTTAACCCTAACATAACCCTAACAGGAATAAATTACATTTTACTATATATTCACATAGAAAGTTACATTTTACTATATATATTCACATAGAAAGATATTTAAATGTTATTCATATTTCATAATTTTACGGTTTTCAAATAAGAAGAAGCGACTTAACCCTAAAATAACCCTAACAGGAATAAATTACATTTTACTATATACTCACATAGAAAGTTACATTTTACTATATACTCACATAGAAAGTTATTTAAATGTTATTAATATTTCATAATTTTACGGTTTTCAAATAAGCATTTAAGCGACTTCAAAAGCATAACAAAATTGTACTGACCCCATATTTCTGTACACTGATTTTGATAGCTAAGTAAATGCGTATATCATATCATCATGACATTACAATTAGAGTCATATAGACAAACATAGACACACACACACACACACACACACACACACACACACACACACACACACACACACACACACACACACACACACACACACACACACACACACACACACACACAATTCAAACTCACAGCCGTCAATGAATCCGTGAATATTCTACCTTTGTAAGGTCGGAAATTGCAGGTAATCACCTGAGACCGGCTCCGCAGATATTGATCCAAAGCAGTCTGACACAGACTGGATATTTTCCACTAAAAGCTACACATAACTCAGTGTTAATTTGCCAGTAGATCAAAGAAATCACCTCAGACTAACAACCAGTCAGAGGAACCACTGCTCATTATATTTAATCACCAAACTTCTGAGTTCTCACAAACTTCAGCTGCAAACCCAGAACAACTATAGAATATATGACAACTCTGATGCTATTTGCCATCATCTTCCACTCCGCGGGAATATCATGTATCGATCTGTGCAGTCGCGCTGTATTATGACCAGGGGCTCTGGCAGACAGTGGCTCATACTGTTAGAACTTAATACTCCGATAAACCCTCAGGAGGGACCGAACAGAACTTTCACAGCAGAATGTAAGTTGTATGGCATTTAATATAAATTAAATATAGATTCATGTTTGTTAAGGCTGTGTTTTGTGGTTTGATTAACATTGATGACATAGACAGCAGCAGGTATTTATAGGCTTCTGTCACTTTAAGAGCGAATGCACGGATCCAATATAATGATACACATCCAATTTCTTTCCTTCTGATCTGTCATTTGTGTTTGAAAACACTTGCCTTGTAACAAGTACTTTGAGATAATTTTGTGTATGTGTCCGATAATATCTGTGGTGTCAAAATAAAACGTCTTATGTCATACTATGTTTTATTCTATCTATTAAGGTTGATTTATAATGTTATGTCATTATGGGCCCTATCTTGCACCCAGCGCAATTGACTTTATACACGACGCATGTATCATTCCTAGTTTGCACCCGAAACACAGCGGACTTTTCCCTCCACAGACGCACGTCGGTAAATTAGGGAATGAACTTGCGCTCCCGGGGGCGGTTCAGCGAAAAGAGGAGGTGTGTTCCGGCGCAAACGTTCCCTGGTGCTATTTTGCAGTTCCAGAAAACTATTCCGCCACAGACCAGGAAAAACCTAGTCTAAAGTCAGAGGCGCATGTTATTCAGATGCTATTTTAAGGGCACATGCTTGGCCATAATCAATGTAGCGTGTGCACAACGCGCATACACTTTGCCTCTCTCATCTACACAGACGCAGCAGTTCCCATTTTTAGAAAACCATACATTATTACAAGGAAAAATATTACCACACGAGGGAAATCATTGTGATCATGAAGATGTGAAAAATAGGCATAAATCTAGCTTACACATTTACCCAAATTATTATACGCCTGTTTAACCGAAGCTAATTTGGGTGTGTTTCTCCATCCCCAATGTCACTTCTCTGTGTTTTACGGCCCTGACGAGAACGTCGGTCTCCTCGGCTGTGAACCGCTCCTGGTGTACGTCTGGCAAATCCGCCATTATAATAGCAAACCGCCATGGAACAAGCGCGCCTGCTCTTAAAGGGAATGTGAGATGACGCTCTTATTGGTTTATTTCACGTTACGCCAAAACCACACCTATGAGTAATGAAGCTACTTCAGACCAACCCATTTTAGATTTGCGTCGGGCGCAAGAGTCATTTATCCCGCCGGTATAATAGCAACAGCGCCCGAGATCCGCCCACAAAGTTACTTGCGTTTCCCGTTTGATACTTGCATTTCTGATCGTTAAAATAGGGCCCCATATGTTCTCGATCATGACTTCATGGCTGTTTCTGGCCCTGTTTTTGAGGTGTACCATTAAGAAACACTATACAGGGAAAGTACATTTCCTGGAAGTTCATTCATGTTTTCTGCTATTTCTGATCTGGGAAGGAGGTTTTGAGCTCTGAAAGTTATAGCATAATATGTCAAACTCTTTCAATCAATGGAAATTTGTTTTCTCTTGATATGACCCCGTAGGCTCTTAAAGTTGGAATAATAATGGGAAATCCCTGCCAAATAGAGGATAAATCAAATCTCAAAGGACCGTTTAAACATTTTCTCAGCAGGTTTTTAATAGAATCGGCCGTATATGAGCGAGAGGAATAATTAAAACAAAAATCACATCAGGATGTGGTGAATTTCTGAAGTTTTGCAGCAACATAAAGAGATGGTGTCACACTGAGCACTTAATCACATGTCGATTACCCAGAAGCCTCTCAGAACCCTCGAGGTCTGAAGTTAAACAGATGATTGTGCCATAGCTGTTCTTAAAGTCTAAATTACACTTTCCTTAATGCATTTTAGAGCCAAAGCCAAATAAAACAGTACAACTGTTGTGTATTCAATTAACCTGGAGATATACTGTCACACACACACACACACACACACACACACACACACACACACACACACACACACACACACACACACACAAAACTAACCTCTGACCTCCCATACCAGAGACGTGGTAAAGCAACCGGAGCAACTTTACTCTTTTTACGGATTTGAGGAGACACACGAGGGCAAGTGACACATGTACGCAATATCCCGTGAAAACTATCCCGACACGTCTAAAACACGCTTACCATAGTGAATCAGGGTAAGACAAAAACACATTTTGGAAGAAGGATTGATGATGTAGGGCTATTGACTGAAAAAGTGTACCTTTAAATATATTTTGATTGAAGATTACTAGGACAAACTTTTTTCTTTGGTTCACATTTACATTCATTAATTTTGTTTCTTTTATATAACATGCTCTGATAACAAGAATAAAATTCTGTATAATGCAGGCCAGACAAGTAATTTAGTGATGTCACTTTGTAAATAAAGACTACGCGCCTGCGCACATACATATTCAACGCGCATACCTATAGACTAACATGCAATATGCATATGTGCACGCCTTCACCGTTTTCACAGATTCACGTTTTTGAAGTTTACACAGAGATGATAACGTTTGAATTTTTTTTTTCTAAACTTGGACCTTGGAACCTATTTCAAAGTTTGCGTTCTCGAGCCACCAAACACCGTTGTCAAGCAAATGAACGCATTCAAAGTTTTCTGTTTTCAGCTAAAACGGTACTTTAGGTGGACAATCAAAAAACTTACTTTAGGTGAACAATAACTTTATTCTAGAGCTGCTGTAAAGCCAAAACAATCTCCGTTCCATTATTTTCCAAGTATCACTGTAAATCTGCTTTGAAACAATCTGTATTTTTAAAAGCGCTGTATAAATGAAGGTGACTTGACTTGACTAAAAGCAGGAATGTATATATATATATATATATATATATATATATATATATATATATATATATATATACAGTATATATAATAACATGCTGTCTAGCTTTCGGATCAGAGCTCCTGTGTTACGGTTGTTGGTGAGGAGATGCTGGTGGTTTATTGCTGATCTGTTTCCTCGCCGCCCACCCAAATAGAAGGACGGATTGCAATAAAGTCTGAATTACTGTTGCTGCATGATCCAATAGCAAAGCACACACACACACACACACACACACACACACACACACACACACACACACACACACAGCGCTCACCAGAAATGACCTGTGCAGTGTCAGTCCTTGTTTTGCCTGCCAATTCCCCTGTTGTTTCATGAAGCTTCTTAATGCCCTCATGTCACTCTTAATTAGTTTTGAAGAATCCCAGTCCAGCAGAAGCCGGCAGACTATCACCCTGCACTTCTAACAGTCCTCCGTCTCCAAAGCTCGCGGCTCACAGAACTCATTGGATCAGGTTTGTAAAGGCTATTTCTCAGGTGACGGCACATTATTTTCCGGGCCGGCGAGCACAACCCCATGTGTTCGTGTTGGGGTGGAGTTTGGGATGGTAAAAGTAAGCAGATCACAGAACATCAGTATTTCTTATGTCACTCAACGGGCCACATAAACATCACATGCAATTGCGATCTGCTGCAAAAATAAATATTTTATGCATTTATTTATTAACTTATGCATGATAAACATCATGCTTGAGGCGCTGCAAATAACGCGAGCACAACACGTATAGAAAACGGGTTCTGTGTTAATGGCCCCTTATAACATATTTGTGTTATGTGGGTTTGACTGCATGTGGCGTTCAGCACTTGCACATATGCGTAGCCAATTCACGCTTTTCATCTCAAATACGAAGTATGGGCGACAGCTGTCCGAGAGCAAACAAGTTAACTTAGCATGCACAGGTACAACAACTATTTTCTCCTTTTTGTCGCATAAGAAACAGCTGAATAGTCAATGTTTCCTCTTTCTTTCCTCAGCAGCTTTAATGGATACATATTTTAAAACCAGCATGAATATTTTATTTTTTTATTTTTTAAAACACACACAGCTGAGACAACATCTGTTGGTCACCATAAACAAGTGTGTGAGCTTTCCTTCTTTGAATGAATTAAAACAGGAAGCTGTTTATAAGACATCATTAGTTCACTAAAGCCCAACTATAGAGGCTTGAAAACAGCGCTCAATTAAATCATATTTGAGAGAATAACTCTGACATGATGTGGAATTAATGTTCAAAACAGATTTGCATCAGAGTGGAAAAGCTCTCTAAATTGTTTGCGAATCTTTGTCTGAAGAAATTAACTTCACAGAACAGTTCAACCACCACTTAAAACTTTTAACTCAACATCAAATTGTGTTTACGACTCATTTGACTTAGTGAAACAAACTATTCTGCAAGTGAAAAAATAAGATCCATTAGAGTGTATTAGGCAATATCAGCTACATACGCTTAATTATTCTGCATAAACTTTTAGTCGAGATTAATCAAAATGACAGTGGCTTGTTAAAGTCAGCATGAAACAGAAGTTGCGCTACTCTTTTCTTCCCTATCGCGCAGTATATCGAGTTAAATGGATTCTGGAATAAGAACAAATGTGGGCGGGGCTTGATTTTGTCTGTGGGGAATTGATTGGATGGTTGTGGTTTGCTATTGGCTGATCTCATGTGAGTGACAGGTTTAGCCCCGCCCCCATCATCAGAGAAGAGATGATGTCACTGCAAGAGGGAGGGGAAGTTATTCGGATTCAAGATGGAACATGAAATAAAAAAATAATAATTATGTGCTCGGATAAATCATTTATAAAAGGCCTACTTTAAAAAAAAAAGGTTATTTTATCATTTTATTAGTTTCTTGTCTTATTATTTTAGTTTGTCTTACACATTTGCTTAGTGATTTTAAACAATAATAAGTTATTAATCGCTTAATGCCATTGTTTTGATATAATATTTATATAGGCTACACCTAAAATAAGTAAAAGTAAACTTTATTTGTCTATTTTGTTATTTTATAAGAAGTCCTTATTAGGTGCATGACACCAGATACAGATAATACACTACAATATTCCATGAATAAACAAGAATTTTTATTTCACTGTGACTTTTAACATCGACTGATTAATTCTCACTGAGTGTCAGTGCATCTTTAGAAGTCGGACAGCGTTGGACTTAGCGGTAGCGGTAGTGATTAGCAGCTGATGTTCCTGTTCATGTGTGTTATCTGAGTGATGGAAGCGAGACTGACATCCATCTGTTCACCCAATCACACGGCACACAGTTGCACGACAATTAATCAAAGCAGGATTAGCCACACATATGCCAGTGCACTCACAAACCAGCTACAGATGTTAAACCTACAAACACTGACCGCTAGGTACAGGTCAGGCTCAGAGATTCTGCTCTCGGTCTCTTCACATTTGTCCCTCAGATTTGACTGTCAAACTCGAATTTGTTGTTCATTAGATTGTACGTGTCTGACATAAAACAGCGAGACGGAAAGAGGAGATACATGAAGGAAACCCAGTGTGAATGGTTGATCGCAGAATTCGCTGCCCGAAGACCAAAAAATTAATAAAATCCAATTCGATTACGATGGAGAAAAAAAGAAAAAAAAGAAGGAAAAAAAATGCTTTTTATTAATTTTGTAGTTCCCAATATAAATGTAGGACTGTGTCAGGAATAGGCACAACACAATAAAACAATACAGTGACAAATGATAATACACACACACACACATATTTTTTTATTTTTATTTTTTTTTTTACAAAAATTCTGCAAATCATCATATCAGAATGATTTCTGAAGGATCATGTGACACGAAAGACTGGAGTAATGATGCTGAAAATTCAGCTCAGTAATAAATTACAGTTTACAATATATTCACATAGAAAACGTCTCGGTTACGTATGTAACCCTCGTTCCCTGAGTAGGGAACGGAGACGTTACGTCGGATGACGACGAATGGGGTTTCGCTTAGAAATCCTATCATCTTCGAGTATTAAAACACGAGCCAATGGCAAAGAAATGCCATGGGTCTGCGGAATTTGCATAGCGTAACTCCGCCCCACCCTGGGGGTATATAAGGAAGTACGCTGCAACATGCAGATATGTCTTCGCTGAGGAGCCGAGACTGAACTCAGGCGTTCCAGCGGTACAGCGGAAGTGGCAGGGAGACGTAACGTCTCCGTTCCCTACTCAGGGAACGAGGGTTACATACGTAACCGAGACGTTCCCTTTCGTTGTCACTCCGAGTTACGTCGGATGACGACGAATGGGGTTCCCGTATAATCACGCCACCTCTCGACTGTCTTCCAGTGCCCTGCGTAAGTCTGAGCTCCCTGTCGTGAGACTAGCACGGACGAAGGAGTCCTACTTAACACAGGAATACCAAGGTACACTGGGAAGCATATCCAGTGGAAATATGCAATCATGCCCAACCCGAAGGGGGGGACTTGGAATACACATATGACCCCGAAGGGCTGCATACGGAGTAACACTGGGGTGTCCAGCCGCAGGTGGAATATTTCAACCCCAGGGGTGGCAAGGCGGCTTGCCAAGGGAAAGACACATGCTCAAAGAGGCTTACAGTGGAATACACATGTGGGGGTCGCCCGAAGGGAACCATGCACATGGTGGCACCTAGCCAAGCGCGAAAGCTGCCCGTGGCATAACTCTGGCGTTGACGTCATCAGTGCTGGAGGAGACTCAGGGCTTATGAGGCTCACCTGAGGAAATATCGCACGTATCCCGTCCGTGGAGAGGAATGGCGAGCAAGCGAAGACACCTGAGCAGAATCTAGTACCGGCTAGTTGAAGCGAGTACATGAGAAGAAACTGGCTCTACTCGGAGATTGTAAAATCTCGCAAATGTGTTAGGTG
The DNA here is from genome assembly GCF_965113295.1 of Leuciscus leuciscus. Taxonomy (NCBI): domain Eukaryota; kingdom Metazoa; phylum Chordata; class Actinopteri; order Cypriniformes; family Leuciscidae; genus Leuciscus; species Leuciscus leuciscus. The sequence goes on from NC_138728.1 coordinate 2,670,779, forward strand.
TCGCCCAGCCTGCAGCTCTGCAGATGTCTGTTAGCGAGGCGCCATGCGCTAGAGCCCAAGAGGATGCCACACTCCGAGTGGAGTGGGCCGTCACACCAAGGGGGCACGGTCGACCTTGCTGCTGGTAAGCCAAAGCAATGGCGTCCACTATCCAGTGAGACAACCTTTGTTTGGAGAGAGCCTTTCCCTTCAGCTTCCCACCATGACAGACAAAGAGCTGGTCTGAGGTCCTGAAACACTGCGTTCTGTCAACGTAAGCACGAAGGGCGCGTACTGGACAGAGCAGTGCCAAGGCTGGGTCTGCCTCCTCCAAGGGCAGCGCTTGCAGGTTCACTACCTGATCTCGAAAGGGTGTGGTAGGAACCTTGGGCACATATCCAAGCCGGGGTCTCAGGATCACGTGAGAGTTAGCCGGCCCGAATTCCAGGCACGCTTCATCAACCGAAAATGCCTGCAGGTCCCCTACCCTCTTGATGGAGGCCAATGCAACCAGGAGCGCTGTCTTCATTGACAGGAACTTAAGCTCCACTGATTGCAAAGGCTCAAATGGAGCCCTCTGCAGGGCAGTCAGAACCACTGCGAGGTCCCAAGAGGGTACGAGGGGAGGGCGAGGAGGATTTAGTCTCCTCGCTCCCCTCAGGAACCTGATGATCAGGTCATGCTTCCCCAGAGACTTACCTTCAACTGCATCGTGATGTGCGGCAATGGCGGCAACATACACTTTCAGGGTGGAGGGAGACAGCCTTCGCTCCAACCCTTCTTGCAGGAAGGAAAGCACGACACTGATCGGGCATTTCGTGGGTTCTTGCTGTTTAGAAGAACACCAGTTGACGAAGAGGTTCCACTTCAACGCATAGACATGTCTCGTGGACGATGCTCTAGCGGAAGTGATGGTAGCCACCACCGCTGGTGGTAGGGTACTCAAACCTGCCTCGTCCCGTCCAGAAGCCACACGTGGAGGTTCCAAAGACCGGGACGAGGGTGCCAAAGGGTGCCCCGTCCCTGAGAAAGGAGGTCCTTCCTCAGAGGAATTGGCCAGGGAGGTGCTGTCGCAAGGAGTATGAGTTCTGAGAACCAGGTGTGGCTGGGCCAGTATGGGGCAACCAATATAACCTGCTCCTTGTCCTCCCTGATCTTGCGCAGGGTCCGCGCAAGAAGGCTCACTGGGGGAAACGCATACTTGCGTAGGCCCCTCGGCCAGCTGTGCGCCAGTGCATCCGTGCCGAGCGTGCCCTCGGTCAGGGAATAAAACAGGTCGCAATGGGACGAGTCGTGGGAGGCAAACAGGTCTACCTGTGCGTCGCCGAACTGATCCCAAATCAGCTGAACCGACCGGGGATGGAGACGCCATTCTCCAGCGAGAGGCTGAACTCGAGACAGCTCGTCGGCCGCCTGGTTCAGGTGTCCCGGGATATAAATGGCTCGAAGCGACCTCAGATGCTTCTGACTCCATATAAGGAGGTGGCGGGCGAGTTGCGACATACGGCGGGAGCGTAGACCACCTTGATGGTTGATGTACGCTACTGTTGCGGTATTGTCTGATCGGACTAGTACGTGCTGACCCCTGAGCAACGCATGGAAACGGTGCAGGGCGAGACGTACAGCCAGCAACTCGAGGCAATTGACATGCCAAAGGCGCTGGGGTCCTGTCCAGGAGCCCGCGGCAGCATGACCATTGCACATGGCGCCCCAGCCCGTGGTGGAGGCATCTGTTGTGACAACAACATGCCGGGAAACTCGTTCTAAGGGCACTCCGGCCCGTAGAAAGCTGAGGTTCGACCACGGGGTGAAGGTCTGACGGCAGGCCGGAGTCACTGGGACCCGGAGCTTGCCGTGTTGCCATGCCCACCTCGGGACTCGATCGCGAAGCCAAAGCTGAAGCGGTCTCATATGAAGCAACCCGAGCGGCGTTACTGCGGCTGCGGATGCCATATGCCCCAGGAGCCTCTGAAAAAGTTTCAGTGGGACCGCACTCTTGCCCTCGAACTGGCGAAGACAAGTCAGCAGTGACTGCGCGCGCTCGCTCGTAAGCTGCGCGCACATGGCGACCGAGTCGATTTCCATACCGAGAAAAGAGATCCCCTGCACTGGGCAGAGTTTGCTCTTCTCCCAGTTGACCCGAAGGCCCAGACGAGCTAGGTGCCGGAGCACAAGATCCCTGTGTTCGCAAACCTGGTCTCGAGAGTGAGCTAGGATCAGCCAGTCGTCGAGATAGTTCAGGATGCGAACCCCGTGTTCCCGGAGGGGAACAAGGGCAGCCTCGACGACCTTCGTAAAGACGCGAGGAGACAGGGCTAGCCCGAAAGGGAGAACCGCGTACTGGTATGCCCGCCCCTCGAAAGCAAACCGTAGAAACGGTCTGTGTCGAGGTAAAATGGAGACATGGAAGTAGGCGTCCTTCAGGTCGATCGCTGCAAACCAATCCTGTGGCCGCACACACTCGAAAATGCGTTTGGCCGTGAGCATCTTGAACGGCAGCCTGTGGAGGGAGCGGTTCAGGACGCGCAGGTCCAGGATCGGTCGTAACCCACCCGATTTCTTCGGAACAATGAAGTAAGGGCTGTAGAAGCCGGACCTCATTTCGGCTGGAGGGACAATCTCGATCGCACCCTTCGCCAGTAGGGTGGCGACCTCCGCTCTCATGACAGGGGCATTGCCACCGACCATAGTAAAGCGGACTCCGCTGTAGCGGGGAGGAGATCGCGCGAACTGAATCGCGTAGCCGAGCCTGATGGTTCTCGCGACCCAGCGGGACAATCTGGGAAGCTCTAGCCAGGCTTCCAGAAAGTGCACCAGCGGGGTCATACGAACCACAGACGTTCCGTCGGGGGTGCAGCGAGGCGGAATGACCGGCCCAGGCGTGGGTGGCATAGCGGCCCAGTGCGGGGGCACGGTCATTAGCCGCGTCCTGCCAGAGGAGGCCAGGGGAGGACCAGCGTCCCACAGGGGCGTGCTCTGGCAGGGGTCTGGCGACAGAGGGGGACGAGAGGAGCGTGGCCCGTGGGCGGCGCGTGCTCTCATCCGCACACTCCGTGTGCTCAGAGATGGGGTAGTGAGTTCTTTCTTTAACCATTTTAGGGTGCTGCCCGTCGTGGGACGAGCAGCGGGAATGGGAAAACCAAGGATTCTCCCCCGGCCCTCCACCGGGGGAAGGAGCGGCCCTGCAACCGGCTCCTGAACAGAACTCAACGCCATCTCTGAGCAGCCCGTCTCAGGAGCGCCGCTTAGCCTGGCGTTTAGCGGGGCACGGGGCGGGAGAGGGCTGTGGCGCCTTCCTACGGCTTCCTCTCCGACGCGACCCGGAAGCAGCGGACTGCTGGGGCCGATCGGGAGGGGGGGGAACCGTAGGAGGGCGCCCTCGGCGGCGAGCGGGCTGAGGCACCTGTGCCGACGGCTGCGCCGCCGGAGCAGCGGGCCGCCGGGGCAGGACGTGTTTTAAAGCCTCAGTCTGCTTCTGGGCAGTCGAGAACTGCTGGGCGAAGTCCTCGACTGCACCGCCGAACAGGCCAGCCTGGGATATGGGGGTGTCGAGGAACCGGGTCCGCTCGGCCTCCCGCATATCAGCCAGGTTTAGCCATAGGTGTCGCTCCTGGACCACCGAAGTGGCCATCACCTGACCCAGCGAGCGTGCGGTCACCTTCGTCGCTCGGAGAGCAAGGTCGGTGGCGGCACGCAACTCATCAAAGAGTGCTGGGTCAGACCTCCCCTCGTGCATGTCACGCAACATCTGGGCCTGGTAGACCTGCAGAGTCGCCATGGCATGCAGTGAGGAGGCCGCCAGCCCCGCAGCTCTGTAGGCCTTCGCCACAAGGGTGGAGGAGAACCTACAGGCCTTGGAGGGGTGCTTTGGGTCCCCGCGGGAAGAAGCACTCTGAGGACACAACTGCATCGCAACAGAGCGTTCAACCTGGGGAACCCCAGTGTACCCTTTGGCGGCCGCCTGATCAAGGGGAGGCAAGGCGGAGGCGGTCGCCGAGCGATCACGGGAAGACAATGGTGCCTTCCAGGACCTCGTGACCTCCTCATGCACATCCGGGAAAAAAGGCATTGGGGTTGGCCGCCGACGCGGATCAGCAGCCGCACCCAAAAACCAATCGTCCAGCCGCGAACGAACCGGCCCAGGTGGCGGGGACCACTCAAGACCGATCGCCGCGGCTGCCCGGGAAAGCATGGCCGTCATCTCGGGATCAGACTCGGACAATGCTGGGACACCCGAGGGTGGCAGCACAGCCGAATCCTCACTTCCCGAGGACTCCTGCCCACCTTGTGATGCAGCGATCGACATTGAGTCTTCCTCTGGAGCGCCGAATGAAACTCGCGGCAAGTCAGAGGACTGTACAGCTGTTTCCACGCGGACACTCGCGGGTTGCACGGGAACAGAGGGAAGTGTGGAGCGTGGAATAGTCGGCGCTTTGTTCCACACTGTAACCCTCAGATCACCCTGGCCGCCAGCCGAAGTACCAGCCCTCTCGGGACCAGTAGATCGGGGTGCGGATGAGGGGACTCTCACATTAAGATCATTGAGTCTCGATCTCAACCGTGCGATGGGCATGTTCCCGCAGTGGGAACATGACTCATCCACAAACGCTGCCTTGGCGTGATCGACACCCAGACACACAAGACAGCGATTGTGCCCATCAGAGTCAGATACAAATAGACCGCAACCAGAAGTGCACGGGCGAGGCATCTTTAAAAAGACGTGCCGCGTGCAATGCTCTTTTGTGAAAGGAGATTTCTCCGCAGAGTGTTGAAGCGACCAGGGAGAGAACACACAAACTCTGGCAAATCACTGCACAGATCAGCAGGGAATGTGCACTCGCTGGAACTCGCTGTCACACCAACACCTGGAGAGAGGCTCGTCTCGAAGAGATAAAGAGATGAACTCAGGATTTGGCTGTGGAGTGAAGTAGATCAACTTGGCTCCGAAGCGAAAACATATCTGCATGTTGCAGCGTACTTCCTTATATACCCCCAGGGTGGGGCGGAGTTACGCTATGCAAATTCCGCAGACCCATGGCATTTCTTTGCCATTGGCTCGTGTTTTAATACTCGAAGATGATAGGATTTCTAAGCGAAACCCCATTCGTCGTCATCCGACGTAACTCGGAGTGACAACGAAAGGGAACTGCTATTTTAAATTGCAATAGTATTTCACAATATTACTGTTTTTACTATATATTTTTTTTGATCAAATAAATGCAGCGTTTGTGTGCAGGAGTGTGCAAAATTATTTCCGACCCCAAACTTAAAACTCAAAATAATACAATATACAGATATTTTCAAAATCTGCTTGAAAATCTGAGAGGGCATGTCTGAATGAGAATGACATTTGTGAGTGACACAATATCCAAAGAAAATCCCATCAGCTCTGTGTGTAAATGACAGCTGTCCAGCTGTGCTGTCAGACATTTCTCGGCTCTTCAACACCGACTCCATCTTTAATGGATTACAAGCGTAGAAATCACCGCACCAGCGCTCAGTGGCTTAGTGTCATTTTTCCTGTTCGATAAACAGATTCATTTGGCTAATTGAACACTATAAAAAAAAATCAATGTGTTTCAATGTGTAATGTGAAGACCTGTGTGTGTGAGAGAGAGCTCAACGGAAACATCACTTTAGCAGTGCTTTCCTGTGCAAATTAATGATCAAATTAATTATAGATGTCTTGGCGAAAATTCCAAGATTTTTCTTTTTTTTTCATTTGCACATCATATACCAACGCAAAGTGAAATGTCTAAACAGAAGTGGACCTGAGTTATCATGCAATACATCATAGTAATTTCTGCATAAATGTATGACTTTTAACACATACGCCTCATGCATTATACAATTATGCAACCACAATCAAACAAATTAAATTCATATTTGTCTAACATGAACAATTTTCAATGTGAACAAAATTAACAAAAAAATAGTTATATATACAGTAGTCAACATTTGAAGTGGATCAGAACCTTTCATCAAAGTAAGACATGAATTTTGAACAATACCTGTAATTGTCTTTAATGAACTTGTTTGATCCACTTCAGGTGTTGACTACTGTATATAAACTAAGTTTTTCACACACACACACACACACACACACACACACACACACACACACACACACACACACACACACACACACACACACACACACACACTAAAATGGCCACTGAGAGATATTGTCTTAGGGTACTGGAGAACATATAGTGACTTGTTTCTCATTGTGAGATTGGGCTGTACATTCTTGTACATCTATCTTTATGAGGACATTCATTGACACAATGCAATCTCTAGCCGCTTACCCTAACCTTACCCATCACAACTAAGTGCCTAACCCGACCTCTGACCCTAAACCGACCCTTAACCTCATTATAACCTTATCCCTAAAACCAAGTCTTGACCCTCAAACAGGCCTTTAAAGGCTCTCAGAAAGTGAGGACCGGCCAAAATGTCCTCACTTTACTCTCTTTGTCCTCACTCCAATGGTCTAAAACTCAAACTCGTCCTCACAAAGATAGTTGTACACACACACACACACACACACACACACACACACACACACACACACACACACACACACACACACACACACACACACACACACACACACACACACTGAGAATGGCCACTGAGAGACATTGTCGTAGAACATATAGTGACTTGTTTCTCAGTGTGAGATTGGGCTGTGAAGAAAAAGCAAGCGAAAGCAATAAAGAAACCATTCAAACAAGCAGAGCCAATCGCTTTTCAAACGAGAGAGTTGGTATGACTGTATCTGACCTGATCCCTGGCTTATTGTTCGCAGTTGTGACTCTACCTTGAGCTATGCTACCCATTCCTCTTTTGTACGGTGGTCTTCTCTCTGGTGACAGTCGTGGCCGCAGAGGCGCACAGATTACCCATGATTAATAGCACAGCTAAGGACCTGGGCTGGAATATCATCCGCTGAGAAGACTTCATTACGACCAGTGCTTTTTGTGGCACGTTCACCTTCATGTATTATGATATTAGCAGAGCAAATGTAACTAAAGCTTATCTAATCTGAGGTAATACGGCTTTCACTGCACAGTATGATCCTACACAGGAGGAGAAATAGCGTGATATGCGTGTCTAGAACAGATATGATCCATTACAAATAAGAAGCAACAGCACATTTATAAAGCTCAAATGAGGTGTAGATTCTTTTTACAGGATCTAAATAGCAGAACATTATTTCTAAGGTCACCAAAATGACAAATATGGAAAATAGTTTCAAAGATTGTAGTGGAAATTAGTTTTTTCTCAAAAAGAAAACACCACCAAACACTTGGTCTTTGATTCAAAACACCCTGAAGAACAAAGGAGGCAGAACTAATCGTGAACAAAGCTGGCCTTCAAGGAATTAAAGACACTAAAGTGAAACAAAAACATCTAAATGTCACATAAAGATCCGGTTTAGGTATGGTGTCTCGGATAGAGTAATTGAAATTACTGCTCAGGGAGCGCGGGCTGATTGTGTTATTTCACTCATAATATTCCTTATGCAAACTTAAATCTTCATAACATCATTCATCACTGAAAAATAGTACAATATTTCACGCTCCAGCGAGAATATGCTTACACCCACGAGAGGATTATCATAACAGGAGTGCAGTTACTAAGAACTTTGCCACGTTTCAGATCATGTTGTAATATGACTGTGCATATCAATGTATTTCACCCACTGATCCGCTTGAAACGTGCATTTACACACTGAGCCAAATCACTTACAATTACTACAAAAAAGCCGGGAAAAAACACATTTCCATACATTTTGGCTAACAGCCATTGTATATTTCTACAGAGACTCAAAACTTGACTTCAATAGCCCAAGCTTAAAGGAACCGTATGTAAGAAATGTATTTCAATTAATCATAAAATGGCCCTGATATGTCACTAGACATTAAGAAATCATGTTCATTTCAAATACTTCTATCACTGACAACAGTAGTCCGGCCAGGATATTGTCATTTAAAAGTGAAGTTGCAGCCCTCAACTGATGTTGATGATGTCATGTTGTGTTTTGGCCTGATGCTCCACCCTCCACCTATCTACCAATCACGAAGTCAGTAGTGTTTCGGCATCCGGGTTGCCAGCTCTGCTCTAGTTACCACAGCTACAGCTACAAACGTGTCGGATAAAAAATGTCTAACGTAACGAAACCTAAAAGACCTCGTTATGAATCCGAAATACGTCGTGTCAAAGTCCCCCCCCCCCCCCCCCCCCCCAAAAAAAAACGTACTGTGTAGGACTCGTCACTTGCCATTGGAAGCTCCTTGTAGCAGCCGACGTTCCTGCTGGATCCTGCAGCCTAACTGGCAACCTCGAGTCAGGGGGGAGGGGGAGGGGATACTCCGCTCTACAGTCATTTGAAAGTGATTGCAGTACCAGTTTTGGCCACAATCTTACATACGGTTCCTTTAAGTCAATTTACCATGAATTTCAATTATTTGAGGAACGCATGGGGGTCCCGAATGGAGATCGGGTGACACAGTGAACTTAATCTGCCAACGATTTATATGAGACCTGTAATATGATTCTACTGAAGGGGGTGGATTGGAATAAATTGTAATGAGTGCAGTGATTATAATTAAGGTATTAATCAATATTTTTCTTTCTAAATATCAAATGAGTTGAATGACTTCTCTGTTGATTTTACTTTGTTATAGAAGTTACCAGTGTGATCACTGAAATGTTCTTTTCATGTATTCTTTAATGTCTGTATTTGATATCTGAATGCAGTAACAGTGCTTGCTCATTTAGCCCGGCTTCCAGAAATGAAATAGGGACTTTGTGTTTGAGAAAGATCTTCAACGTGTTAAAACATACAGGGGTCATTGAAGCCAATAGTTTAAGGGACCATTTCTTTGTTAAAGCCTTACTTTCCAGTTATACTGAAGTGTAGCTCTCCTTGAGAGAAAGAACGCATTATCTTGATGTTTTGAGACGACTCTCCTGTTTATAGTTAGAGCCTGGCCAAATCCAACCTTGGAAAAGCTGTGTGTCGCAGTGGGGATTTCTTCAAGACTGCAAGAAGCTCGGCTTCCCCTATAATTTCAAAAAATTAGTGGTCAAATATTTACTATTGCGTTAACATTTTATTGACTAAAAATGCATTAGAACATGTTCATCTCAAAGACGAGTTCGTTCAGAATCAGTTACATATAGCAGGTCGGCTGACTCGATTTCCTTCTCATACGTTCCCGTAGCGTCACAGTGCATTTCCCTGTTGAAGCCCAGCGTCCAGTGACTTCAGTGAAGCTGCTTTGAACAGTTATTTTCAGTGCTTCGAAACTAGACGGTCATTGGATAAATGCTGTGATTAAGTCCCGCCCGCGGACGCTCAGCGTCTCTGGGGTGAATGAGGAGTGGGCTGGCCTGGACTCCAGGCTTCTGCGTGATGATTGGAGGGTCTGTCGAAAGGCTGCATCTCCTTTTGATTGACAGCTAGTGATGTAGTACTCGAGGCCGGTCTCGAGACCGATTTCTGCTTTCTCGGACTCGTCTCGGACTTGTTCCTTCAAAGACTCGGTCTTGACTCGGTCTCGACCCTTCAAAGACTCGGTCTTGACTCGGACTTGGCATAGGCGGTCTCGTCCCCATCACTAGTCCACTAGAATACATACCACTAGAAAATTGTAATTTGCTCTGCATGTCCTAACTATGATTAAAAAAGTCAGGGTGGGCTTAACATGTTGATGACAGAGCAGCACTGTTGAAGCAGTTTAGAAAAATAGGCAGAAGATGATGCATGTGGTAGGGATTTTTTTAATGATAGTAAAAGCATAGTCCATATTAAGACGTTAAGACTGCTCCTCTAAACAATTCCCAATCTAGTTTTGTCTGTAGGCCTAACTGTTGATTATTAACTGGGGTGATATTAAATCATGAATATGAAAACTGACATGTTTTTATGGTCTTGGTCTCGACTCCTAAAGACTCGGTCTCGACTCGGACTTGCTTCCTCAAAGACTCGGTCTTGACTCGGACTCGACTGAATTTGAAAACCAACGGACTCGGACTCGACTCGGACTCGACCCTTCAAAGACTCGGACTCGACCCTTCAAAGACTCGGTCTTGACTCGGACTCGACTGAATTTGAAAACCAACGGACTCGGTCTCGACTCGGACTCGACCCTTCAAAGACTCGGTCTTGACTCGGACTCGGCATAGGCGGTCTCGTCCCCATCACTATTGACAGCTATTTCATACAATAAAAAGTCGCTGATGCTGAAGCTATTCGAGCTCAGTCCCATCGCGGACTTTGCAAGTGTAGTCGAAACACAAACTGCTGCAACCTATTTCTTGGTATTTGCTTGTCGAAATTGCTGGCCAATTTTCATAATACATTTCACACAATTATAGATTTATATCTTTATTATATTATTACTTATTATATTTTTTATATTATTATCAGTAATAATTATTAAACAAATTAAAAATATATTATTAGTAGTAGTATTATTATACTTTATTATATTATTATTTATATCTTTATTATATTATTACATTTATACCATTATACCTAACTCTGCTGGCCATTGAGAGGACACTGGTCAAGTCACTGGAAAAGACGCCTATAGTTGTACGACAGGGTCACAGAACATTTTCTTGAAAAGGAACGTAGGGCAGAATTTACATATAAATAAATGGACAATTTTTATGATGTAGGCCGAAAATGTGCCTCCCCTCTTTGAAAGACCAGCAGTGTGTGTTAGTCTTCTTGGTTACAGGTTAAGGAACCACTGGGATTATTGGAGATTGACTGAGTTGTTGTTCTGGACATGTTGGCGCCCAGCAAGCCAGATCTGAGACCTGGAAGGTCACGACGTGCCTTACTTCAGGGTCCGAGTGTCAGCCGCATAATCAATGGAGATATGCTTCAGTATATCTGTATATGTGTGGAAAATTACTGTTTATCTATTTCTTAGCCAATGAGAATCATTTAACCTGAAGCAAGGACGTAGCTTAGACCTTGGTGAAGGGTATAACTACTGTGATCTTTGTAACTGTAAGCGGGGCGGCCTACGAACTCCCGTGTGAGTCTTAAAACTGACTTCTGCTGATGAAACTGCAAACTATCTTCAGTAAATCTTTTCTTCAATTTATTATAATTCTGACTCCGGGTCTTCTTTCAAACATCTGGTCCTTGGGTCCTAAACTGTTACCCCCTAACACTACAATATGCAGAGCCAACTTTCAACAAATTTTTACAATTACAAAAACAACACTGTACAACGGAGGAAAAAATGGTATCTTCATGACTGGTAATAATGTAAATGTTGGCTAACAGCCATTATATTGTTCTATAGAGACTCACATCAAAACTTAACCCAAGCTTTAATCAATTTAGCATGCATTTCAATTACGAGGAATGCATTTCTAAAATGGGGCTCCCAAATGGAGATCGGGTCACATGTTGAATTTAAAACCCAATAAAACGATCTATCAGTTGTTTATATGAGACCTGTAATGTGATTCGACAGCACGCAGAGCCAACTTCCAACACATCTTTTATAATTAGAAAAATAGCACTGTATAATGGGGAAAAATAGCAAAGAAAAAAACTTTTAATAATGTACATTTTGGCTAACAGCCTTTATATTGTTCTACAGAGACTTATATCAAACCTTGACTTAAAAAAAAATGTAAAGAACCCAAGCTTAAATCAGTTTACCATGCATTTCAATTATATGAGGAACACATGGGGCTCCCGAATGGAGATCGGGTCACACGGTGATCTTAACGGAACCCAATAAAATGATCTGTCAGTGATTTATGCGAGACCCGTAATTTGATTCCACGGATATGTGGAGTGATTATCTTAACCAGTCACCTTTGGAAGGCATTGATTTCCCGAGGAGTCGTGAGCACGCTGGCCGCTGTTCATGCCGCACTTTATTGACTCTTTATGATTCTGCAGAGTCTCTGCATTGGAAATGTCAAAGTGCACGTATTGGTTTTTGGCGGTGATACCATTCTCCAATGCAGTGAGTGTAGATCGTATCACACTTGATATCTTTATGCTAGTGGAAAATGGAGAGGTAATAGACGCCGCAATGAAAATCCACACAAATTGATTTTTGAAGCATTAACCAAAGCACATTTTTAATAATGGAGGGATATTTTACAGGTGGTGGAGTTTTATCTACTTTTCTACTCTATTATGGTTCTTTTCACAAATGTGGGAAACCGATACGACATTCACTCTTTGTAATGATGTTAATTCAGTCGTAGTCATTTTTTTCATTACAAACCAATTATGAAGCCCTTTTGCTTGGTGTGGTTGCCAATCAGACGACAGTTCAATAAATATAGACTCAAGGCCATGTTTTGTTATTCGTGACAAAAGGAACGGCTCATTTTTTTCAATAAGATGTCTTTGTTTCCTTATCAAATGATTCATGTCGTTGCTTTCTTATCTTGAGTAATGCGATGGGTTGGGGGGGGGGGGGTCTATGTTAATAGAATGCCATCCATCCCACAGTTCTAGCGTTAAATAAGAATATAAATAAGCTTGTTAGTGTAAGGAATAATTGGTATATCCATAATTGTCTCTCTTGGCTAGCACACAGCGCAGCAGTCACAGTGAGAGGCTAATGTGACTAAAGAGAAATGTGGTAATGAGCTTTTATCGTGATCCACTGTGAAAGCAACTCAAACTCAAAAGTTTTAGCATTCACACTGAATAACTTGTTTGCATAGATATTATACTTCTATGGCTTTTAAAAACACAATGAATTCATCCAAAAATGTATATTCTGTCATTGTCTACACAACCTCATATGGAAGCTTGTTTCCGCCACAAAATAAAAAAATAAAAAAAGATAATTGTGACTTTTTATCTCACGATTGCGAGTTTACATCTCACAATTCTGACTTTATTTCTCATAATTGCGAGATATAAAGTAAGAATTGCGTGATATAAAGTTGCGAAATAAACTTGCAATTCTGACTTTTTTCTCGCAATTGCGAGTTTAGATCTCGCAATTCTGACTTTATAACACACAATTGTGAGCAGGCACGTGCAGAGGGGGGGGGGGGGGGGGGGTGCGTTGGGTGCTCCAGCACCTGCCCTTTTGCCCCTTGGTGCCCAAAGTGCCCTTTTGTCAAGGCAAAATTTCCTCTCCTTTTTTTTTTAAATTAAAGGCCCTTTTGTGGATGCCTGCCCAATCTAACTATTAGTAAAATTAATGAATAATAATTTAGCCGTAAATAAAATGACCCACATGATGACCTTTCACCTTACGAACTCATCCGGGACGATTCCTCACGCTGCACGCGCATTTTTTAATTTCGCGCGGCTACGCGCACTACCAGAGGATATCTTCAACTCTGCGGCAGCTGGTAAGTTTCATTCTCAGCGAAGTGCTTTTGATGTTTGTTTACTTATTATTATTATTTTACAAGAACGACGTGAAGAGAGCATGCAGACAGAGATGTTGTTTATATTGCTGTGTGTAGGCTGTAGAAGTAACGTTAGTTTGCTGTTTGAGAGAGACAAGTTTCAGAGGGTCTGGTCTTTTTATGTTATTTGACTAAAAACTATTATTTATACTTTAAACTATTGTTATTATTTCTACAGTATTAATAATAAAAAAAAAACGTAGAGTGCCTTAAAAATTATTATCACAACACTGGTAAGGCTTACTAGTATCTTATGTTTTGTGTGCAGCAGCCTCTGTGAACATCTCCTCTAGCAGGCTGGGCAGAATCTGCAGCTTTACAGCAGGTCAGTGAGCTAGTGAACCAGTTCCAAAAACACTGTCAGCAATCTTTACATCTTGTCATGGTCACATAAAAATGGTTTAATCAGCTAATATATCTCCTATATGTTTGTTTTAATGTCTACAGTCTCAGATCAACTCCAGCAGTATCATCATCATCATCATCATCATCAGCAGCAGTAACAACAACAACAGCAAAGGCAGCAAACTCACTTAAGGACTTTAGTAAGAATTTACCAGAAACAGGTATCACATTAATGTTAAAAAACTCTTGTAAAGTATTAATTGCTGTATTTTTTCTGTTTGCTTTGTTTTTATTTTCATTGTATAAATGTAACTCCTGTATTTTTGTAAATCAGTTTATGCCATGAAAGTAGCCACAGATGCTGACACGGCATTAAATAAAACTGTACTGTACTGAACGAAACATGGGCCACGTTGATTTTGTCCTACACAGTTTACTATTACAGCTGTTCTTTATTATTCTGTTTAACAGAGAAGAAAAAATCCATCAGGTTGGGACAACTTAAGATACTTCAGTTTCTAATCCCAGAGTTATTAATAGGTGCACATAAATTATTTTTTTTTTACTCTTAAACTTCAAATTAGTCTTTTCTGTTCTGTTTCTTTTTCAAAACTGCATCAATGCATTTGCTGCCGTATCGATACAGAATCATCCATATTGATATATTGCTGTATTGATATTTTGAGCACAGCCCTATTTAAAGCCTTGTTCCATGTGCCCCCTTTTATACTTTGAGCACCTGCCCCTCCAGAGGTCTCTGCACGGCCCTGATTGTGAGTTTATATATCACAGTTCTGAGAAAAGATGTCAATTGCGAGTTATAAATTCCAATTCTCAGAATTGCAAGTTTATATCTCACAATTCTGACTTTATAACAGGCAATCGCGACTTTATATCACACAATTCTGACTTTATAACACGCAATTGCAAATTAAAAAATCAAAACAAGCTTCCATAACCTCATGTTGTTCCAAATTTATACATGTATGCCATGTTTTTTTTCAGTGCAATACAAACAGCATGTTAGTATTGCAAAAAAAAAACAAAAAAAACATGGCATACATGTATAAATTTGGAACAACATGAGGTTATGGAAGCTTGTTTTGATTTTTTAATTTCCAATTGCAACAGGACTGGAACATAGCCTAAACAATGACTGAATTTCTATTTTCTTTTAGGGCTAAGCTATCCAGAGTTTTCATATATTCAGAGATACTTCTTGGGTTGCACACCATCTGATCAATATTGCCACCCACCTGATCGCCTCTGACCCATTTGTCTGTTTCCTACCGAGCACCTGAAGCTAATATCCATCAGTCTGAGGGTTTGTAAAACCCTGCTCTCGGCTTCCTTAGGTTAGCCTTTCAACATGTGAAATGTTCTGGAGGCTATCGCCTGCTGGCTCAGGTGAAAGGGTAACCAGCAGGCGATGTTATTATCTGTAGCCCACAGGCACCTATAGCTCACACACACAGAAACAAACACTCACAGTCTCACACCACAGCCTCTTCATAATGCCAACGGGAGCACTGGAGAATCAGATGCATAGTAACTAGACAGTGCTGTAAAGTTACATACTGGGGTAGAATCGGAAAATGGTTTGCGTTTCAGGGCTGAGAAAGAATATTATACGTAACATTGCTAAAATTGTTCTAAATTACAGAGAAATAGTAAATCTTTCAAAAATAAATTAAGAGCTCAAGCACATGCAAAAAGCTTGGCACAGCAAACCTGCAAAAGTAATGATTATGAATCGAAAAAGAAAAATCTGAAACAAGAATGTCTGAACATTTTGATAATTATTAATAAACTATGTTGGTGGCAAAGATGAAGCTGACGACGCTGACTCTCATCGTCACAGTATGGTGGATGCGCATCTAAAGAGAAATACACATTAAACTTCGTGACTTTCGCCACTTATTGTGGAGTTTTTTTTTCTGCGACTAACTGACTAATTTAGTTGACTATTAGCGGACTTAAATGCAAAAAAAAAAAATACATAACAGCAAAAACTCTTAATAAAAAAAATAAAAATAAAAAAATACTTGCATAATTGATCATTGCTGTAGCTTTGGGGCAGCCCTACTTAAATGCAATAAATAAATAAATAAATAAATGCAAAAATTCTGAATATATATATATATATATATATATATATATATATATATATAAACTTGCATAATCGATCATTGCTGTAACTTTGGGGCAGCCCTTCTTAAATGCAAAAAACAAATAATTAAATAAATAAAAGCAAAAATTCTGAATATATATAAATAAATAAAAACTAAAAAAACTAATAAAAAAAAACTTGCATAATCGATCATTGCTGTAACTTTTGAGTACTCAAATATTCATGCCAGTTCCTACTAAAACTGAGAGAACAACCAGGGCACACGTATTCACTATGAAAATAAATTATTTGCAATGACATTGAGGATTT
Source organism: Leuciscus leuciscus (assembly GCF_965113295.1). NCBI lineage: Eukaryota > Metazoa > Chordata > Actinopteri > Cypriniformes > Leuciscidae > Leuciscus > Leuciscus leuciscus. Next base: position 2,686,974 of record NC_138728.1, read on the forward strand.
CGTACAGATAAATCTCACTTACCCTTTCTGCTGATTGTGCGGTGCCAAAGAAGATGGGTATAAAAGCTAACCAAATAATGCAGGTAGTGTACATAGTAAATCCAATTGGCTTGGCCTCGTTGAAGGTCTCTGGCACGCCGCGGGTCTTGATGGCGTAAACAGTGCATGTGACCATCAAAAGGATGCTGTAGCCCAGCGAACAGATGAGCGACAGGTCCGAGATGTCGCACTTGAGAACCCCGCGGGCCTTCACCGGGTCGGACGTGCGTTGCTCGCCGTAGTCCACGACCGTGTGCGGCGGGTCGACGGCGAACCACACGAACACGCCGAGCAACTGCACGGAGATCAGGCTGAAGGTGATGACCAGCTGGGAAGCGGGGCTGATGAAGCGTGGCGCCGCCACCGACTTCTTGCCTTGTTCGAAGATGCGATGGATACGGTTGGTTTTGGTTAACAGCGCCGCGTAGCTGAAGCACATTCCCAAACCCAAGAACACACGCCGGAAGGAGCACACGGCCAAAGTCGGAGTGGCGATCATCAAGAAAGTGATGGCGTAGCACAAAAAAATGCCCGTCAGCAACACGTAACTCATCTCTCGACCAGATGCACGGACTATGGGAGTGTCGTTGAAACGGACGAAGGTAACCACCACAAAACTAGTAGCCATGATGCCAAGAACCGCAACGAACACCGGCACGGCGGCCCACGCCGAGTGCCACTCGAGTTTGATGATGGGGATCGGGATGCATCCGGTGCGGTTGCGGTCCGGACGCTGCTCATACGGACAGAGCTCGCAGAGGAACTCGCTGGCCTGGAAGTGGTAGCCTTCGCATCGCTCGCAGTGCCAACAGCACGGCACACCCTTCACGACCTTCTTCCTCTCACCCATTTGGCAAGGCACACTACACACTGAGATGGGAAGAGTGGGGTCGCCGGTTCGCCAGTGCATGCGGTCCACCTGGAAAAGGACAAGGGAAAAAAGTCCAAAGATGAAGACCAGAGGCATAGTGGAAAACTTTATTTTGATGGTCCCTTTAACACATTCTGTTGACTGTAAATAACGTTGCACCTACATGTCTACTAACTCTCATTAGAGTGTTAATTGAGTATAGACATGTTCGTCTAAAATAATTCTGTTTTCAGCTTCAGAATCAAGTCCAAGCCTGTTCATTCACACCCACAGTGTCAAACCAAATTTAGCATTTTAATCAACAGTTCATTTTCTGTTACCCTTTTATCAAATGTCTTGGAGTATCACAATAATATTGTATTGTGAGTTCAGTATCGTGACATGAGGGTATCGTTACCCCCCCATAGTTTAATTTTACACACCCTCGATCTTTTAAATCTGAGTGGAAAGAATATAATATATTGAATTGTTAGTAGTTTCAGTGAGTAAATAAAGCCCTTTAATGTGACCCACATACACACTGTAAACAGTGAAACGTCCACATGCAAAGGATAATGAAAATAGTCCTGTCAAAGACGAAGAGCAGAGGCGCAGTGTTGAATTAGAAACTGTGCATTCAAAAGAAGTCTCATTACCCACACAGATGCATCACACCAATGTAGGTTGTGTCATATGTGAGGAAGAAATCATTTTATTATTCCGTAGCGCCTGAAAGCTGTGGAAAATAAGAAGCCAACGTTGCTCTTTTAAGTGCAGCTGCAGTTTGGCTCCCGGGCGCAACTTTGATGACAGATATATTTTGGGACAAACTTGTGCCAGAGGCGTTTGAGATGAAATAAATAACATGACAAACCCAGAGATTGACGGCAATATTTAATGCACGGATCTATTAAGTAAGGAATAATTGATGATGGGCCATTGAATTATTAAAAAATAATGCACACCCGAGGTTGTAATGTGGCCATGATGTAAATTTCTAATAATTCAATGGACCAGAGCCAATTATTCCGCTTAAACTACAGTTACCTCAAGACATTGTTCAGATGTTGCATTTTTTTCCCAGTTTTTGTTCTTAAAATGCTTCTTATTTCTTTTATCTCATCACATTCGTTTTTGGTTCTCAGAACATTCTTTTTAAGGTTTGCCTTGGAAAGTTTTCTTAACAGAAATCAAAAGTTTTTGGTTTGTAGAATGTTATTCTAACGTTCCCCTATACACTCAGTTCATCATGTTTATTCTTACATATTCATACATCCGTTATTTAAAATATAAACTACCCTGCAACCTGGGAATGCTATTTTATGGTTGCAAAAGAATAAGACATAAAAAGAAATGTTCCTAGAATGTTATTATTTAGTTCCCAAAAAAAATATCCAAACAGGAACTAACTTTAGAGGAACGTTCTGTGAAACTGTAAGTTTATCTGCTTCAAGAACAGCACCGTTGTTACATCGCTAGTGAGAAATGTCATGTAGATTTTAAGTTGATACACTTTTTTTTACGGCTAAAATCGTCAGAGCAGCGCTGATCTCTGTGCAAATGTGTGTCCGTACACTGCAAAAAATGCCTTTCTTACTTAGTATTTTTGTCTGGTTTCCAGTCTAAATATCAAAAAATTCTTAAATCAAGATGCATTTACTAGATAAGTAAAATTAGATAGGATATTATGTCTTGTTTTCTGGGGGAATTAATCAAAATTAAGTGAGTTTTTGCTTAAAACAAGCAAAATGATCTGTCCATGGGGTAAGAAAAATAATCTTAATATTTTTATGAATACTTATTATTGAATATTTTATGAATTTTTTTTTGAATACTTAATATCTTAAATTCAAACAGAAACAAGATTATTAAAGAAAAATAATCTTAATATTTGGATGAATACTTATTAGTGAATATTATATGAATATTTTTTTTGAATACTTAATATCTTATATTCAAACAGAAAACCCATGGACAGATAATTTTGCTTGTTTTAAGCTAAAACTCACTTAATTTTGATTTATTGCCCCAGAAAACAAGACATAATATCTTATGGCATTTTACTACTTTAGTAAATGCATCTTGATTTAAGAATTTTGTTGATATTTGGACTGGAAACAAGACAAAATACTAAGTAAGAAAAGCATTTTTTGCAGTGTACTGTGTGTGTGTGTGTGTGTGTGTGTGTGTGTGTTTGAGTGGGAGAAAGAGAGTACATAATAAAACTTAATTTGGGGCAAAAAACATGGAAATAATTTGTCGTTTTTATCCCATTGTTTACTATATGTATTTGCTTGCTCGGTGTCGTTGTGGGTTTTGGTTCTTTTGCTGTTGTCGGCTGTAAAGACCTTTGAAATAACTGAAGTCATTTGGCGAAGTGATGTAGTCAAGTCCTGCTGGAACTACTTTAGCCCTGCATTTCCCTGAAAGTAATTGCACACCTTTGAATGTTCATCAACCAATCAGATTCAAGCATTTATCAGCCCCGTAATATAAGACATTTTATTGCAAGATTTTGCCAAACCAATCAAATAAGGACAGCTCTATACTTCTGCTCTATGGCTCTCACTGTCGCTGCTGTGGCTGTGACTGAATTATTCATGCCTGAGACAAATTACGCCTGGCAAAAACAGATTGGCTTTAATTAGAGACGCAAAAAAAAGGGACATATTAAAATGAAAAAAGACAGAATTTGCAAATGAACAGTAGTTTAATTTGACTTATCACATAAAAGGGTATGAAGGGTATTTAAGAATAATTGAAAGACCAAATCCCTTCATTTGATTCTTCCCATTCTCTGTCTGAAACAAAAGCCACACTGACCATTCACAATTAGGCTGTTTAATTCGGTTTTATTAATCCTGAAGACACACTAATGGGGAACAAGAAGGGTGTTTGAGGTTCAAACGCTGTCAGAATCAACGCTAACCATTTACATGCATCAGTATTGCTCAGGGTGAGGGATTTGAAATAATCTTTAACCCCACGTGCTAAATGTTGCAGCATAACTCCTCCCAATAATTTGTGCTATACAGAAATCAAATCCCCCAAACTGTGTCACTTGTGAGATATGCAGTTACTTTTCTAAGGCCTTGTTTACACTGCAGGTCTTGATGCCCAATTCTGATTTGTTGCCTATAATCGATTTTGACCATCCGTTTACACGCTCTTTAAACTCTGACCCATATCCGATTCATGTGTTTACACTTGCCATACTATCTGAAACATCGTGCATGCTTAAAGGGTTAAATTATCTTGCACAGATGGACGAACGCAAAATATGATTGATGCTAGCTCTGATATACGCGAAGTTCGCCAAACATCACCATGATTATGAGGCGGAGGAGGATGAAAAGTGCCATCATTGCAGCGTGCGCATATGCTTCAGTTATTGTGTGAGAGAGAGATCTCAGGACTGATGGAAGCAGATTTTGTTTAAATATTGGCTTTAACGAGGAGCAGTGGGTCCGAAATTTTAGGATGAGCAAGCCAACCTTTGATATGTTGTTTCAACTTTGGCCTTGTCTACACTGTCAGTGAAATGTGACCCAATTCCGATTTTTTGCTCATATGTGACACAGATCGGATGTGTTCTATGACAGTATAAAAATTTTTTTTTAAAACGCATGCATTCGGATATTTCGAGATCGGTTTCAGGCCTCATTCATATGTGGAAATAAATCGGATATGTGCCAATGCGACTCATGTAAACCGGCAGATCGGATTTTCTGAGGCATTAGGCAGCATCTCCGCGAGAGAAACCCCGACGCGCTTCTGCAAAGGGACGGATGGCCTGACGAAACGTTGTGTCGTCGTAGGAGAGGAATGTGGACAAACGTTGACACAACATATCAAAGGTTGGCTTGCTCATCCTAAAATTTCGGACCCACTGCTCCTCGTTAAAGCCAATATTTAAACACAATCTGCTTCCACCAGTCCTGAGATCTCTCTCACACACAATAACTGAAGCATGAGCACAGGCTGCAATGATGGCACTTTTTGTCCTCCTCCACCTCATAATCATGGTGATGTTTGGCGAACTTCGCATATATCTCAGAGCTAGCATCAAGCATATTTTGCGTTCATCCATCTGTGCAAGATAATTTAAGCCTTTAAGCATGCGCAATGTTTCAGACAGTATGGCAAGTGTAAACACATGAATCGGATATGGGTCACAGTTGAAAGAACGTGTAAACAGATGGTCAAAAAAAAAAATCGGATAAAGGCAACAAATCAGAATTGGGCATCAAGACCTGCAGTGTAAACGAGACCTTTGTCCACATTCCTCTCTTAAGACGACACAACGTTTCGTCGGGCCATCCGTCCCTTTGCAGAAGCGCGTCTGGGTTTCTCTCGTCATTAAACCGCGGAGATGCTGCCTAATGCCTCAGAAAATCCGATCTGCCTGTTTACATGACAGTCGCATTGACACATATACGATGTATATCTGATTTATTTCCACATATGAATGAGGCCTGAAACCGATCTCGAAATATCCGAATGCATGCGTTTTTTTCCTGTTTACACTGTCATAGAACACATCCGATCTGTGTCACATATGAGCAAAAAATCGGAATTGGGTCACACTTCACTAGCTACGTTTACATGGACACCTTATGTTTCAATCGGAGTGAAATCAATCCGATTGATGAATCCGAACACGGTGTTTACATAAACGATAAATAAAGTAATCGGGTTGATGTACGCGTTTATATGTCACAAGCTTAAAACCGGAAAAAGATTTTTTGACATGCGCACACTGCACAAATATACAGAGTTTCCCGCTGTTCGAGCATAATTCTGTTACATTGGTTCTTTATTGGTTTAAAACAGCAGACTTAATATCTATCCATCTCTGGTCATGATTTGGAGAATGAGCGTATGAACCGTTTTGCCGTGCTGCTTTTCATCACGCAGTAAAAATGCCCAAACCAGTCGTCTGTGAATGAGAATCCCAAACAAGGACAGGTGGGACGTTGTCCTGCTCCACTTCACAGTGAAAGGAGAAGTTTATAATGACGGGACACTCATTTATATGACACTTTATTCAACAGGAGGAACAGCTCGTTCCGCGCGCCATACGTCATTACGCTATTTCAACGTCATTGCACATGCGCAGTCCTTTCAGTTTCGGATCAAGTGTTTACATGTTCTCTCGATCGGATTACAAAAGGAATAAACCACCCCTTTCAATCGGATCAAGCTCAATCGGATCGATTAAGGTGTTTACATGAAGGTTTTTCAGTCCCATTGAGTCGTCAATCCGATTATAAGTGTCCATGTAAACGCAGCTACTGACAGTGTAAACGAGGCCTAAGTGATCTGACTTATTTATTTAACTTTTACACACCCTCAATCTTTTGCATCTGAGTGAAACGCAAATACTACAGTATAACCGCTTCAGCAAATGAAAGTTTGCTATTAGTAGTTTCCCTTTAAAGTGGCCCACATCTTTCAGTTCGACACATTGTAAACAGTAAAATTGCTAGAATTATTTTCCGTAAATCAAATGTTACGAGCCACAATTTTTCAGGGCTAACAAAGTCTTTTTTTCGGTATGCGTCGCCCGTAATGAGCTGAATGCAAATCACCATAACTCTGCTTCCCATCCTCTGCTAACACATCCAGCGCTGATCTGTTTAAGCGCTTAAGGGGCGGGTTTGATACCTGAGTTAAGACGTGAGATTTAGAGAAGTACAAGCGTCTGTAAAGCGACCACTTCCCCTCCCACACACCCAGAGGAGCTGTGATTCTCCGTCACCTATTGAAAAACTACACTTCAACCTCCCCACTGCTGCGAGAGCTTCTGGCCATGAAAACACCACTCGTTTTTGGCTCCATTAATTCTGTTTCGCAGCCAGGCATTACAAGCTTATCTTCCATACCGTTGACTAATGAAGGCCCGAGAGTATTCATGTCACATGCATCATCAGCAAAGATGAGATTTCCAACAAACATTTATGCTTGAATGTATCTTATCTGAACATGCGTACATTGTTATGCTCTGGAAAAAACTGGATAGATGCATGAATGCATGGATGGATGTCACCATGAGGAGCAGAAAAGGCTCTTCACTCACATTAAGATGCAGTTTGTTTGTCCACTGGCCGATCACTTTGTACTCAGCTGTCGATTTGTTGGTGATCTGATACTGGAAGATGTCGTATCGTCCCGGCGCATCTCCGTTGTGGTTGAAGACCACCGGAGTCCCTGCACTTCCTGGAAAACAGTTGAGGAGCTTGTTTAGTTGCACGTTTTTTTTTTATTCCGTGGACAGTAAAATTACAAAAAATCATATTTACAATTTCCCCACACACTGTTGAAGGAGGCACTGAAGTCAACACGAAATAAAAACTCACCATATCTATTTCCTAAAAAAAAATTGTTATTGTGAATAATTAATCTGTGCATGTTTCAGTTGTTATGTTTTAACCTCGTCATCTTTATTTAAAATGTCATAACTGGATCTTCAGGTGAAAATGGCTGACTTCTCTTTATATCAGAAAGAGATTACACTTATACTCCATATCAGTGTCAGTGTTTCTGAACTCCCTGAAACGCCTCCATTGTAGTCTTGATTTTCTTCTGGGAACGAACAGTCACAATATTCCTCATTTAAATAATTCATACGCAGAATAGAGGGGTGGGGCCTGGTTGAGTTAGTTATGGCGCTTTTCCACTGCATGGTACGGCTCGGTTCGGCTCGGTACGGTTCGACTCGGCGCGGAACGGTTCGGCTCGCTTCGCTTTTCCACTGCGTGGTACAACTCGGCTCGGTACGGCACGGTTCGCTTTAGCTCGGTTGCTTTTCCACTGCAGTTAGTACCGCTTCAAAGTGGCTGGGACTGATCGTTATAGTTGCCGTCTCTACTGCCATGACATCATCATATTAAATGCGAATTTTTCATTCCGTGTTTCCCCATCCACTCCTCGGCAACCAACGAGAGGAACGTCTGCACCTCGTCCACTGACCACGATTCAGCCATTTCTTTTTTTGAAGTTTATACTATTTTTTTTTAAGCAAATACTTTTAAAACAGGCGCTACAGCGTTGGCTGTTGTCTACTGGCTATTTAAATCTAGCAGGTTTAGTGTCTCGTGTTGTAAATACAATGACGCTGGTAGTGATGATTCTATCTGAGATGGAGATGGTGGAGATGGTGGTCTAGTGGGTTAAACCACTGAACTGGTAAATTGAAGGTTGCTGGTTCGATCCCAGCAGTCACCACCAGTGTGTCCTTGAGCAAGACACTTTACTCCACGTTGCTCCAGGGGATTGTCCCTGTAATAAGTGCACTGTAAGTCGCTTTGGATAAAAGCGTCTGCCAAATGCATAAATGTAAATCTAACCAATCAGTGATCTGCAGTGTTTTCACGTCACATTTTAGTATCGGTACGGTACGCTTGGAACCTCAACAGAGGTGGTACCATTTAAAGCGAGCCGAAGCGAGCCGTACCGTACCGTACCATGCAGTGGAAACGCGTCATAAGTGAGCCGTACTGAACCGAGCCGTACCATACCATGCAGTGGAAAAGCGCCAAAGTGTGCCGTACCGAACCGAGCCGTACCGTACCATGCAGTGGAAAAGCGCCATTAGTAGTGTGTTGAAACTGCCGGTTATGGTAAGGGGCGGGGCATTTCCCTTGACCAATCACAACACACTGCTCCAGCCGACCAATCAGAGCACAGTGTGCTTTTTCAGAAGGAGGGGCTTCATAGAGACAGGAACTAAACAGGGGTGCGTTTCCCAAAAGCATCGTTAGTCAACTATGGTCGCAAGTTCCGTCGTTATCAGCATAGTTCAACGAGTCGGTGTTTCCAGAAACAACAGCTTTTGACCTGTGGTTAGAATCATAGTTTCTTGTTTGCATGACATGTGGACTCAAAAAATCCTTATCTTGAGCAAAATAAGCAAGCTGACATTCATTACAATCTGTATCTTTTATTTAGATTACCTACAAATGTAATTTACGTCGTTTAGTTTGTCAAGAGATTTAAAGCACCGTTTTTGAAGAGTGCGCATGTGTGTACGATCTCTGCTACAAAAGAACGAGCCTATGAATAAATCTGGAAATAAAGCAAAATAACTGAGAAAAATGAGAAATAGTCCTCAGATGCCATGTCTGTAATTTATAAGAAAACATCTAGCTTTAATTCGATCTCAAACAGATTCATTAAAAGAAGTTATTACTCCACCACGTGCGTGATGTCATAAACCAACTTGGTTGAACGACCAATTTGCGACAATGCGGTTTCGGGAAACAGTCGTGACTAGCTAGTTGATTTCTTTAACGATGCTTCGTACTATGGTAGTGTACTAGCGAGTTATGTTGTGGTACGGGAAACACACCCCAGAGCGTTACTGACAGACTGGAAGAGAGGAGCTGCAGCAATGGAGAATATGTGAAATGTGTTTTTTGAACAATGAAAACCTGTTCTAGCAGAGCATAAAAAAAGACTTTGTACAAGGGCGTAATAGGTCCTCTTTAAGATATTAAAGTATTTACACATTTACACATTCTCACAGCTCCACAAATCCCGCTGCGTTGCAGGATCCGGTGTCAGCATGTGTAAATAATGCATGCAGCTTTCTGCTGTACGTGCAAAGATCATTGCAAGTTTTGCAACCTTGTGAGGAGGTAAGAAGGTGGAAAGGTCATAAAATCTGCCAACCTTCACTGAGGTGAGTGTCTTAGAAATACCACCTGATCCATGTACCTTCACCAATGATGTTGTTTTGACACTTGTTTGGTTGCTTGGCTCAAACTTGAATTCGAACCTGCATTTTGAAAACCGCTTTGAGATCAAATTAATGAACTAAATGTCAAAAGAGCTTGGATTTGCATCTATAATTCTAGTGTGAAGCCCTGAGGCCTTAAACTCTGATTAAAAACCTTGAACATCCAAAAATGAAGGGAAGTTATTAAACATATTAAAGTGGGGTTGAAAAGTCTGACATTTTTCTAACATAGCACAAATATTTTCATAACAAATGTTGAGAATTGAGTCGATTTTGATTATGATCCAAAGAGCAAATTAGACTTTCTTCAAAGTCCTCAAACTTTGTTTATGTCACGTACTGCTCTGAGACAAGAAGGTTGAGGATCCAAATGCATGCAGTATTTATTGAACAGGGTAATCCAAAGACGTAATCCAAATCCAGACAAGGGTCATACACAAACAAGCAATCCAAACAATAACAGAAAAGGGCTGAGGCAAGGAGAGAAATCCAAGGGAAAAGGCGGAGAATCAAGGTAACCAGGACACAGGAGAAACAGGACACAAACATGCTAAGAATTGCAGTACAAACACTAAACAAGACTTCGCAGGGAATGACAGAGAGAACTAGTGATGAGTAGTTCATTGCGTCCGTCACGTGACAAATAAACGAAAGACTTGGAAGGTAAAGTAATTATTTATGTTCCCTGTAAATTATTATTGACTGCATTATAATGATTTCTTAATTCAGAATATGATCAAGATTACATAGGTGGATGTGGAATTTCGGGGAATTTGCCTGTTAAAAGTACAACATTTAAAGCTCCTTAAATGAACGAAATGACTTGAAAAAACATTTGTTCATTTTGATGAACGAGATCGAACAAGAGAGTCAGTATATTGATCCAAACTTCCCATCACTAGAGAGAACCAGGCTTATATAGGGTGAGCAAACAAGAAGATGAGACACAGGTGAAAACAATGAGAGCTAATGAGTCCAGGCAGAGAATTATGGGAGATGTAGTTTGTAAGGGAATGTTGTGGAGTGCCCTCTGGTGGCTCTCAAGGGCACTCCAGCTGGTGACCGTTACAGCGTGGAAAATGTCAGTGCCTATAAGTTCACTTGTACTAAGCAAATCAAAATGTCCTAGGAAAGTTTTAACATTTTTACATGCCCTCGACTTTTGGAAAGGTTGTTATTAGTAGTTTCAGTACTTGATAAGGGCACTTTCGACCATCAGATGCCCTGGCTTCAGAAAAACACGCAAGGACACGCAGGTTTACGATGAGACAGCACATTTCCTGTGACCAAAGATCCGATTTGCTTCTCATTCTTGCAAACATGAATAAAAATTTGAGCCCGATATCTGAATCTCAGAGGATCATCAGTGAATCCATCTTCTTCAAACTGATGAACACAAACCTAGAACACAAATGTGCAACAATCTGAGAACCTCAAACCGCTTAACTTACTAAACAACCTGATAAATAAAACTAGAAGACTGTAAACAGACTGGATCTATGAAACTACACAAAGAAGAGAGAAAATAATGTGGCGATTTAATTGCTTAAGAAAAGCAGTACACTTAAACAAATCTCAGCAACTCAGTCCCCGGGGCCCTAAAACACAACAACATCTCACAAGCTCAAATATATACCGAATTAAAAACAGAAAACAATCTAACAGGCATGTCTATGTCTTCATGCATAACCTTGATAGAAAAACTCAAAAGTTCAGCCACACAAACATGAACATGGTGCTTTAAACTCATACAAACCAATTATAAAGTCTACAAGGGATGGAAATAATTTCTTTTTTTGTGAACTGATTACATTTTAAATCCAACTTGTTAAACACTTTAAAACATTTTAAAACAATTAATCACACTAAAGTATTTATGAAGAACATTATCTTAGATCAATAATAGATGACTATGTTTCATGAGACTTTTACCCTTCAAAACAAATATTTTGTTTTGTAATATTATGTAATATAAGAATATAAGAAACACCCTGTTGGCTGGATTAATGCCCATGTGAAAAACACAATTTCAGGTTTCATTCATCTTATCATATTAGAACAATCTGAAAAGTGAGAGAGACACAATTTACAGTATTATTAGCTTTGCTTGATGAAAGTCTAACACACACAAAAAAAAAGCCACAGCATAGTTAATTTAGTCCACTGCTAAAGCCACATGAAATTGTTATTTTGTTACGCTTCCGGCTACAATTATTTCCTTTCCACTTCAGCCGAGTGAAACAAAACTCTTAAAATACAACGATTCCCTCCCAAAAGCTGCTACACCCCTGAAAGAATCGTGCAACCATCACTAATAAGATGTTTCTATTTTTGTTTGCTTTCGATCTGCATTTAGACTCTCATTTGTATCCGAGATTCTGGCCACTGATTAGCCGAATCTCTTTTCTACAACTTTCTTCAATCCCAACGCCATCGTCTTCCTCATCAGCGCCTTCATTACAGCAGCTCTTGGGACCGTTTGTCTGGAGCTCAGACGTAAGAGGACCTCGGACAGACCTCAGTCGCTGCATCTATACACACAAAAACCCCTTTGATTCGCCCACCATGAAGGAAAGTGAGAGCTGAGGAGGGCAAAGCCTCCGGAAGCAATATTTTCAGCGAATATAATGAGCCAGATTCGGCAAGCGCTTGCGCAGGGAACATCCAGACAGCTCTGTTCTTTTATTTAAGGAGACATCAAGTGAAGGAAAATACCGCTCCTTTCTGCAAACCCAAGACAGTGAGTGTTTTGTGTTTGCTGTGCATGTGAGAGCTGCCATGTGAGATACAACATCCATTGTCTTTAAATCTCTGCTCTCGCATGCAAACATCATTCCCCGCGTGGCAAAGGTGGTTCCGGCTCTCTCAGGATCAACGCAGGCTTGTTGTCACTGCAAATCAACACTAGATCAAAAAGTTTGTCAAGACAAACTTTGATGTTGGCTTGAGGAAGACTGACCAGAAAGTTTGAAGGTTTTCAGTTTGAAGTAGTTTAAAGTTTAAAATAGTTTTAAAGCTTAAAGACCATTTTGAAGGCAATTACAGTCTATCAGAAAACAGACAGACAGACAGACAGACAGACAAGCATAAATTAGCACATTGCAAACTTGTTTTTGTGCACGTTTCTAACATGATTTAGCATGTCGTTAGCATGAATTAGCACATTGCTAACATGCTTTACAATGTTCTTAGCTTTAATTAGCATGTTGGTACCATGAATTAGCAAATTGCAACCATGTTGCTAGCATTAATTAGCACATTGCTAACATGTTTTTGCATGTTGCTAGCATTATTTACAATGTTACTTGCATTTTTTTAACATGTTGTTCTAGGCTAGCTGTTAAACTTTGCGAGTGAGACAGCTTAAATACTCTATAAGAGTTATTGCATGAAAGTTTTGACCCCCCTCAATGAAAGTCTATAGGAATTTGTGATTGTTCGGAAGTCCGATACGGGAGTTTCCAAAGTCAGATCAGTTAGAAAAGATATAGCAATGCGAGTCAGAACAGTCTGAAGGTCTGAGGCGAGTTTGGTGGTGGTAGAGTTAAAGCTCGAGGAGGAGTAAATGTATTCTCAGAAGAAGAAGAAACTTAAATAGCATTTCAGTATGTTTGGCTTTCTCAAGTCTACGTCACACAAGTAAATAAGCCAGTGTGCATGTTGGCATTACTTTGTTATTAATCTAGCAACAAAATGAAAATGTTCACGATGGGAGAGGATAGCGACACAGAAGACGAAGCGACTTACTGAGTTTATCCACTGATATTGATCAAAGCGTGGCGTCCCAGGTGGACCGGGGCAGCGGGAAATTGAGGATTACAGGAGAGCAGACAGACGCAACAATGGACCACTCGTGGGATTAACCTTTCTGCCAACCCTTACATGCTGCTTCTGTCAGCAGAAATCACTGTTACTATTGCACATTTTGGTAACACTTTACAATAAGGTTCATTAGTTAACTACCGTAGTTTACATGACCTAAGAATAAACCATACTACTTCAGCATTTATTCATCTTAGTTAATACTAATTTCAACATTTACTTATACATTAATAAAATCAAAGGTTGCATTTGTTAACATTAGTTAATGCACTGTGAACTAATATAAACAATGAACATCTGTGTTTATTAACTAACATTAACAAAGATGAACTAATATAGTAACAAATGTATTGCTCATATACTTGAGCGACACCAATGCTGGTGGGTTGTCTTGACATGAGCCAAAGTGTAACAACACACTGCCTTTCCTCTCAGTATAGCCTGTCTCTGAGAATGTCTTTCTGTGAACATGATATGATACTCCTCCTAAGGCCGTTCCTGTATTATTTCAGCACAGAATGATTTGAGAAGAGGATAGATCTCTGTTACGGAGTTAAAAGCCAGATCCTGCCGCCGCTCTCCGTTTTAAGATTCACTGTCACGCCGCCTCGACTTACAAGGGGATTTGTTTTACACAACACAATTATCATCCCTTTTTTCCCCCACAGCTCGTCTGAATGCACACATCCACAATCTCACTTCCCGCTCCGTCCATCTCCAAAACACTAATCTAAAAATAAGTGTATGTAGGGAAGCACTGGAGCGGGGGGTAATTGTGGCTGAGCTGCAGGCAGTGTGAGGCTCGAAGTTGGACGTCTGCCTTCGTATCAACTTCCATTTACCGCTTCTGTGGCCTCTTTTCTCTCCAAACGCTTCTGTGTACACACTTATGAACATGGAATACTAGCATACTAATCCTACAAGCAGATGCGGTGTTTGCAATGACATCTCCACCCAGAAACGAGGGGGGAGGGTTGGGGGGGCAATTACTTTATTATCCCTGTTCGGGGTGGTTGCTAGGATGTTATGTAATTGCTAGGGTACTCATGGTAGTTGCTAGGGTGTTGCTATGCAGTTGCCAATGTATTTGTGGTGGTTGCTATGCAGTTGATAGTGTACTCTGGGTGGTTGCTCTGGGTACACTGCCTATGCAGTATAGAGTAAATAAATAAAGTTTAAGGCATGTAAGAAATATTTAGTTTTTTTTTTTTTTTTTTAAGTCTAGGGTACTCATGGTGGTTGCTAGGATGTTGTTATGTAATTCCTATGGTACTCATGGCGGTTGCTGAGGAATTTGGGGTGGTTGCTAGTGTACTCCAGGTGGTTGCTAGGGTGTTGTTATGTAATTCCTATGGTACTCATGGCGGTTGCTGAGGAATTTGGGGTGGTTGCTAGTATACTCCAGGTGGTTGCTAGGGTGTTGTTATGTAATTGTTAGGGTACTCATGGTAGTTGCTAGGGTGTTGCTATGCAGTTGCCAATGTATTTGTGGTGGTTGCTATGCAGTTGATACTGTACTCGGGGTGGTTGCTAGGATGTTGCTATGCAATATAGAATAAATAAAGTTTAAGGCATGTAAGAAATATTTAGTAATCTTCTTTTTATTTTAAAGTCTAGGGTACTCATGGTGGTTGCTAGGATGTTGTTATGTAATTGCTAGGGTACTCATGGCGGTTGCTGAGGAATTTGGGGTGGTTGCTAGTGTACTCCAGGTGGTTGCTAGGGTGTTGTTATGTAATTGTTAGGGTACTCATGGTAGTTGCTAGGGTGTTGCTATGCAGTTGCCAATGTATTTGTGGTGGTTGCTATGCAGTTGATAGTGCACTCGGGGTGGTTGCCAGGATGTTCCTATGCAGTATAGAGTAAATAAATAAAGTTTAAGGCATGTAAGAAATATTTAGTAATCTTCTTTTTATTTTAAAGTCTAGGGTACTCATGGTGGTTGCTAGGATGTTGTTATGTAATTGCTAGGGTACTCATGGCGGTTGCTAGGATGTTGTTATGTAATTGCTAGGGTAGTCATGGTGGTTGCTAGGATGTTGTTATGTAATTGCTAGGGTACTCATGGCGGTTGCTAGGATGTTATGTAATTGCTAGGGTAATCATGGCGGTTGCTGAGGTATTTGGGGTGGTTGCTATGCAGCTGCCAAGGTATTTGTGGTGGTTGCTATGCAGTTGATAGTGTACTCTGAGTGGTTGCCAGGGTGTTAATATGCAGTATAGAATAAATAAATAAATAAATAAATAAATAAAGTTTATGTAAAAAATATTAATTAATCTTTTTTTCTTTTTTTTTTAAGTCCAGTAGCAGGTTTGGCAAACAGTGAATTGTGGACACTGTAGATGCCTCTTATTAATGCAATTTTGTGAAATGATTTGACAACAATGTAACATCTTACTCATTGAAGCATTCCATGCAACATTCCATTAGACATTAGTATGCAGTGCACTAGCATTCCTTCTCACACACTACACATGCTGACCTGTTGCACACAAACACACACACACACACACACACACACACACACGCACACGCGCACGGGCGCGCGCACGCACACACACACACGCACACACACACACACAACCCTTCACACTTTTAAAAGGTCTTTTCTGGACCTCAACACACTCTCATCCAGTCCTTCCATTTCTCTCGTCATAATTGGCCAGCACGATGTTCATTATCACACACTGGCCCACAGTTAATGCAGTGTGTGTGTGTGTGTGTGTGTGTGTGTGTGGTGTCTGAAGGCAGTAACGAGAGCTCCAGTGCGGGTGAGTTAACTCATCAACCGCGGCTCAGATGTAATTGTTCCACAGTATCAGACGGATTAATGAGAAACCTTTCGCTTCCCCTGTGATAACGGCCAAACGCCAAGACATCGGATATCCGTCAGCCACTGCTCAATAGCACGAGAGTGTGTGTGAGTGTGTGTGAGCTCCTTTATAGGTGCAAAAGGGTGAATCTGTCTTGTCTGTCTATCTATCTATTTATCTATCTATCTATCTATCTATCTATCTATCTATCTATCTATCTATCTATCTATCTATCTATCTATCTATCTATCTATCTATCTATCTATCTATCTATCTATCTATCTATCTATCTATCTATCTCCTTTTGCAAAACACAACTTTTTAGCCCAAAAATACAATCGTACAGGAATTAGTGGTGTAAAATGTGGATGTTTTTGCTCCGTCATACTTGACATTCTATTACAGAGTGTTTCCATTAATCTAATGGTGCTTTCCAATTAATTTATTATTATTATTATTAGTAGTAGTAGTAGTATTAGTATTGCATACTTAGGTTTAGTGACTGGAACACTAACCCTAAATATTAAACCAGATTAATTAATACTTTACTAGAGCATGGCATGGCCAAACACCAATAACACTGCTCATTTCTCATGAGATCCGAAAACGTAAAACTCTAGTCTTTTGATTACAATCATAAACTCACCCTGAGAACAGTTGGCCCATTTCTGTTCAGAAGACACTCAACGAGGCTAGTTTACAACGCTGTTTCTCACAGTAAGGACCACTTTGCCTAGATACAGCAAAGGAAACATAAAAAGAGCAGCGGCGAATGCATCGCTGAACACAAAGAGTTCAGATTGGGAGGCATGGCTTTGGGAACGTGCCATTAACAACAAACCATAAAAGTGTCGTCACAACAAATGGCAGGTGTCCAGCAATGAGAGGCAACCTCTAAACAGGCCTAATGCTGATCCACTGCGATGCATATGTGACCCTGATCACAAAATCTCGAGTCGAACGGGTATATTTGTGGCAATAGCCAATAATACATTGTATGGGTCAAAATTATCGATTTTCTTTTATGCCAAAAATCATTAGGATATTAAGTAAAGATCATGTTCCATGAAGATATTTAGTAAATTTCCTACCGTAAATATAGAAAACATTTATTTTTGTGAGTGAATGCAGCACAATCGCCAACACAAATGAACAACTTTAAAGGAGATTTTCTCAATGTTTCGATTTTTTTGCACCCTCAGATTCCAGATGTTCAAATAGTTGTATCTCGTCCAATATTGTCCTATCCTAACAAACCATATATCAATGGAACGCTTATTTATTCAGCTTTCAGATGATGTATAAATCTCAATTTAAAATGTTTTACCCATGTGACTGGTTTTGTGGTCCAGGGTCACATATCAGCATTCATTCACAGGTTCAGCGGGATTCACCTCTTGGATCTGATCGTGAATGTTTCTCTAGCTCTGGTTTATTCAATAGAAGCCAATTCACTGCAGATTGTTGCGTTATAACTGCACAGAAACCCACTGTAAAAAAAATAAAAATATGGTAAACGGTAAAAAATACGGTAGGAAAATTTTTGGTTTTACAGACTTAACTTAAATGTACATTTAGGGTGCTTTCACACTTGGTTCGATTGCCTGTTCCGAACCCGAGTTCGATTGCTCCCCCCTCCCCCTGCCCCCGATGGACTGTGTTCACATTATATTATTTGCATCCGAACCGCGGTACGCTTACGTCATCAAGCTGCAGCTGGCGCGTACTCGTGTTGCTTGGTAACCGCTATGAAAAGGCGTCAAAATGGATAGAATTGCTCGCTTCACATTTGTTCTTCTTTTTTTGAACCTTTGGTTTTGTTTTCAAAGAAAAGATACAGAAACACACTTGCGTCTGTCTGCCGCAAAAGTATTAAAACCGTTCCAAAGACAGCGGGATGTCCGCCCGCCCGCCGAAGACAATTTTTGTGGAGGCAAGCAGAAATCATCTCTCTGCTTGCAGTGCATCAATCCCGCTTTTCGTCAAGGTAAGTGTATATAGACCCTTTTACAGTTGTTAAACACACACGCACGCAGCAGATTATATGTCATCAATAGCGGTTCACTTCCGCGATTTGGTACGATTGCGTTCATATCAGCAGCGAACCGTACCCGAGTTCACATGAACCGTACCCCAGACCACCTTTTTAAGCGGACTCGGGTACGGTTCGCGGGTGCGCACCCGAGTTCGGAAAACAGCGTTCACATCATCCAAACGAACCGAACTCTGACGTCATTCGAACCCGGGTGCGCACCAAAAGTGCTAGTGTGAAAGCGCCCTAAATGTACTATTAGATCTATCACAGTTATTCACCGTATATACAGACCCTTTCCTAAAAATTAGAATATCATGAAAAAAATGTATTTGTTTCCATAATTCCATTCAAAACGTTAAACTTCCATAGATTATAGATTCAGGGCCCCCAACTTAAACGATTTCAAGTATTTAGTTGTTTATTTGTATATAATTTGGGCTTCCAGCTCATAAAACCCACGAAAACAGGATTTCAAAAAATTAGAATATTCCATGAAATCACACAGTAATTACACATGGATACCATGGATATTTTGGGGATATTTAATTTAATTTTATCAATCAATAAATTCCTCTTGAAACAAACTTTGTTGTATTATTTTAATTTAATACTGTGAAGCTGCTTTGATACAATCTGTATTGTGAAAAGCGCTATACAAATAAACTTGACTTGACTTGACTTGACTCATTGAACCAGGTTTTGGTTCTTTTGGCAGTGTGGGCAGGGGCAAATCCTGCTGGAAAATGAAGGAAGCATGAAGTGCTCTGGAAATGTCCTGGTAGACGTCTGCGTTGAGTGGACAGCACAGTGGACCAACACCAGCCGATGTCACATGGCTCCCCAAACCAACACAGACTGTGGAAACTTCACACTGGACTTCAAGCATCTTGGATTGTGTGCCTCTCCATTCTTCCTCCAGACTCTGGGACCTTGGTTTCCAAATGAGATGCAAAATTTACTCTCATCAGAAAAGAGGACTTTGGTCCACTGTGCTTTATTAAATCCAGAGTCAACGCAGCCGTCTCTACCAGGACATTTTCAGAGCACTTCATGCTTCCTTCATTTTCCAGCAGGATTTGCCCCTGCCCACACCTGAACCCAAACCTGGTTCAATGACCATGGTATCACTGTGTAAGTACTGTGTGATTTCATGGAATTTTCAAATTTTTTGGAAAGGGTCTGTAATACAGAAACTTCCTTTTAACCAATTAACAGTTTTTTAATTTTAAGTCTTTTACCGTTAAAATCACGATCTAAGTGAAATGAACCAGTGTGCTTTCTCTCATTGTTTTGGCCACATCTGCTTTCCTACGGCAGCATCATGATGTTATGTGAGGCTCTGGTGTCAGGACTCTGAGGAACTCTTATCTGCGGGAGTTTCTGATCCACTCCAGGAGGGTGTCAATAACAGCCAAGTGTCTGCAACAGACCGTGGGATCACGCGCGCGGCCCGTCTCATGCTGCTGAGAAAGGTTACACCAGCACGAAAAAGAGCCGCAGGATCGTTAAACTGACTCGTTTGGCAGCTATAGCCTTTTCCCAGAATGCTCCAGGGCAGAGTAACGATTTTGATTTTGATTTCCTCTTTCCATTCGAGGTTGCTCAGGAGACAAAAATAAGAGTTTCAACTTTAAAAGATCCATAAGATATCTCTTTTAAAAATTACTTCATTTCCGTCTCCATTTACTCTCTTTTGATCTCCATAGCCCGTCTAAGTTGCAAGTTTAAGTTATGCGCATAAAACATTTGAAAATAAAGCACTGTTTCCATCCCATGTGTTTAAGAGAACAAAAGTGGCACTTCCTGGGATATTCGCACAAAATATCTGTAAAAAAAAAAAGAAACTTGCTGCGATCGGGGAAGCCACATGGATCTGTTTTCACTTATCATTAATGACTTGCAGACAAAACACAATGTCATGTTCTCATGCGTTCGGATGCCTGGTGTTTGGGAACGCCATCATGTAAAACACATCTCTGAGGTCATTATTCCCAACCATTTTGATGACAGACTTTGACTCAGGCGATTTCAGAACGACCAAACCAACACTTGAGATGCCGAGCGATGCGATTGGTCCACTGATTATCCAATCACGTGAGTTTTTTGTTGTGCATTGAGGGATTTATTCTGTAAATGTGTTTCCATCATAGTTTATGTGCATGTCTTCCTATTGGATTAAAAATTATCTGCCTAAATTTAGGCATTTCAATCCAGCGTTTTTATGCTAAATCTGCCTAAAAATAAGTGAATGGAAACAGCTTTTGATGTCTAAGGGAAATCTCATTTGTGGTTTGCCATTCTTACCACCTTTAAGACACCAAGGTGATTTCCCTGCATGGTGAGAATGTAAAGGACTACGCTGTTGGGTTGATGAATTGGATTAATAAAGATCTCTGTCCCCCGTTTCTGTCTTTTCGCAGAATTGCACGCCTCCCGTGATCACCGCTGGTTTGAATATTAATGAGGAACATACTGAGTCCTCTTCACCTCGCAATTAACTTTGAACAAGAGCATCTTAACCTGATCTCACCCAAACAAAAGACCACACATACACACAAATAAAGAAGCTTCAGTGGTGTCTATTTCTCTCAAATCACCAGCAATGACAATCCAACAGCAATCAGTCGAGACAAAAGTCAATGTGTCATGCCTGTGTTTAGGTGTAAAGCTGAGTAAATATCAATAAGGAGACAAAGCAAAGTTTAAAGGGTAACTCTCGCCAAAATTAGGTTAAATGCCTTGTGAATGGGAGTGAATGGGGCACTTTTATGATAGCGTCAAAATCACTATTTTTAAAACACTAAGAAGGCTCGACACAACATGAAACTGTGCTGGAAGTATCACCAGCGGCTCTACACATGAACTCCAGCATTGAGAACATTGTGTGTGTACACAGAGTTTACTAAAAAGAAAGGTTTTGTCCGACTCACTTTATCAGTTAGTGTTTCCGGTGGCTGGAATTTTGTCAGTCAAAAGTAGTCGATCTCCGAATGCAACGTAATGAACTGACTCCTCCATATGAGGAAATGTCATGAACTTGTAATTTCAATGAAAAGCATGATAACTTAGATAAAAAATTATCTGTGAATTTATATGGAAACAAGCTTTAGGAGCTTTCCATCTTTACTCTCCTCCCTGTTACGTTGCATTCGGAGATCGACTACTTTTGACTGACAAAATTCCAGCCACAAGAAACACTAAAGCTGTGTCTGAAATCGCTCCCTATCCACTATATAGTGCACTATTTAGGGTGTCGGCCATTTTGTAGTGGTGTCCGAATTCTGAGTGAACGACATCATTCCCTACTTTCGTTCACTACTTTTACCCACAATCCTCTCTGAATTCGAGTGTACATCCGATGTACACTTGCTGAGACACTATTTCCCACAATCCAACACGATAAGGCGTTAGAGCGCGAATGAAAAATAAATATAACGGACGGCAACAATGTCACCATAGCAACGGCGCATGCGAGATAGAAAACAATCATTTGAAGGACACTGACTGACTGGAAACCCCGCGAAAGTAATGAAAGTAATGTTTAAATAACGGAGGGGGGGTTTTTTGGACAGTTTTATGTGTTTATTTATTTATTTATTTATTTATTTATATACCGTTATATCTATATTTGAATAAACAAATGTGTTGTGTAGTGTTTTGTTCTCTTTTATTTTCACATATAAATGTAAAAAGTAAATAAATATGACAAGCAAGTCTTTTTAAAAATCAAATAACGCAATAAACGTGAAAAATACATACATACAATTGTTACATACAATTCATACAGCCAAAAAAGGAAATTTCAAAGATGGGTAAGTAATGTTTATGACGAAATTGTCCGAGCTCTCTGGCGCGTGATGATTATGTCAGCGTCCGAATTCGCTCACTCATTTTCGTTCACTCTTTGCTGATGTAGTGCACTCAACTGCCATTCACTATGTAGGGATTAGTGAATGAGTGAACGAGTGAGCGGTTTCAGACACAGCTTAACTGATAAAGTGAGTCGGACAAAACCTTTCTTTTTAGTAAACTCTGTGTACACACACAATGTTCTCAATGCTGGAGTTTACTGTATGTGTAGAGCCTCTGGTGATACTGAGAGCACAGTTTCATGTTGTGTCGAGCCTTCTTACTGTTTTAAAAATAGCGATTTTGATGCTACCACTGTATTCCCATTAACAAGGCATTTTGACTTAAAACAAAAATACGGTCAATCTTAAAAGTGGCGTTTCCATTCTAATTATGCTTTTACACGAAAGTTTGCCTCAAGTAGATTCACAAAAAGAGCCTAGGTTCAATTATGGCGAGAGTTACCCTTTAACTGAAATTATTGGCAGCCACTTTTTATGCTTTTTTCCATGATCAACTCTCTTTAGTGTGTAATGTTGCTGTTTGAGCATGAAAAGATCTGCAAAATTACAAAGTCCCTCCAGTGAGAGTTCTTCTCTATATCAGTGTCAGTGTTTCTGAACTCCCTGAAACGCCGCCATTGTAGTCTTGAGTTTTCTTTCACGTCACAATCAGTGTTGGCGGTAACGCTTTACAAACAATGCAAGTTACATAATCAGATTATAATCAGATTACCTAAAGTAAAGCATTACTTTTAAATTTACAACAAAATATCAGAGTTATTATTATTAAATTTTTTCAGATCAGATTACTTTTTCAAGTAACTAGTAATGCATTTACTACTAAATATCTGAGTTGTTTTTAAATAAGTAACTCATGCTCCTTTGTTTTCCCATGTATTGACTGACAGCTCTCCTGTCCGCATGTTGAGAGGAATCGTGAGTAAAATGTGTGTGAACATGATGGTTATTGTAGATCTATATGAGAACAGGCATTTACTCTTCTCACTTGCACAAAAACAGATTCAGTTTTTCTCAAAATGAATAAAAACAGTGAAACAAACTCAGAATAACGCCATTACTTTTAAAAGTAACAATACTTCCCATTCAAATAATTCCCATGCAAGGCATACACAAAATAATGGGCTGGGACCTGGTTGAGTTAGCTAGTAGTGTGTTGTCTCCATGTTTTTTTTCCACCCCGAATCTAAACCCTCTTTTTACGGCCTTTCTACGTTTCTGGTCAATCCACTTGTTTTTTCAAATTTTCATATCAGACTCAGGTCTCAACACACTGCTCCAGCCGACCAATCAGAGCACAGTGTGCTTTTCAGAAGGAGGGGCTTCATAGAGACAGGAAGTAAACAGAGCGTTACTGACAGACTGGGAAAAGAGGAGCTGCAACAATGGAGAATATGAGGAAAAATAATGTGTTTTTTGAACATTCAAGCATGAAAACCTGTTAGAGCACAACAACAACATCAATACTTTGTAAAAGGGCATAATATGGCGTCCTTAAAATAACTTATTTGCATACATTTTAAAATGTAAATTATTCCTGTTATCAAACCTGAATTTTCAGCATCATTACTCCAGTCTTCAGTGTCACATGATCCTTCAGAAATCAGTCTAATATGATGATTTGCTGCTCAATAAACAGGAAAGCAGTTCGCCTGAAATTACTGGCAGCACATGACAACTATTTTAACTCTAAACCATTGCTTCATCAAACTGTGCAATCGATACACATCAGACTAGAGGAGAAAAACATCTACTCTCTCTCTCTCTAATTACGTTTCTGGTCACATTCGAAGGAAGCATGCGCTGTCTGTCAGTGAATTTTCCGTATCTGTCTTGCACTTCAAACACAGTCAGATGAGGAACGCAAGGTGGTGGAGCAAATAACCCAGGTTGCATTGGCCGCCAGAAAGTGAATGAATGAGGTTTTAATGGACGCGCGCAGCCCCGCCCCTCCGCGCGCGCCGCAGTCGCTCAATGCAGTTATGCAAATTAAACAACTTGAAGGCAAACATAAGCTAGCAGATGATAACAAAACGACAGAGTTGTGGGATAGAAAAATGAAAGAGTAGTGAAGACGCACGGAGAAAAACTAATATTTAAATGAATCGTTTGATTCCGTTTCAAAGAGAATGTTTAACTTCTTTTGTTTCAACATGATTCAAGGCGCACGAGGGGAACAAAAACAGTCAATCACGCGCAGCTCGCCTCGTGAGTTATAATGCGCTCTTATTAAGACACGCGCTGAACTGCACATTATGAAGAAATATGAGCATCCCTGCATGCGCTTAACTCACATTTTCCAGCCTCAGCTATGATGCATGTGTAATGATTTCAGGGGTCACTGAGGGGTGCCGTAAGACACAGAAATGACAAACACAAGATTGTGCCAGTGCACAGGGCGATCTGTGATCGCGAGAATTAATGAATGATGCTAGAGGTAAGAAATATGAAAAATGAGTGAAAACACTTGAATATGAACATAGAGAAGCTCGACTGTTAAGATAAGCATGCTGCATTGTTAATAGACATGCCAGCGGCGTTGCATAGTGAAATATGGCATAACATTGTATAATAACTTTCATTAATATGGCTTTAACACGCATTATACTGTGAGGCTTAAAGGGAATAATTGAAAAATGAGAATTCTTTGATCATTTATTCACCCTCGCGTTGCAAACAAAACATTTCTTTTTTTTTTTTGGAATACAAAATTCCATGATATTTAATTAAAAGTCATTGGTTTTTAAATCTCGTATAATCAATCACAACACTAAACATTTGAATGTGCACAAGGGCTCTTTTTTTTTAAAGCAAATAATAACTTCTCAAACAATTCTTCAACTTCCCTTTTTGTGCTCCAAGAAGAAATTTTATAATTTGATATATACCAAAAATAATCACTTGTACATGTTTTATGACATTTAAACCGTTTTAATGTACACTGAAGACTCTTCTGCTCACCATGGCTGCATTTATCTGATTAAAAATACTGCTATATTGTGAAATATTATTGCAATTTAAAATAACTGTTTTCTGTGTGAATATATTGTCAAATGTAATTTATTCCTGTGATTACTCCAGTCTTCAGTGTCACATGATTTTGTGCTGTATGTGCTAAAATGTATATATTATAATAGGTAATATAATAAAATAGTTTTTCCAGGATTCTTTGATGAATAGAAAGTTCAAAAGAACAGCATTTATTTAAAATGGAAATCTTTTGCAACGTTATAAATGTCTTTACTTGCACTTTTGATTAATTTAATGCATCCTTGCTGAATAAAAATGTATTCCAAAAAAATATTATTTTATTTTATATTAGATATATATCATACTCACCCCAAAGCTAATTAAGCATTACATAATGTAAAAATGTATAATATTTCTATTAAAAGTAGTTGTGAAGTGTAACCAGAGGCAGAAACCAGACTTGAATCACTTACTGTACATTGCAAATAAATTGACTTGAAACTTGACCTCCATCATTGATTTGTGAACAGCACTCTTGAGACTCGGTCTGAGACTCGCAAACATCTCTGACTGTGGTTCAGCTGAGGATCTGAGCACTCACCATTGAAATTAACGCTCCGGATGTATCCCAGCAGCTCCTTTCCATTGATATTGCTCATGCGGGGACAGAGTCCGGGGTATCCGAAGCAGTAATCCCTGTGCATGCGGTGCAGAGCGTGTGCCATCGCATACACCGCATCCATCACGAACTGAACCTTCCCCTCCTGCTCGTAGCTGGAGTCACGGCCCACCTTCTCCAGGCCTGCGCAAACACACACAAAACACACATCTTCAGCAAACACAGCTTTAGTCTCTTAACAGGGAACGCTCTCAGGAGGTTCTGGCAAGGTTCTTTTAAAATGTTCTTCCAGTAACGTTAATAAAATGTTCATTCATAGTTATCTGGTCTTTAATAATGTTCTCAAAACGTAAGCACAAAAACATTATCTTTATATCGGTCGTGGTACACTTTATTTCTGAAATGTTTTAGTTGGACTTTTTTTTTTTTTTTTTTTTTTGTACATTTTAAAACAAATTTTTCAGAGAACATTCAAAAGTAACATTCCGAAAATGTTTGCAAACTGATCAAATGGAATGTTCACTTAACGGTCGCATTCCATTTTTAAAACATTAAGTTATTATGAACAAATGTTCTTCCAGTAACGTTAATAAAATGTTCATTCTTAGTTATCTGGTCTTCAATTGTAACGTTGCTGAGGAAGACAGGCGAAGACAAGGATCTAAACGCAGGGTATTTAATAAAGTAACAAGAAACAATGGAACACAGAACTCAAAGGAACAAAACCAGGGGAATCACAGAGACAACCATTACACATACAACAACTGACAAGGTAACAAGTGAAACACAAGGGCTATAAATACACAGGGGCAAACAAGCTAAACAAGATAACAAGGGGGTGTGGCTAATTAGAAACACCTGGGAAGACTAATAAACAAGAAAGACTACAAAGGACTACAAAACATGGCACAGAACAGGAAATAACAAAAGTGCACACAAGACAAGGTAAACACAGGACAGGAATCATGACATTAATAATGTTCTCAGAACGTTAGCACAAAAACATTGGGTCTCATTCATGAAACACGAGCAGAATGAATTTTTGTGTAAATCGTGTGTAACGTGGTTCTGGCGTAAATGTTCGTATTTTCCAAATGTTAGTTGGTACGAAAGAAATCTACACCTGCTCCCAGCCACGCGTAAACAGTGCGTTTAACATCCGAACGTGTTGCTCATTAATAAGGCTGCATTTGAATTCACCTTAATCGGGTTTATTTGACGGGGTTACATGTCGAACCATTTTCTTTTCACTTCTGGGACTGTTCGATTAACAGATGAAACTCCATTAACTGCATCTGTAATATGCTGCCAAGCTTCCTTTTTTTTAGGACCTGATACGCCACTATGTACGCTTGAAAATAAAATGTGGCGTTTTGAATGAACTTCTGATAATAAAACTGCGTCTGAGAAATTTCTCTTTTTCATTCGCTTTTGAGAAGACATGTTGAAATCCTTCGTTTGGTGTCATAATATGATGCCCATATATAGTTGTCAGTCGGATTTAATGGGCGGGATTTATGGTAATTGAGAATGAGCGTGCACGCGTGTCCCATTTACGACTGATTGGAATTCATTAACACACACACACACATCACATCTGACGTTTACGAAGTATTTGTGAATCAGGAGAAGAGTTTTCGGGAAGGTCTCTTTGCATCTTCACGAATGAGACCCATTATCTTTACATCGGTCATGGTACATTTTATCTCTGAAATGTTTTAGTTGGACGTTTCTAGTTTCGGAATGTTCAGAGAACATTCAAAAGTAACATTCCAAAATTTTTTGCAAACTGATCAAATGGAATGTTCACTTAACGGTCGCATTACATTTTTAAAACATTAAAAAAAACGTTTACATAAGAACGTTAACCAGCCATGTTTTTGTTGCCGGGGAGCATAAGATGTTTAATTTGGACACTCCACTCTTGCAGATGCAGTAATTCTCGTTGTAATAAACTGCTCTTTAATGTTTCTCAAACGTATGCACTCGTTAGAGTAATTAGCTAATCGAGTCCTTGAGGAGGCGTGTGTGCCGGCCATCTGATGCACACATTCTACCCGTTCAAGGCAACAGCGAGAATGTGATCTTTCCAAACAAATATGTTCTTCCATATCTCTCAAGACGGCGAAAGTAATATCACGCCTGCCGTTCTGAACAAATATTCCAGCTGTTGTTGTGCGTAAATTGAATTTGGCTCAGGCATCTATGATTATTTCTCTCATAATCACCAGAACGCTTTCCAAGTTGGTGTATTTTTAACAAAAGCATCGGATGCCTCCAGGAAGATCTTTCTTCTCCAGCCACAGTTTTTGACGCAATGAAAGATAAATAAAATATGAAGGTGAATTAGCAAGACCTGGAGTCCTCCATCGCTTCTGCTGTCAGTGAGGAATTAATAGGCTCCTGTAAATGAAATCCAATCCGCTTTTATAGCGCTTTCAGAGCAATGGGAAAATGATGCATTTGGTCTTCCAAACACCAGACGGATGACCTGACCTGCACCGTGTGATAAATACAGCAGAGAGAAACACAGGCCAGAGAAAATCACTCCCAGTGTCAAAACAAGGTGGACATCACGTTTATTTGTGGTTTCAACGGCACAACGACATAACATTTACACTCAAACTCAAAAGTCATGAGATATGTTTGGAAAGCAATGCTAGCATATACTATATAGTTCCTACCATTAAAAAAAGAGAAAAGAATGTAAAGCATTATGCAATGATTTCAAACAGTAGTATGCTACCATGATGTCACATGATTTCGATATTTCACCAGATGTTATTATGTAATACACAATATTCATAGTCATCCTTTACATTTTATGCGATTTTCCAATCCAGCCAAATAAGAAAACGTGTTAAAAAGTGTGACTGATATCATTTCTGCCACATTTGTCAAGTGCTACTCAAACTATTTTGCAATATACAGTATGTGCACTGCATATACTATAGAAGTGAAATAATCAGATGACCTATTATTCTAAAATACGTCACACCCAAAGGACAGTGGCTGTGTCCAAAATCACATACTCTCTTGAGTAGGTACTTATTTTGAATAAGTAATTACTTCACAATCACAAAAAAAAAAAAAAAACATGTTCCTGTTCCAAAAAAAGAACATAGGAAACACTGTGGTTTAAAGGCACACTATGCAGTTTCCTCTTTTCTCAAACAGCGCCCCCTAGAGTCGCTGTGGAGTACTTGTGTTTAACGTTACTGACGTGAATACCACTCACGCAGAGCCGTCTCTGCACTCTTCCGACCGCGCTTTCTCCGTCGACTCTGCCGTGATTCACGTCTGAAATGCGTGCTAGTGTCTTCCATAGAGGCGGCTTCATATGTTGTTGATGTATGTGACGTCGTAAGAACTGAAGACAAAAGATGAGATAAAACTCACCCTACAATAAAGCAATAAAACGCACGCTGGACAGAAGATCGCAAAGAAAGAGCACAGGACAACTTTTCTCCTTCATTATCTCTGCATCCCCCTCTCCCTCCTTCCTTCCTCTCCCCCTGAGTCAAGTCACTAAAAGTTCACTGAGATTGTCTATATATCACATGTGATGTATCTTGTGAATCTATTGTTTTTCCTTTTCATGTTTGGTATCATTTTAAATGTCTCAGTGCGATTGGTAAATTGGTCTTAATTTCATTGCAGTCATTGGTATTATGAGAAAGATTGAAAACTTAGGAGAATTCTGTTCTCCTCTTTGGGTGATGTCTCTTCAAGATATCTGATAATTCTCCCTTCTCTAACCCCGGAACCAGGTGTTACCCCCTGGGGTACATGTATTGACCCAAAACAACTCAAAAAAATATTTGTACAAGCCTTTTGTTCTGGTCTGGGTGTTTAAGGGTAGGTGACAGAGCAGTCTTTGGGAACCTGTAACCAGGAAACCCCCCTTGCAGTGCTGTGTCAGTGTCTTCCCGAGGCTTACACTCGGAACACACTCACACACCACTGCGTGTCTCTGTCAGGAATGCATTTCTTACTCTTGGAGTCATATTTGAGCAAGTGATGTCATGTGTTTTTTTTTATTTCTGAATTGGCTTTTAATCATTTACTTTACTGGCATGATACAATTTTTACCTGACAAATAAAATGTTATATTTGATTTAGTCTGAACTCTCCTGAAATCATTATGACCAGTAGACTATGAGGAGGCTGGCGCTACCGCAGATCTGTGTCCAGGATAGGTCAAACTAAAGGCACATATGAACGGAGACAGTAGGCACGTCATCTGAAGACCTTTTGATTTCTGTCTATCACTGACTTGGCAAGTTGTACGGAAGTGGCTAAATAAACTACACTTTTTTGTATGAGTGAGCTGTAGGCAACCAACTAAAGAGGTATTAGCAAACCCTGCACCCTCTGACCAAGATCAGACTGACGAGGCTGTGTCCGTGAGATCCACGTAAACCTGGGGCGTGTGACTCTGTGCGGCATCGGGTCCCTTAATGAATTAATAATTGCAAGTATGGGATACCCAGAGTAATCAAAGATCTAAATTAATTCATAATCAATTTTTATGATTGTTTTCTAATTGGAGTCAGAAATTGGAGTCAGATTAAACGTCGAGCTAAAGTAATTTTGAAACTAAATTCTAATAAATAAAGTGAACTTCACTGGAGCGCTGAAAAGACATACATGCATTATACCTTCGCCCACACTGTTGGATTCTGTCGTTGGGCCAATGGGTGGTCTTTACAACGTCATGCCGTAAAGCAAGTCGGGATTCCCGCGAGATTTGGCGGGCGTCACCTCTCAAAGTTACATTGATGGTTTGCTATCGGGATGATTCGCCCTATTAAGGTACAAATCTTGCATAGTGTGCCTTTAAATACACAAGATAACAATGGCTAGAACAAGGAACAGGTGAATGTGAGTAGCTATGCAGATAAATAAGGGTAACTATGGAAACAAACCAGGGACTAAGGAAACAAGGCAAACACAGGACGTAAAACACAGAAACCATGAGAACGGGAACTGCATTTCAAAATAAGAGTCCTATGACACAAAACAGGGAAACACGAAATGTATAATTATTACACTGAAACAAGGTGTTACAGAGGAGGCTCCCGTACCGCCTCCTCCGCACCACCGGAGGGATCCGTCCCTGGAATATTAACCATTTCCTCCCGAACTCAAATTCCCATCATGCCTCTCACCTGGGACTGATTGCGCAACACACCCGCACCTCTTTTACACACACACATAAAAGCCACTTCCACACAACACCTCTCTGCGAAGTCTTGATTTGCCATGGCCATCATTACTGAGGGTTATTACCCGTGTTTGCTTTTTGTATTTCTGACCTTGGACTGTTTTACCTCGTTTCCTGATTGTT
The DNA here is from genome assembly GCF_965113295.1 of Leuciscus leuciscus. Classification (NCBI taxonomy): domain Eukaryota; kingdom Metazoa; phylum Chordata; class Actinopteri; order Cypriniformes; family Leuciscidae; genus Leuciscus; species Leuciscus leuciscus. Next base: position 2,718,082 of record NC_138728.1, read on the forward strand.
CTCTGCCTGCCCCGACCCGGATTGTTTACTGGACTTTGATTATTGCTGCCTGCCCCGATCTCTGCCTGTGACTTGGATCTTCTCTGTGTTTCCTCCATTGCCCTGTCTACTGTTGATTACCCTGCCTGTACGACTATTCTAATAAAAGCTGCAAATGGATCCTTCTGAGTCCAGTGTTTCATTACACAAGGACAGCATAACAATAAAGTGTAGCCTAATATAATATAATATAGAAATTATGGAAACTACTCACATGTAAAAACTAATAGCCTACACACTGCATACTCCACAGGTAGTGAGCTAGTATTCTGAACAACCTTGTACATTTATTTATTCATCAGATGCTTTCATCCAAAATGACTTACAAATGAGGAAACGTGAGCAATTCACCCTAAGATGGCAATACTAGCAGTGCCACGACCCAGAAGTTCACATGTTGCCTTGGGTGCAGAGCTGGAGCTGAGGGGGTCTGAGTGATAAAACAGTAATCACAGAACAATGTCCTGTTTTTATGTTGATTACGGCACGTGCACAGGCTGTTCTGTGTCTCTGTTGAGCAGGACGAGAGGAAACAAACTGACGCTTATTGAGTGTTTGATGACAGCACGGATGACGGACAGCTTAATGAGACGAACAAGAGTCTAAATTAAATGTCAATTACTGGCGCAAATTAAATTCCCTCCCTTTCATTTTCGCTTCCATTTCTGGAGACTACTACTGTTAAAAACACCAGTACTTTCCTCTCTCTCTAGAGTTTGTCGCGGGCTGACAATATCATATAAAAAGGAAGAAGACTGTGCTCACCGTAATGACTGGCAGTGTCATGAATATGCACAAATTGTCCGGCTTCCAACTTATGCAACTCTCACACTGAATTACGCCGTGTGTGCCAACATTGAGACAATAATCACCATTCTATATGCTATCTTATGCTAATGAGGACACTTCGGCTACATAATATATGCACATCTGACTACATTACTCAAGCCAAGCTTGGAAAAACATCTGAACCAGTCTTTGTCAACAGCAGCACTTGAGCTGAAGTGTTCAGGGCTGGTTATAGTCATGTGGTTAAAGCTAAAATAACAAATACATTGCTGCGTGTGCAAACAAATGACATAATCACTATCTGAGTCAATCTAAAAAGACCATTGAAAAAGCCCTCCCACAGGTCTCTATAGGGGCTTTAACACCGGGTAGTTATAGGAACTTAGTAATAGGAACCAGTAGAAGTGAAACTAGAGCTAAGTAAAAACATTTAGGGCCCTATCTTGCACCCAGCGCAATTGACCTTGTACAGCGACACATGTATCATTCCTAGTTTGCACCCGACGCACAGCAGACTTTTCCCTCCACAGACGCATGTCGGTAAATTAGGGAATGAACTTGCGCTCCCGGGGGTGGTTCAGCGAAAAGAGGAGGCGTGTTCCGGCGCAAACGTTCCCTGGTGCTATTTTGCAGTTTCAGAAAACAATTCCGCCACTGACCAGGAAAAACCTAGTCTAAAGTCAGTGGCGCGCTATTCAGATGCTATTTTAAGGGGACATGCTTGGCCATAATGTAGTGTTTGCACAACGCTCATGCACTTTGCTTCTCTCATCTACACAGACACAGCAGTTCACATTTTTTGCAAACCATACATAATTACAAGGAAAAATATTCCACATGAGGGAAATCATTGTGGTGTCCATGAAGATGTGAAAAAATAGGCATAAATCTAGCTTACACATTTACCCAAATTATTACACGCCTGTTTAACCGAAGCTAATTTGGGTGTGTCTCTCCATCCCCACACAATATCACTTCTCTGTGTTTTACGGCCCTGACGAGAACGTCGGTCTCCTCGGCTGTGAACCGCTGCTGGCGTGCATCTGGCAAATCCACCGTTATAATAGCAATCCGCCATGGAACAAGCGCGCCTGCTCTTAAAGGGAATGTGAGATGTCGCTCTGATTGGTTTATTTCACGTTACGCCCAAACCACACCTATGAGTAATGAAGCTACTTCAGACCAACCCATTTTAGATTTGTGTCGGGCGCAAGAGTCATTTATCCCGCCGGTATAATAGCAACAGCGCCCGAGATCCGCCCACAAAGTTACTTGCGTTTCGCGTTTGATACTTGCGTTTCAGATCGTTAAAATGGAGCCCTATGACTCTATGATGTTCTGATCCAGAGATATCTCTCATCTTTCAGTGGAAGTCTAGTGGTTGCTAGGGTGCTGTAACTGGTTTCTAGGTCTGGTTTTAGAATTTATGTCACCACTTATTGGCTGCTTGAACTAAATAAGCCCAACCCACAAATCTTCATGACATTCTGAGCTGGAGATACGATCTCACAAAGTTCATGCCAATGTTAAGTCTATTGGACTTTTTCACCCAGTTTTCCGGCCGCCATGCGAACATCATAAGCCCGATCGATTATAAAAGTCATATCAAGCCACACGATTGGACACCTCATTCATGGGTCCATGACAAACGGTGCTGGACGAGTTGCATGCGGAATTTATGTCCGGAAGAATATTAAACATGAGAGATTAGAATAGAGACACTAATTATAATCTCACATATAGCTTGAGATGCAAACACTTAAACACATTAAATGATAAATGTAATATAATCAAACCAGAAAAGGCAGCGTTTCACCGTTTTCGCCTGCAAAACAACCCGAAAAAGCCCCTGAATCTGACCGAGGTCCAGACAGCCGATCTGGTTTGCCACCGGAGAGCACATTTCTTAACCCATCACTGCAAATTCTCCAAGCTGATGGGATTCCTGAACTTCAAAATGAGACTGACACTCACGCTGCCCGAGACCCGGCGCCCTCTTTCCCCGAGCCATTACGGCTCACGGTCTGCTGTCGCCAGTGCAATACAGGGCTTTAAACAGCTTTGATTCATGTGAGGAAAGGCTAAACACATTCAGACAACTGTTATTTTATTTCGAAGCGTTCTCCTCTTTTCAGCAGATTAGTCATTGTGTAAGCGCTCGCCCGGTCGAGGAAAGAGTCAAAGCACGGCATGGCACCGGAGACCAGTGTTATCGTTGGCAATAATACGGAGCGTGAAATCACATTAAGAGTTGCGGCTGAGGTTCTGCCACCTTGTGCTCTCCGGGGTTTGCAGGGATAAAGTTTTCCGGGGATGAGAGACCAACGCCAATCTCACAGGAGTCGGATCCGTCGCGAAAGAAGAGGAAGTCAAGGCTGTTTGTTCACTTAGACTTCCTGTTCCTCAGCGAGGTGCGAGTCCCAACTGAGGATGCTGGCTTTTAATTACCACTCACTCGGGGTAATAAATTACACACTCCAGCAGAGGACTCTCACACTGACAGAGTGAGCCCATTCATCGCTCACACACCATGAGGTGATATGGAGAAATAGAAGGAAAAAAGCACAAGAAACTCGTCCAGGTCATATTTTACTTCAAAATCTGAAGAACGAAATGAGGATAAATACATTGAAAAATAACTTTATGCCAGTTACACATATTTCTATTGTTTTAAATAAAATAAATAGTATAATAAATAAATTAAATGAAATAAAAATTAAATGAAATAAAATTAAATGTAAGCTACAATAAAATTAAAAATTAAAATCAATTTTAAAAAAGTACAATAAAACAAAGCTAAATAATAACGAAAATAGTAACAACAACAAATTACTAAGAACATTAAGATAAATATTAATGTAATGATATATATATATATATATATATATATATATATATATATATATATATATATATATTTGAAATGTGTAATTTGTTTAAATTAAATTACATTTAAAATACAATAAAACTAAACTGAATAAGAACCAATATTAGTGTAGTATATATAATCGTATTTTGTATAATATTATATAATTATATATTGCATATATAATCATATTTAAATTTAACGTTTACATTTTTATTTATTTTATTGATCATATTATTTTATTTATTTTTCCTTAATTTAAATTAAGTTAATTTAAATAACTTTATTTTAATAAATGTATCATGGTAGTATGCTGATTCAAATAAAATGTTCTATGTATTATTGTATTTTATTGATAACAGTTAATAAAAGTTTTACATAAAAAAAAAAAAAAATCACAGGTATTACAAAACAAATGTAAATGAAAACATGAAAATACCTTTCGAAAATAATGTAACATTTAAAAACATTTTTAAAAAATCTTCCTTTTCTTCATGCAAGATCTACGATAGCGAAATGTGAAGAGGATGTGCTTTAATGATAGTAACCTTCAACACTTGGAAAGAGGAAAATACACAGCGTTTCTGAATTATTCTCTTGTTTTTTCCATGAAATGGCCGAAATTGCTCTAAATGGAGCCAAGTTATAGCAAGTGCAGCACTGAGAGGCTTCACAGCGCTTGGTATTACAGACACATAAAAGAGACACACATCTATACAGTAAGTGCATGTCAAAAAGTCAGAAGATGATGTGATAAAAGCCAAGCATGTGATTTCCAGCGTGATTCGCAGTGCATGATGGGTAATCGAGCTCCTTACGCATTCACAGCACGATCCTCCAAACACCGCCTGCTGTCTTCAAAACCCTTTACTCCATTATACGTCTTCTGTCTGAAGACAAGCGCTCTCATGTCTGAGAGATCAATGAGTCTGGCGTGTGATGATGAACCACAAAACCCTCCGAACGAACGAGGGAAAAGCAGAGAAAGACAAACTTCCATCGTTCAGCTAATAACATCATGCCTGTTTCCCACTGAGAGCTAATAGCTGTGTTTTCTATAGGGAGATGAAGATGCGTTTCTTTGACTTTTTATCAGATGCACATGGGGTTTATTCACTTTAGCATTCTCTTGTTTCGGATTAAACAGAAATAAACCACACAAGTGATTTTCTTTCTACACGACAACAGCAGCTCCAAAGTTAAAGATAGCATTCCTTCTGCAGAAACATCAGACTCTGCTGAACCTGTCACATCACTAGTGGTTATCGGCACGGATGTCGCTGAATTTGTCTGAGCAAATCGCTGTCAGAGTGACTAAGGTGCTTTATGAACAACAGGACACGATATAAAGAGTTCAGAATTGTAGGTCAGTCTGTGAAGGGTTTTAAACGACCAACACACACACACACACACACACACACACACACACACACACACACACACACACACACACACACACACACACACACACACACACACACACACACACACACACACACACACACACACACACACACACACACACACACACACACACACACACACACACACACACACACACACACACGGCCCTTCAAGGGTTAATTGTTTGTCTTCAAATCAGATCAGAAACATGCATGTGTGTTTCAGATTATTATAACAGATGAATTAAAACAAAAATATAATATTATAATATACACTATCATTATTTTTTATTTATTAATTAATACTTTTATAAAGCAAGGATGCATTAAATTGATCAAAAGTGACATTAATAATGACTATATTCAAATAAATGCTCTTGAACTTTCTAATCATCAAAGGATTTTTTAATCAGCACAACTCGTTTCAACTGATGATCATCAGAAATGTTTCTTGAGACGCAAATCAGCATAATAGAATGATTTCTGAAAAAAATATTCATACAGAAAACAGTTATTTTAATTAATAATAATATTTTAAAATATTATAGTTTTTACTGTGTTTATGATCAAATAAATGCAGCCTTGGTGAGCAAAAGAGAAATTTTTAAAAAATAATTAAAATCGGCGTTGGTGAGTATATGAAATGATGTCAATTGCCAGTTGGCTGGTAATATATTTTTTTATAAATTCTAACTAGGGCTGCACAATTCATCGAATTTGTATTCGCGATTACAATTACAGATGCCACAATTATGTAATCGTTTAAAGGCGCAATTACAAAAAAAAATAAGTTCACTTACTGTCACGATTTTGGGTTTGTTCTTGTCATGTTTCTGTTTCATGTCATGTTTCCTTGTCTGTCATGTGACCCTTGTAAGTCATGTGATCCTGCCATGTGTTCCCTTGTCTGATGTGTCATGTTGTCATTGTGTCATTGGTACATTGTTTCATTGTTCACAGGTGTCCCTTGTCTAGTCATTAGTCTTGTGTGTATTTAAGCCCTCTTGTTTGCCATGTGTCTTTGTCAAGTATTGTTCCCTGTAACCACTGTTTGTGAGTCCATGTCCACACTGTAAACCCAGATTTTGATTCAACTCAAAGAGATTGAGTTCATATTACTTAAATGTGTCTAATTTATTGACATTGCTTGTTAATTCTGATTAAGCTGAACTTTTTCTTGTCCTTTCTTATTGTAATTGAGTTTTTAAGTCCAATCAGTAGTTTCTACTCAATCAAACTGAGTTTGTATTACTTAAACATGTGTCATTGTTTTACATTAATTATGAATTCTGAGTAAACTGCACTTTTTAATGGCCTATCTTATTGTAATTATGTGTTTGAGCTCAAACAACTTAAAATCACCAAGTTTTGCCTGTTCAACGGTAAGTTCAGAGGGTCAAAAACAAAATACGAAATCGCGAATTATTTTCCAGATGGAGTCATGGAAGTTCGTGATTTCTGGACATTATTATTGTGTCCACTGTAGCCTGACCCTTTACTGTAAATTTACAGCGAATTTCCTACAGAATTGTACTGTATTTCCATAATACAGAATTAGGCTGTATCTTTTACAGAACAGCTGTAAATATATAGCACATTTCTGTTTTCAACCCGATAAATTCGTAATACAGAATTATACTGTATCTTTTACAGAACAGCTGTAAATATATAGCACATTTCTGTTTTCAACCCGATAAATTCGTAATACAGAATTATACTGTATCTTTTACAGAACAGCTGTAAATATATAGCACATTTCTGTTTTCAACCCGATAAATTCGTAATACAGTATCATACTGTAAAGGTATTGCATTGTGGGATTGATTTCTTTCGCGCTCAATTCAGTTCAAATGTGACGCGAGCAGACAGTAGCTACAGGCAAACTTGATTTGTCAGCGGGATTCAAATGAACAGAATAATCATTCCTGTCATCAAGATAAACAGTGTCTGCGAATCTGTGAGCAATTTTTAAGCTTTTGTGAGCTTCGAATTCGGTTCGTGTTTCAAACATTAGTTGCCTGTGACGCAGCAGAAAATGGACGACGTTAACGTTAACGTTACATGAAGATGGATGGAAGAATCATCTGAATAATCTAACCTGCGACTGTGACGATAAATGGGATTTAGAGTTTGAGAAGATGGAAAATTGTTCAACTGAGTGATACGGTAAGCCAGTATATATTTTTTTGCGTTCGCATTTCTACATTGTTTCCACGGTTTACTACCGCGGCCGCGCAAGCATTCACTGACTCTGTTCCACCTGTTTACCAAGTAACGTTAACTTCGACATTTCACATAATAGGCAACATTTACCATGTTATTTGCATGACGTGCTTTTGATATATATATATATATATTTCGTTTCAGGCTTTGTAATCTGATGACGGTCCAGTGCTAATGTAAGTGCTTTTAAGTAGTGTTACAGTTATAGTATATCTATGTGTTAAAAAAAATTTTTTGTCAGTTCTGTGATCGTGCTTTTGAATCGTTGTCAGAATTTTGCTAGCACAAGAAAATCCATGTTCCTAATGTTGTTTTTAAATGTAGTATTCCTAATTGCCATGGTCCTACAACTACTCCCACAATTCATAGAGAAGTTAGACGGTGTTATCCTTCAAGCAGATAAGTAGAGATTATTCAACAAATCTCATTAATCTGTAATGTTTTATGTTTTGGTTCTGTTGATCATGGTTGTGCTGTCCTTTCTAAAAATTGTTTCAGGAATTTGCAATGCTGATGTCCAGCAATCTACAAATTTGCCAGAGAGTCCACACTTTATATTGCTTGGTATGTAAACATTGGGTAGTTTTAACCTAAAATGAAAAGACATCATTTACTCACCCCACTGCAAAATATGTTTTTATTAGTGTTTTTTTTTTTCTTGTTTCCAGTCCAGATATCTAAAATTCTTACATGAAGCATTTAATAGACTGAAAGAATAAGTCAAAATTAAGTGAGTTTATGCTTAAAACAAGCAAAATAATATGCCAGTGCGTTTTAACATTCTAACCCTAATCAATTTAATGTTTAGGTGAAAAATTGAATTCATAGAACTATGAATGGACAACTACATCGAACCACAGTGAAACCCACAATAGTTGTTTTAATTATTAGTATTATTTATTAATTCTTTTATTATAATTTTTTTTTAATACAGGTCAATCTCTAAGCGACCAGTGTTGGATATTACGTTTGGAAGGTCAAGGTGTGTGTGAAAGGATCACAGCATCTTCATCACTGGCCTGGCAGCGCTGTTTGCCTCCTCCTATGAGTTCAGCTTGCAGTACCAGGAAGAGGCAGCATGCACCCTTGAGTTTGTTCAGAGGTTAGTCATTAGCATATTTGCCATTCATATAAATATTAGACTGAATTATTAAGCTGACTATTGGTATAAACAATATGGCCATGGTTTCCATACTGGGCTTAGCTTAAGACAGGTCTAGGCCTTAATAAAATTAGGGTATTTAAGCAGCTTTTATAAAAATGTCTAATAAAAAAAAAAAACATTACTGGTGTGCATCTTGAGACAAAACAGTGGCAGTCACATATTTTAAGATATGTCAGTGCAAGTTGTTTTCAGTTAAATGATTAGTGAAAATTCTGTCATTAATTACTCTCCCTCATGTCGTTCCAAACCTGTAAGACCTTCGTTCATCTTCAGAACACAAATTAAGATATTTTTGATGAAATCTGAGAGGTTTCTGAACCACCCATAGACAGCAACGTCTTTGCAACTTTCAAGGCCCAGAAAGGTAGTCAAAACATCGTTTATATAATCCATGTAACTACAGTGGTGCAACCTTAATATTATGAAGCGACGAGAATACCTTTTGTGCACAAAAACAAAATAACGACATTTTTCAACAATCTCTACTCTTTCACGTCATTCTCCTACGCTGTTGACGTAGTGTAAACAGTTCCAAGTCACCTTCATTTATACAGTGCTTTTAACAATATAGATTGTTTCAAAGCAGCTTTACAGTGATAATAGGAAAGTACAGTAACATAGATTGTTTAGGCTTTACAGCATCTCTAGAATAAATTTATTAGATCGACTATTTTTGACCGTCAAAATGCCGGCGGACAGAGCTTCAGCGAGTTGTTCAAAATCTTTCTTTTTAGTAAACTCTGTGTACACAAACAATGTTCTCAATGCTGGAGTTCAATTTGACCGAAAACGAAAATACGGTCAAACTTAAAAGTGCCGTTTCCATCCTAATTATGCTTTTAAATGAAAGTTTGCCTCAGGTAGATTAACAAAAAGAGGTTGCATTTTGGCAAGAGTTATCCTTTAATGCGTTCCGGCCCACTCATCCGCACAAAACAGTGCCTGGTGGCTCGAGAACGCAAACCCTGTTATAGATTTCAAGGTGCAAGCCTTGAAAAAAAGTCAGTGCAGCACTTCTGGGTTCTACGTCAGAACGTAGGCTTATTATTGTCCGACTCTGGTCGTGTGTGATGACCCAGGAGCTAGCCAATAGTGAGCCTGCGTTCTGATGTAGAACCCATAAGCGCTGCACTGTTTACACTACGTCAACAGTGTAGGAGAATGACATGGAAAAGAAGAGATTATTCAACAATGTCGTTATTTTGGGGTTATTTTGCGCACAAAAAGTATTCTTGTTACTTCATAATATTAAGGTTGAACCACTGTCGTTATATGTACTATTTACCGATGTTTTTACCACCTTTCTGGGCTTTGACAGTTGCAATGACATTGATGTCAATGGAGGGACAGAAACCTCCCAGATTTCATCAAAAATATCTTAATTTGTGTTCCGAAGATGAACGAAAGTCTTAAGGGTGAGTAATAATGACAGAATTTTCATTTTTGGGTGCAAACATGCAGTTTAGTCTGGTAAACGTCATGTTTAACATTATCATGTAGTCATGTATGCAATTCACATTGCGAGGCTTGCAATTAAGGTTAAATTATTTCTGTCACAAAGGTTTGGGCTGGATTCTGGCAATGTGTGCTCTATATAAACTGAGAGTCTATGACTGCCTTTCCACTGATACTCTGATGGGACCTGATGAGGGGATGATATTGTTAATGAGCTGGGTGATGAGTAGACAAAAGTTGTAGAATAAAACTTTAAATCTGGCAACCCCACCTCCAAAAGTTTAGTTAGTTGACAGTGCGCTTGTAAACAGACACATTGAGTTGATGTATTTTAACCAGGGCAGAAAAAAAATCAATTATTGATCACAACATCCAACATTGCATTTTTTTTTTCATGTTGTTTAGTTTTATCCAAAAAAATTAGTCGTTAAAACGATATCTGGTTTTTATTTACACATCTTTTGTGCTGTCTCTCTCTGTCAAAATATATAAACTCAGTCCATAATATTTCATTGTTTTTTTTTCTTTCTTTTCTGCCTTTTAGACGCTTTCTTGAAATCAATCCTGAACGTGGATCAAAAACAAAGAAAGGACAAGTAACTTCAAAGAAAACTGGCCAAGTTGTGCAAAAAAAAAGAACACCACTGTAAGCCTACAGGTTTCCTCACTTCTGCAAAAACTTGCAGACTTTGAATGGGATTTCGTTTGCACCTTTATGGACTTCAAAACAGAAACAGCACTTCACTGCCATTTTAAAGCTTGGAAGAGCCAGGACATTTTTAATAGAACTCCAATTGTATTCGTCTGAAAGAAGAATGTCATATAGACCTAGGGTGAGTAAATGACTTGAGGGTGAGTAAATCATGTGCTAATTTAAAATTTTTGGGTGAACTATCCCTTTAATTAAGCGCTTAGTGTTACCTGTTACCTGTTTGTTGTTAAAGTGTTAAAATTGCATTTTATGTTTAAAAAAATTCAGCCAACATGTTCACAGAAGGCAATTTTCTGATCTTTGCTTTTAACCAAAATAAATGTTTTAAAACCCAGAAAATTTTGTTTTCTTTTTCCTAGTGTGACTACTCTTAACCTCTGAAACCCTCTGAAACCTTAACGTATAATATTTTAATTATGTAATTATAAAAGCAGCATTCCCTGTAAAATACAATTTATTGCTGTAGACAAGTTTAATATTGTAAAAGTATGTGGTATATACTGTATTTGGTAATTACAGTGGAGTACTGTAAATGCTTTTTACTGTACTAGTGCTGTAAAAATTGGTAATGGAGTAATGCTTACTTAACAAGCTGAGTTAAATAAATGGGTGGGGAATGATTGTTTAAACTAAGTATCTTCAGTTACTGTAACTCGGTTATAAGTACATTCAACTTAAATGTTCTATTCCATTCCATTATGGGCTTAAGTACATTGAACGTAGTCCACTTCACTTATTCAACTAATGCTTCATTACTTAAAAATTTTAAGGCAACGAGTTACCTTGGTTTTTTTTAAGTAAATTCAACTTATCCGGGTTTACAGTGCATGTCCATGTCCTGTTTTGAGTTTTCATGCCATGCCATGTTTTTGTTTCATGTTTGGTTTTGTTTATAATAAACTGCACTTGGGTTCTCAATTACAACTTGCCTCCAGTGGAGTCACTTTACACTTACATTATTCTGTGTGCTTAAGATGTGTTGTTGTTCTTTCTACAGCTTATCTTAAGGGTTTTTCCCCCATTGTTTAATTTTTGTTTTGTTTTAATATAACATTATAATACCATGCATATATTTACTTAATGCTTTGGTTTCTTGAAATATTTTTATATTTTTTTACATTTGAGGCTTAACGCTATAGAAAAGCAAAAAAAAAAGTTTTTCAAGAAGAGTGTTTTCTGCTGGTTTATTTTGATTTAACAATATGGCATGCAGTGGCTTCAAACAATGGCATAAAGCTATTCAAAACATCATTCAATGTAAATTGTGATAATCGTAATTTATAATCGCATTTATATCAGGAATGATCGACAATTATGATTTTTGTCATAATCGTGCAGCCCTAATTCTAACAACGCAATGTTGTGAGAACATGAACGTGAACAAACGTGAACGATGCTCAGGACAGTTATATATATTCAAATTATTATATTCAGTTATATATATTCAAATATTCAAGTGCAAGAAGAAGCGATAGGGAGCTCAATCTGTTACTCACGCGTGTGTGTGAAGTTTAAACACCCGAAGATCGCGCACAGAAAGCTGCGTCTTCTTGAGCTTGAATGGTCAAATTCACACAAAATTAGGTCATTAAACTGCCTCTCTCAGCGAGTATCCGAGCAAACACTGCCGGTTAGCTTAAGTGAATGTAAACAGTGGAGAAAGACAACGCATGTGGATCAGTATCAGTGTATTGGATCCATGCATTCGCTCTTAAAGTGACAGCAGCCTAATATTACTGCATCTGTCTGTGTTTTTAATGTTAATCAAACAACAAAAGGCAAAGAAAAAAAATAATTCACTGCTCTTGACTGAATAACTTATGAAACTTTAATAAGGATTAATCTGTTCATTTATACAGTGAAGACTATCCAGTGTTATTTTAAATTTGATTACTTTATTCAATGTCTCTATCCGAAAACTACTGTTACTTGTCTTTAATAATGTTTCACATTTATATTAATTAGGCTTGTAGTTTTAGCTGTGGCATCGAAATTGGAATAGAAAACTGTGAATTTTCACTGCTATCTAAAATTTTGGTAATAGTTTTTGCATAAACAGTTTCATTGCCGGTAAACTGGCCATTGGCAGGCGTTTTAGGCCCTGAGTGCACATAATTATTAGCCTGGTTAAAACCAGACCATTCTCAGTAGTAACTGAGTTATGGTCTGGCAAAGCTTCATTAATAACTCATTTCCAAAGGGGCGTCACCAACGGACGTCACTCAAATGCCTCTGGGCGCAATTGGATAGACCTAAAACCAATCAGAGCGATCGTCATCGTGTAAAGCCATATGCTGCGTCCCTAAGTTACACTACACCAGAAAAGTATGTACTCTTTTTGTGAAGAAAAGGTATTTACTTTTGAATGTGTAGCAAAAAAGTAGGCAAGCTTTGGGACATACTACTTCGTGATCTTTATCTGACGGATCTGTCGCGTTCGTCCCGTCACGTAAACCGCCCTGTCAATCATCTCGTCACAGTTAAAATCCTCTATTAAATCTAATTTCATTTCCTACCGTTTCGGAGAGAAATGTAGCAGCACGTTCATCTTTCATGGAGACTGTCCTCATGTGTTTGCAATTTTATTATAATAATGCATTTAAAAGTTGAACGGACGTCGCTCAAATGCCTCTGGGCGCAATTGGATAGACCTAAAACCAATCAGAGCATTCGTCATCGTATAAAGCCCGCCTCAACGTTTCTGATTGGTGCCTCGATTTGGACGGATTAGAAATGGGCTTGAATGGGCTCTTTGCCAGACTACTTGCAGAGCAAATCTAAATTTGCCGGAAGTTTGTCTGGGTTTTCCCAGGCTACATAATTAATTCAATACAATAGCAGAAATACGTTTTTGGATGCAAAGTATCATGTTTATTAAAGTAGCTACTGGTAATTTTTGAGGACACATTTCAGAAGGGCAAGACATGAGTTTCTATGTGATTGGATATTTGCTTAGATGTTTCCGACCGGTCTAGTCGAGTCTATGAATACATTTCCCATGCGTTCTCTCGTCTCCATCTACACTGAGTCCTTCTTTACAAGCAATCAGTCTGTTTAATTACACCTGCCATGATCCGTGTCACCGCGACACACGCCTCGCGACGGATTCCTCACCGGATGATAGTTCTCCGTGTTGATGATGCAGAGGTGACGGATCCACCCACCTCTTATTAATAAGAGCACGAGCGCTCATAACACTCGTGTTTGTGTTCGTCTGGGTGTTTCAACTAACAGCCCTTGTTTACTCACTCAATGACCGAACGAGACACCAATCCGCAGCTTCATTACAGACAAGCCTGGCGTTTCAGCGCCGCGTCACTGTCTTCCATCATTAGAGATATTGGCGCTGGGCAATCGATGGCTTTATTTAGGAAACAGCGGTACGGAAGGTCTAGTGTGTGTTGTATTTAATGTCATGGCTGTGTAGAAGCGCTGATAGCCTGACAGGAGAGCTGTCTACAAGATAAGCCCATAAATATTTGAAAGCACACTTTCAACCTGGCTGGAGCATCTCTGTTTGTGATGAAAGAGCTTTTCTGCGCTGACAGGTCTGTGACCGACTGCAACTTCTCTATAAAGACAGTAACAAAGCTGTAAATGTGTTGGATATGCATTAGCGTTGACATGTGCAGTGATGAAACCGCGGTCCTGTTTTCCCTTCAGCCGCATGATTGTGGAGATTTTCACATCATACCGAGGTGTTCTTTTATTTAGTTGTTATTTACGTCGTCAAACACACGGAGGGTTTTAACAAGATCACGTTGACACACAGAGATGAGATTGGAGTGTGTGCAACAGCGTAATGTTTTTGTTTGTGTTTCTTTCCTCTTTACAGTCTGTCAAGCGTGACATTGATTTGAATTGGATCCAGGAGCTGATATAGTCCTCGCAGGATGGAAACATAATCTGCCTTTGATTTCTATCAGTTTAGATACTGTATGATTGATGAATTGTGAAGTATATAGGCTACTTTTTTTTATTATTTTTTTTTACTTCTTCTGCTCACCAAGGCTGCATTTATTTGATCAAAAACACAGTAAAATTGTGAAATATTTTTTTTTTTACAAATTAAAATATCTGTTTTCTATGTGAATATATTGTAAACTGTAATTTAGCCCTGTGATCAAAGCTGAATTTTCAGCATCATTACTCCAGTCTTCAGTGTCACATGGTCCTTCAGAAATCATTCTAATATGATGATTTGATGCTCAAGAAACATTTATGATTATTATCAATGTTGGAAACTGTTGGATTCTTTGATGAATAGAAAGTTAAAAAAGCAGTTTATTATTATTATTATTTAATACTTTTTAAACATTATAAATTACTTTATAAATGAAAGTTTTGATACATTTAATGCATCCTTGCTGAATAAAAGTGTTATTTAAAAAAAAAACTATTAACACTTTTAATTTTACCCCCCCCCCCCCCCCCCCCCCCCCCCCCCCCATAAAAAAAATGATAATTTTCTTTTACATTAAATATTTTCCATTTTCTTTTAAGTACTGACCCCAAACTTTTAAACTGTATATTTGGCCAACAAATATATATAATTGTGTAATATAATAATAATAATAATAGTTCGTTTTTTTCAACTAATAGTAAAAACTTTGGTCATCATGTTGTTTTTGAAAGTGCATTTTTCAATAATCATAACATATTTAAATAATAAATACATTTGAGAAACATTCAGAAAAAATTGCTATGCAATTCTTCTGACCACAATCAAGGCTTTCCTAAGGATGGTTGCAATGCTGCTATTCTCAGTCAAAAGCATGATTTATAACAAATATGACCAATTAGAAAGGTAATAGCACACCTCTCCCCTAGAAAGCACACGATTTGAGGAATTATGCATGTCTGGAGCACAAACACTGCAACGCTGTTTAATACTTAAGGTTAGAGGGTTTTTCAAATCCATACGCCTAATTCTGAGCAAAATGCTTAACTTTGCAACCCCTAAAAGCGCTCTATTTCGCTCAGTTTTCTGTAAGTCTGTAAGCTTAAATGCAGCTGTAATTCTGCACACACAACCAGCAGTGTTTCTTTTAGTGTGTGACAGTGGCCTCGTGGCTTGAGTTACTGTGTGCATTATCACGGGAGAGTCGAGAGCACAGAGAGGTTTGCATCAGCTCTGGCAGTCTGTCGATAACATTTACACATGCAATTAGAAGTAGATGGAGGCTTCATAATGACCGAGCAAAACAATATCAATTTGAGAGTTAAACCTGTCAATATTCATTATGCAAACATTATTTTTAGCACATAAAGACACACCTAGCCTGTTAAAACACAGATACAAAATAATTTATTTTTTTTTATAATTAAGTTAAATATATACAGTACAGGCCAAAAGTATGGAAACATTACAATTTTTTTATGTTTTTGAAAGAAGTTTCTTCTGCTCATCAAGCCTGCATTTATTTGATCAAAAATACAGAAAAAAAATGTAATATTGTGATATATTATTACAATTTAAAAGAATTGGTTTTCAATTTATTATACTTTAAATTATCATTTATTTCTGCGATGCAAAGCTGGATTTTCAGCATCATTACTCCAGTCTATCACATGATCCTTTAGAAATCATTCTAATATTCTGATTCATTATCAAAGTTGGAAACAGTTCTGCTGTCAAACTTTTGGCCTGTACTGTATATTTAAAAAAAAAGAAGTGTCTTCTGCTCATCAAGGCTGCATTTATGTGATCAAAAATAAGTAAAAACATTCAAATATTATTACAATTTCAAAAAGTTGATGTATATATCTGAGAATTTTCCTCTTTGTTTGATAATCACCTGCTAAACAAATTCTTATATCATTGCATTCAGCAAAATGAACCTGCTTCAACGTAGTTGTTAAAGAGCGAATGCTTTCCCGAACTGCTGTGGTGCTTTTGTTCGTTTGTTTGAAGAAAGCGTGTGATGAAGCTTTCCCGCTAATGGTGCCGTTGTTGTGTTTGAGTGCGAAAAACAACTGATACTGCGAACGACTGAGACGTCACAGAATATGAGTGCTGGCGGTGTGTGTGATGGTATAATTATGTTCATTATGTCAAGCACGTTCTCTCAGAAGGGGCGGAAGTTTCCTAATATGAAAGGGTTGCGTTCGTTCCCCTGTGCGCTTTTCCAAGAGTACATTCACAGAGACATTCAAATCTTGTGTCACTCACAATGGCTTTCACTCTCCTCTTTACTGTAGATTTAATAGCAGCTCTGCTGAGTTTTTATTTCGTTTTGTATTAGATAGCAGGGCGTACGGTGGAGTTTTCTCGCTCGTTTGAAATAGTAAAAGTTTGATGCGCTGTATATAAAAATCTCCAGTCCATCCACAACTGTGCTGCACAAACATCAGCTCATTAACATATTAATCAATGCACATTTGCATATCATTACCTGTGCAGGATTCAGCCAATTTACAACATTAGTCTTTCCCAATAAAGGTAATTTACATATCGAAGCCTTAAAGGTACAGGAGGAAAAGCCACAGTTGGTCTCCAGCTAACTATATATGTGTGTGTTCGCTGATCAATGTTTATAAAAGCCTCAATTAAACCTATTCATCATATACATATTCATGATCGTGTCTTTTCAGAAGACTTGGATTAAACCGCTCAATTCACATGTACGTTTTTGGACGCTTTGAAGCGTTAGAGTTTGGGATGAATAGGCTGTCAAAGGAGGGACTGAAATCTCAGGTTTCCTTAAAAATAGCTTCATTTGTGTTATGAAGATGAAAATAAATCTTATGGGATTGGAACGACATGTGGGTGAATTTTCATTTTTGGCTGAACTAACCCTTTAAGTCATTTTGCGTCTCAAGTAAATGCATCTTGATTTAATATTAGTACTGTAAAACAAGTCAAAGATACTGAGTAAGAATATATTTTTTTGTTGTTGATATAATGCACACACACTCATACTATCCTGCATTTAACACGTGCACACACACACACACACGCACACACACACACACACACACACACACACACACACACACACACACACACACACACACACACACACACACAAGTTTCATGTTTTATGGGGACTTTGTATAGATAATGACTTTTTATACTGTCCAAACTGTATATAGGCGGATCTTTTGTGACGTCATTGTTTATGTTTGTCGCGTTGCATCATGGGAATCGTGTGGCAGGAAACACCGCTAGATACCTGTAATTTGATTGTTTTGCACGTTTGGAGGAGGATTTAGAGAAGAGGATGGTTCACTCTTGCTGTGTGGTCGATTGTACGGCTCGTTGGGGGCCTGATAAAAAGTTTTTTCGAATTCCCTCCGAAAAGGATCGCGAAAAACGAAAGAGATGGTTGCGTGCAATTAGGCGATTGAACCTGGACGCTCCGAAGAAAGCCTGGATTCCTGCAGCTAACGTTACTGATCGAGTTTGTGAGGCTCATTTTGTTCATGGTAAGTCTTAGTGACTATGTATTTATAGAAGATTGAATAAAAAAAAAAAATAAAACTGAGTCAAATCAACCGAGTCATATGTTTTCGCGTTCTGATTCAGGTGTCCCAAACCGCGATCCACAGCACCCAGACTATGTTCCTCACATCAAATGGGCTATTCTGGATCGCAAAACTTAAAAGCAAAAGAAAAGGCTGTTCAGCGATACGAACGGAGGATGCGAATCATGCTGTGACTCTGCTTGGCCAGGTCTAACCTCTGCTTTTAGCACGATCACTGCTTTCTGTTTGGCAGAAACTTTTCGAGAAACAAAATAATCATAGGCCTCCAGACTTTTGAAAGCCTTTAATCTTTCATGAGTGAAGGGTCCAGGGGTTTCTATTAAATAAGAATAAATGTCTCCCCAGCAGATTGGTGGCCAAGACACGGGCTAGTCGGACCAACGTTTTTTGTCATCCCAGATCTCATATGGGCTTTGAATAACTTCGATTTTGTCCTTCTCTCCAAACCTCCTCCGGTCTTCAGATGTTAAAGTGCTTATATATTGTGGATTTCGCCCGCAAAATCTCTTGAAAGTGCTCGTCGCGTCTTTACAGCCCGCCATACTGTTTGTTTTGTTGCCACACAACCACTCGTGCATGCGTACAAAGATGTCAACAAAGATCCTCCTATTCTGTCCCCTTAACCCTAACCCCTAAACCTACCCATCACACACACACACACACACACACACACACACACACACACACACACACACACACACACACTAACCCGACCCCTACACCTACCCATCACACACACACACACACACACACACACACACACACACACACACACTAACCTGACCCCTAAACCTACCCATCACACACACACACACACACACACACACACACACACACACACACACACACACACACACACACACACTCTCTCTCACCCGACCCCTAAACCACAGAAAACTTTACATTTTCAAAAAACATAATTTAGTATGATTTATAATCTGTTTTCCTCATGTGAACCAAAAAATGTCCACACAAGGACAACGTCCCCATTATATAGGGTTAGTCTGAGCTCATGTTGTGGGACGAGGTCGCAGGACTCAGGGAGACCAGATCACACACTCTGTGTTCCCCTCAGATTAGGACAGTGACTCACGCCACACACTGAGCTTCCTCTCCATCTGACCGCCGTGTGTGTGTGTGTGTGTGTGTGTGTGTGTGTGTGTGTGTGTGTGTGTGTGTGTGTGTGTGTGTGTGTGTGTGTGTGTGTGTGTGTGTGTGTGTGTGTGTGTGTGTGTGTGTGTGTGTGTGTGTGTGTGTGTGTGTGTGTGTGTGTGTGTGTGTGTGTGTGTGTGTGTGTGTGTGTGTGTGTGTGTGTGTGTGTGTGTGTGTGTGTGTGTGTGTGTGTCGACAGGCAGCTCCAGGCTGACAGCAGATTGGTTCCCAATTGTTGTAACAATACAACATTCCCCCTGGCACACGGTCACAGTTACTGTAGAGATCAGCCTATATTGTTTTTAAAAATACTAATACTGGTTATATATATTTTTATTAAAGGCACCATGAAATTCAAATTGACAGACTTCACACTTATGAATTTTATCCAAAGACACTTGCATTTCATTCAAGGGAATACAGTCGCATATCAGTTAATACATTTTATATAAAAGTCAAACTTATGACATTCCAAGTCCTATTATAATTTTTTTGGGAATAATGCAGTATTTCATTTAAATGATTTTTCCGTGCACATAATTATTATAATGTTTTTCATTGACGTGCATCATAATCTTGAATCAGAATAACTTCCCCTCCCTCCTGCAGTGACATCATCTCTTGATGAGGGCGGGGCTCAACCTGTCACTCACATGACATCAGCCAATAGCAAACCACAACCATCCAATCAATTCCCCACAGAATGGTGGGTCTGGAAATTTACGGTCGCAACACAAGCAACATTGTTTGAACAATGTCAGAGAGACTAACAAGTGAAACAAATGTGTGGTTCGGCAGTTAATGAACCCATAAACGTCCCTTCTGTTCAGGGGCCGGTTTCACGAAGATAGACTTTGACTGGCTTAGATATAGTAGATAGTCAAACTTCAGATAGACATCTAAATCAGACCGTTGCACAAAGCACTTAAGACTCTGACTATCTTAAAGGAACCGTATGTAAGATTGTGGCCAAAACTGGTACTGCAATCACTTTCAAATGACTGTAGAGCGGAGTATCCCCTCCCCCTCCCCCCTGACTCGAGGTTGCCAGTTAGGCTGCAGGATCCAGCAGGAACGTCGGCTGCTACAAGGAGCTTCCAATGGCAAGTGATGAGTCCTACACAGTACGTTTTTTTGGGGACTTTGTCACGACGTATTTCGGATTCATAACGAGGTCTTTTAGGTTTCGTTACGTTAGACATTTTTTATCCGACACGTTTGTAGCTGCAGCTGTGGTAACTAGAGCAGAGCTGGCAACCCGGATGCCGAAACACTACTGACTTCGTGATTGGTAGATAGGTGGAGGGTGGAGCATCAGGCCAAAACACAACATGACATCATCAACATCAGTTGAGGGCTGCAACTTCACTTTTAAATGACAATATCCTGGCCGGACTACTGTTGTCAGTGATAGAAGTATTTGAAATGAACATGATTTTTAATGTCTAGTGACATATCAGGGCCATTTTATGATTAATTGAAATACATTTCTTACATACAGTTCCTTTAAGTAGGACTACACTGCAATGCATTCTGGGTAAATTAAGACACTTTTCAAAACAAAAAACATGGCGGATCGAGTAAGCGCATTCAACCGCTCAGTGCAGTTTACCCCAGCGGAAAATATGTGTTTGTTGGAGGAGTATAACAGTTACAAGGACATTTTACTTGGGGAATTTAGCGGAGAATGTAGTAACAAGAAGAAATTTTTTAATTATGAGCCATTTTCCCTTTTCTTTTGGCTGTTTGTATTGCAACTGATTGTTACTGCTGGTTGCCAAGGTAACATAGAGTCTTAGACCTAAGTTAGCCTGGGGGGAGGGTGTCTAATTTTTTTACTAGTCTACTAGACTAGTCTATGAGCAAATTTGAGACTTGTCTAACACTATAGACCGGTCTAAAATAGCTTTGTGAAACCGGCCCCAGTTGTGTTAGACAATAGTCTAGTCAATTAGTCCATCCAGGCACACTTGGACCTTTAGGACAGGAGAGAGGAGAGTAAGGATGAAGTCAGACACTGGACACTATTGTTTGCATTGACGGCTCGAGCACGGGCACCTAACCGCCCTGAAGAGACGTGTCACTTCCTGTTCTCTCGAAGCCATTTGGCTTTTGTTGCATCTTCCTCTTAAAAACCCTAAACTCTTTCAGAGATGAGTGGCTGACCTAAATAAATAATGGCTCGAACACAAACACATCTTACCGGTGCACTTTTTCAGGCTTCCGGGCCGTTTTCCGTGCATCCCGAGCTTGCATCCGAAGTTCTCCTCCCAGAATTCGGCAAACCACACATTCCTTCTGTTGTTGGAGAGCGAGCGACTGCGGAAGTAGCGATCGAACGCTGAGGAGAGAGAGGAGAGGAAAAGAAAGTGATAAGCATCTGAAGGAATGAATTACAGAGAAATGGAAAATAACACATTCAATTAAATGGGAAAGTTTTGAAGTAGAAAGTTCTTGTAATGTTCTTGTAAAAATCATGATTTTGGTAACACTACATCAAGGTTTAATTGATTAACATTCAGCATCATACATCAGGTAACTAATTAAAAATGAGCAATCATTTTTTTACAGCATTTGATAAACTAGATTAATGTTAAGTTAAAAATATATTATTGTTTATTGTTAAAGTGCCCCTTTTATACTGTTTTAAAGGGTCCTAATTTTATTTTGGAGTCTCATACAATAGGTTTGCATGCATCCATGTTCAAAAAACACTTTAATTTTCTCATAATATACATTGCAGCATCAGCTCTCTTCTCACAGTGCCTTTCTGAGAGCCTACTCTGCTCTGATTGGTCAGATGGCCCAGTCTGTTGTGATTGGTCTACTCTGCTCTGATTTGTCAGATGACCCAGTCTGTTGTGATTGGTCTACTCTGCTCTGATTGGTCAGATGACCCAGTCTGTTGTGATTGGTCTACTCTGCTCTGATTGGTCAGATGACCCAGTCTGTTGTGATTGGTCTACTCTGCTCTGATTGGTCAGATGACCCAGTCTGTTGTGATTGGTCTATTCTGTTCTGATTGGTCAGATGACCCAGTCTGTTGTGATTGGTCTACTCTGCTCTGATTGGTCAGATGGGCCAGTCTGTTGTGACTGGTCTACTCTGCTCTGATTGGTCAGATGGCCCAGTCTGTTGTGATTGGTCTACTCTGCTCTGATTGGTCAGATGGCCCAGTCTGTTGTGATTGGTCTACTCTGCTCTGATTGATCAGATGACCCAGCCTGTTGTGATTGGTCTACTCTTCTCTGATTGGTCAGATGGCCCAGTCTGTTGTGATTGGTCGACCACTTACAGCAACTGCTATTTTTTGGCACAGTAAAAAATCACTACAACAACATAAACAGTATATGCACTATACATTTTAAATGTATTATTATTAGTAGTAGTATTAATTAATTCAAATTATGGACTGGGAAAGGAGACAAGCATCTAAAGGAATGACACACATTTGTGTCAGTTAAGTGGCAGAGCATGAGTAAATCCTCGGCGGTATTCCTGTCTGGATGTCTGCGTCTAATCCCTGTCCCCACAGACACAATTATACAATGTGTTCTGACAAAAGTGCTCAAATTGGTGGGTCTATTCCCAAGCTGTTGCCTGAAAGCCGAGAGCCGCTGCTCGAGGGACAGTGCTATGATTACTTGAGTGTAGACAACCACCAGGAGGAGGCTGGGACGCACTCGCCACTGTATGGATACGGTATTAAGTGTCGGACTATGATGCTAATTATTAGCAATGCTTCTGACAACATTGGAGAGCAGAAATAAATGTCTCCACTAAGTCTGAGCATTGCGATCTAATGGGTGAATTCAGGTACACTGAGAACTTTGTGCTATTGAAATGTCTGTAAGATTGTTGACCAGTTTAGTTGAATACACCCAAGTTTTTTGTTGTTGTTGCCTACAACAAAAGGATCATTAAATAAAAATTAAAAGATATTCCATGACATTTTCATGATTTTCCATGTCTTCCAGTTTTCCAGTTGTTTGTGAATACTAGTAAAAAAAAAAAAAAAAAACATTTTATAAAGATTGCACTCACAAAACTCATTTATAGCCAGAACTTAGAGTTCACTAAAAGCAGGGGGAAAAAATAGATTCACTATTGAATTTTTTATGATTTACTGTGACTTTTTGAGCCCTATCTTTCACCCAGCGCAATTGACTTTGTACATCGACGCATGTATCATTCCTATTTTGCACCCGATGCACAGCGGACTTTTCCCTCCACAGACGCACGTCAGTAAATTAGGGAATGAACTTGCGCTCCCGGGGGCGGTTCAGCGCAAAGAGGAGGCGTGTTCCGGCGCAAACGTTCCCTGGTGCTATTTTGCAGTTTCAGAAAACAATTCCGCCACAGACCAGGAAAAACCTAGTCTAAAGTCAGTGGCGCGCTATTCTGATGCTATTTTAAGGGCGCATGCTTGGCCATAATGTAGCGTGTGCACAACGCACACACACTTTGCATCTCTCATCTACACACAGACGCAGCAGTTCACATTTTTGCAAACCATACATAGTTACAAGTAAAAATATTCCACACGAGGGAAATCATTGTGGTGTCCATGAAGATGTGAAAAATAGGCATAAATCTAGCTTACACATTTACCCAAATTATTATACGCCTGTTTAACCGAAGCTAATTTGGGTGTGTTTCTCCATCCCCAATGTCACTTCTCTGTGTTTTACGGCCCTGACGAGAACGTCGGTCTCCTCGGCTGTGAACCGCTCCTGGCGTGCGTCTGGCAAATCCGCCGTTATAATAGCAATCCGCCATGGAACAAGCGCGCCTGCTCTTAAAGGGGATGTGAGATGACGCTCTGATTGGTTTATTTCACGTTACGCCCAAACCACACCTATGAGTAATGTAGCGACTTCAGACCAACCCATTTTAGATTTGCGAGATCCGCCCACAAAGTTACTTGCGTTTCGCGTTTGATACTTGCGTTTCAGATCGTTAAAATAGGGCCCTTTAAGGTTTTATTTCCTTCAGCTTGGTAATCACAATTTTAAATTCCCTGATATTTTCAGGTTTTCATTTTTATATTTATTTAAGTCATTAGTTCTAAATATCGTTTTGCTAAATATCGATTTTCTGGTTACTAACAAATAATATGTTTAATTAATAATTGATTGCTATGGAGCCCCAAAAGGGACACGGTGAAGGAAAACATTATGAGAAGGGAGCAATAAATATTTGTCAAAGCTTTTTGCGTTATCTGAGAAACCGAGAAACTTTGCATTCGCTCACAAAGAACACAAAGGTTTAGCAATTAAGCAAACGCAAAGTTTCTTGGGAAACGCAAAACATTTGCGAGAGAATGCAAAAGCATTGAAATATATTTTTTCCTTCCATCCCATATTTTTCCACCATTATTTCCCTTCAGGGGCTCCGTAAATTGTCACATACACCAGCATTCAAAAAGTATTTATAATGTTACAAAAGATTTCTATTTCAAATAAATGCTGTTCTTTTGAACTTTCGTTTCATCAAAGAATAGAATGCATCATGGTTTCCACAAAAATATGAAGTAGCATAACTGTTTTCAACACTAATAATACTATACAGTTATACTTTGGTTAAAAAGTTTAGTTAAAATGTAAAGTTTTGGGGTTAAATTTTACTTAAAAAGAAAATGTATTTTCGGAGGGGGGGGGGGTAAATTAACACTTTTATTCAGCAAGGATGCATTAAATTGATCAAAACTGTCATTTATAAAGTAATTTATAATGTTAAAAAAGTGTAAAATAATAATAATAATAAAAAAACACAAACAAAAATGTAATTTTTTTACTTTCCATTCATCAAATAATCCAACAGTTTTCAACATTGATAATAATAAGAAATGTTTCTTGGGCATCAAATCATCACATCAGAATGATTTGTGAAGGATCATGTGACACTGAAGACTGGAGTAATGATGCTGAAAATTCAGCTTTGCATCACATAAATAAATGATATTCTAATAAGTATCAAAATATTAAAAAAAACTTCTTTTAAACTGTAATAATATTTCATAATATCACTGTTTTCACAGTAAAGTAAATGCAGCCTTGGTGAGCAAAAGACATGTCTTTCAAAGACACCAAACATTTGAGCGCTCGATAGTACATGTCACATGTACACACCGTCCACCGTGGCTCTCTTGGGCAGGATGGTTATGGCTCCTTCCGCCACTTTCTCCTGCTGGATCACCGGAGAGATCTTGGCTCCCCAGCTGTCAGACCCGACCCACAGAAAGTGGCCCGTCTGGTTGCTCCTCTTGGCAGCATCCAGCACTCGTCTGTGGACAGAAACAATGATACATCAGCCTCAAACAGCACATCTATATCTCATCTAGTGAAGCGCTTGAGTTCAGATAAATGTGTGTCAGGAGCTGCAGGCTCTGCGACTGATATTCAGATACAGACACACTCGTTCCTCACTCACGTCAGAGACTCGGAGACGCTAAAGCCTTAAGAAGATCTGTAACACTTTACAATAAGGTTCATTAGCTAACATTAGTAAAGGATTAGTTCACCCCAAAATGAAAATTTTCTAATAATTTACTCACCCCAATGCCATCCAAGATATCCATGTCTTTCTTTCCTCAGTGGGAGAGAAATTATGTTTTTTGAGGAAAACATTTCTGGATTTTTCTTCTAACAATGGACTTCATTGGTTACCATCGTTTTTAAGTCCAAATCAATGCAGTTTCAAAAGTCTTTGAAGTGTTTAAACGGGCTGTACGCGATCACAGCTGAAGAAGAGGTTGTTATCTAGCGAAACGACAGGTCATTTTCCCCCAAAATATATAATTTATAGACTTTTTACCTTCAATAGTTGGGATTAAGCTGATCAACAAACGGACAGGGTTTTGGGGATATTTGGGGATTTTGGGGATATTTAATTTAATTTTATCAATCAATAAATTCCTCTTGAAACAAACTTTGTTGTATTATTTTAATTTAATACTGTGAAGCTGCTTTGATACAATCTGTATTGTGAAAAGCGCTATACAAATAAACTTGACTTGACTTGACTTGACAGGGAACTACGTCATCACGTTGAAAGGTCACGCCGGCGCCGGCAGAAGAACCGACCCACTGTTTACAATGCGACCGTACGTAGGAGGATAGTTCAAATAGTATTGTTTGCTATTATATATATAGTAATAGTATTCAGTGAATATGAATATGAATAGTATATTAATAACATTCTGATGAATATGAATAGTAGTTCAAATAGTATTGCCGGCGCCGGCGTGACCTTTCAACGTGATGACGTAGTTCCCTGTCCGTTTGTTGATCAACTCAATCCGAACTATTGAAGGTAAAAAGTCTATAAATTATATATTTTGGGGGAAAATGACCTGTCGTTTCACTAGATAACAACCTCTTCTTCAGCTGTGATCGCGTACAGCCCGTTTAAACACTTCAAAGACTTTTGAAACTGCATTGATTTGGACTTAAAAACGATGGTCACCAATGAAGTCCATTGTTAGAAGAAAAATCCAGAAATGTTTTCCTCAAAAAACATAATTTCTCTCCCACTGAGGAAAGAAAGACATGAATATCTTGGATGGCATTGGGGTGAGTAAATTATTAGGAAATGTTCATTTTGGGGTGAACTTATCCTTTAACTAACGTAAACTAATGAACATTATTCTAAAGTGTCTAGTAAAGATCTTGTCCTGCTGTCTCATGTATTGCATGGATATATATTTTACTGAGAGGGATTTGGGAAAGAGGACAGGAGTTCTGTTAAGATATTGCTCACTCTGTCTGTCAGGGTTATGTTTGTGTTTGATCTGTTTCCCTGTTTTGTTCATGTCTGAGTTTCACATGTTCCTTTGTTCAGTTTCCCGCCTTTGTTCAGTTTCCATGGTTACCGTCATTATTAGTTCATTGGTTTCAGCTGTGTGTCATTTATTAGCTCGTTTCAGTTTGTTATTTAATCCTCACCCTTGCCTTCACTCTTGGTCCAGTCTCTGTAATGTTGAGATGTGTTTGCACTGCCTGTTTGCTTGCTTTTTTGAGTAGGAATTAAACTTATTAGTGTTTTGTGAGAACCTGAGTCTTCAGTCTTCAGTTTCCCTGCATGCATCATTACACTGTCACTGTGAAAGATGAAGAGAGAAGTGACTGGAAAGAACAAACTAACCCAAGAATGATTAAATAATATCTGGATTAACTGTGTACAGAATCTCCAAGATGATATCCAAAAAGCGAAATTGAGAAAACCAATTTGTAACGGAAAAGGTCTGATTCAGAATCAAAGCAAATGCTTATCAGTTTTCAACTAAAAAGTTAGATATAAGTTCATGCTAAAACTCATCTCACTCTCACTATCTTAAACCTAAGTCTCTCCATATATTTTCACAGTGTGAAATAGTTAGCATGCCCTCGGTCAACCTGTTAATAAGCCCAATATTTAACACTCATTTTCCCCCCTGCAAACTCTATGCAACTTCAGTATGAAGTCAGATTAGCATTCGCCTCCAAGGCATAAAAATAAATACTGTACTCATCAGCAGCTGTTAAATCAACAAACATATGTATAGATGGCAGGAAAGCCAACATTTTTCAGCCGTCTCTGTGTGATGAAGCCAAATCTGTGCGCGCAGAGCAGCACCTCGGGGACCGGCTCAGGAAAGCTACGAGGACCTCCACAATCTGAAGAAGCAGAGGAAAGTAGAGCATCCCTCCCTCCAGGCACAGAAAGCCTCACTTCACTCCCTCTCCAGCACTCTTAATTGCTTTCCATCTGTACTTAGTGCAGTAAAGTTAGACAATATACAGGTGGCAACTGAGATAAAGGAAGGAGCTGAGCAGAGGCTGCTGGGAGGGACGGCGCGTTAGGAGAAGTGTGTTAATGAGTGTGTTTTAGCTGTTCCTCCCCTCTTAATCGCTCTATGGCTGCGTCCCAAATCACACACTTCCCTACGATATAGTAGGTGTGAAACAGTATGTGACCAAAGAAGTGTGTCCAAATTCACAGTACTCATACACACATTCATATTCATACTACACACATTCATATTCATACTACACACATTCATACTGCACACATTCATACTGCACACATTCATATTCATACTACACACATTCATATTCATACTGCACACATTCATACTGCACACATTCATATTCATACTGCACACATTCATATTCATACTACACACATTCATATTCATACTGCACACATTCATATTCATACTACACACATTCATACTGCACACATTCATACTGCACACATTCATATTCATACTACACACATTCATATTCATACTGCACACATTCATACTGCACACATTCATATTCATACTGCACACATTCATATTCATACTACACACATTCATATTCATACTGCACACATTCATATTCATACTGCACACATTCATATTCATACTGCACACATTCATATTCATACTACACACATTCATATTCATACTACACACATTCATACTACACACATTCATACTGCACACATTCATATTCATACTACACACATTCATATTCATACTGCACACATTCATACTGCACACATTCATATTCATACTGCACACATTCATATTCATACTGCACACATTCATACTACACACATTCATATTCATACTGCACACATTCATACTACACACATTCATATTCATACTGCACACATTCATACTACACACATTCATATTCATACTGCACACATTCATATTCATACTGCACACATTCATATTCATACTGCACACATTCATACTGCACACATTCATATTCATACTGCACACATTCATATTACACACATTCATATTCATACTACACACATTCATATTCATACTGCACACATTCATACTGCACACATTCATATTCATACTACACACATTCATATTCATACTGCACACATTCATACTGCACACACTCATATTCATATTGCACACATTCATATTCATACTGCACACATTCATATTCATACTGCACACATTCATATTACACACATTCATATTCATACTACACACATTCATATTCATACTGCACACATTCATATTACACACATTCATATTCATACTGCACACATTCATACTGCACACATTCATACTGCACATATTCATATTCATACTGCACACATTCATATTACACACATTCATATTCATACTGCACACATTCATACTGCACACATTCATACTGCACATATTCATATTCATACTGCACACATTCATATTACACACATTCTTATTCATAGTACACACATTCAAATTCATACTACACACATTAATATTACACACATTCATATTCATACTACACACATTCATATTCATACTGCACACATTCATACTGCACACATTCATACTGCACACATTCATATTCATACTGCACACATTCATATTACACACATTCATATTCATACTGCACACATTCATATTACACACATTCATATTCATACTGCACACATTCATATTCATACTGCACATATTCATACTGCACACATTCATACTGCACACATTCATATTCATACTGCACACATTCATATTCATACTACACACATTCATATTCATACTGCACATATTCATACTGCACACATTCATATTCATACTGCACACATTCATATTCATACTACACACATTCATATTCATACTGCACATATTCATACTGCACACATTCATATTACACACATTCATATTCATACTGCACACATTCATATTCATACTGCACACATTCATATTACACACATTCATATTCATACTGCACACATTCATATTCATACTGCACATATTCATACTGCACACATTCATATTACACACATTCATATTCATACTACACATATTCTTACTACACACATTCATATTCATACTGCACACATTCATATTCATACTGCACACATTCATATTACACACATTCATATTCATACTACACACATTCATATTCATACTGCACACATTCATATTCATACTACACATATTCTTACTACACACATTCATATTCATACTGCACATATTCATACTGCACACATTCATATTACACACATTCATATTCATACTACACATATTCTTACTACACACATTCATATTCATACTGCACACATTCATATTCATACTGCACACATTCATATTCATATTACACACATTCATATTCATACTACACATATTCTTACTACACACATTCATATTCATACTGCACACATTCATATTCATACTGCACACATTCATATTCATACTGCACACATTCATATTCATACTGCACATATTCATATTCATACTGCACCAACTCAAGAAAGTATGCGATTTTGGACGCAGTCTATCTATCTCTATACACACACACTCACCAGCCACATTATTAGGTACACCTGTTCAATTGCTAAACCCAAAAATCTAATCAGCCAATCACATGGCAGCAACTCAACACATTTAGGCATGTAGAAATGGTGAAGACGACGTGCTGAAGTGTAATCATCAGAACGGGGAAGAAAAGAGTGACTTCATATGTGTCATGGTTGTTGGTGATAGACGGTCTGAGTACTGCAGAAACTGCTGATCTACTGGGATTTTCACACACAATCATCTCTAGGGTCCGGGAAAGAGGAAATATCCAGTGAGCGGCAGTTCTGCGAGTGAAAATGCCTGGTTGATGCCAGAGGTCAGAGGAGGATGGCTGATGGCTGGTAGAACGACTGATAGAGAGGTTACCGTAACTCAAACAAGCACTTCACACTGAAGACACCATTCACACGGACTCACACTTGCCTGTTCTGATGAGTCTTGATTTCTGCTGCAACACTCAGACGGTCGGGTCAGTATCTGCTGTAAACACCACTAAAGCATGGATGCGTCTGCCTTGTATCAGTGGATCAGCTGCTGGTGTAATGGTGTGTAGGATATTATCTTGCCACACTTTGAGCCGCTTAGTACCATTTGAACCTCTAAACGCCACAGTCTATCCCTGATGTCCAACCCCGGCAAGCAATAGCCTTCATTTCACCGTCTCTGTTAACTATTGACCCGATATAGTCTGGCTATGAGTAACCCACTTCCAGCCAAAATAACCTTGAATTTGGTTAACTTGTAAGGTGTTTGATAGTCCATCATGTAAGCAAAGTAAACAGTGATTACAAGGTGTTTGGTTTCATTTCTTTGGCATGCTCATGTTCTAGATGACTCGTCTATTCCTGGGATATGGTTAGACATCTATACAATTTTCACTGACAGCCCAAATGTTGCCTTGTTTTAGCCTAGACGTCTGGGCTGTGTTTGGACAGCTATGCAATCACATGCAATGTGAGGATGTGTTTGAAATGTCTGGTATAATCGTGCTGATTCACTTCTTAAAGGCACCCTGTGGTGAATATCCAGTTTTTAGTGTTGTTTATGTGTCTATGTGGTGTTTTTAATATGCTTTAAGACAAACTCATGCGCAAATTCAACAGCATTTCTGAGTATTTTCTCAAGACAGTCTCAAAAACACGCTTTGAAATCGCTGGTGTTTCTGATGTCACAAACTACCTTGTAACCAATCAGATCAACGTGTGATCGTCAACCAGTGGATCTCTGAGCTGAGGGAGTGAGTGGAGGCGGGGCTCATTTGCATATTCATAGAACCGCAAATACTAAATGAGGCAAGGGTGTCGAGTTACATTCAAGATATTTTAAGGCATGACGATTTGTTTTTTCAAGGACAAAACTTTAAATATGTAATTTTGGTGATCAAAGATGAGTTTTAAGTGATAAAATGATTGACTACAGGGGACTTTCATTTTTTAAAAAGCAGTAGGCGGTATATATATATATATATAAACAGCATTCAGTATGCAGGTATTATATTCGTAAACGAAGCCAGCTTCCTTTTTGCTTCCTCTTTCCTCTCTTTCTCAAGGCACCGGTGGTGGGATTCTCTCAGCTGGAGATCTTTAAGGGAACAGGGAACGGTTAGCCAGGGAAAGTCTTTTAAGAACAGAAAGGAGACACCTGATATCGTCCTCGTTTGCGAACATGATGACGGCCCGAGCGTTGGGGGTCTCCAGGAGCCGGCGGATGATCTTGTCGAATTCCCCAGGCCTGGGTTCCCGAGGGATCTTAAGAGACTGAGCGATACACACGCCACCTAGACACACAAACACACACACACACACACACAGAGAGAGAGTTAGGCGGCTATGTTCATTCTGCACACAAAACCTGATTCAGGCTGTGCAACTTTCAGACAAAAACAAATAAAAACAAAACCGAAATGTTTAATGCTTATAGATGAGCCTTTTTTTAAACATAATGATTGTTTTTAAAATGATAAAAAAAATTGGGTCAGCAAGATTTTATAAAAAAAAAAAAAAAAATTTTTTTTAAAGAAATTAGTAGCCTACTTTTATTCAGCAAGGATGCATTAAATTGATCAAAAGTGACAGTAAACACATTTAAAATGTTACAAAAGATTCTATTTTGGGGGAAAAAGCTGTTCTATTCGTCATAGAATCCTGAAGAAATTTATCACAGTTTCCACCAAAAAAATATGAAGCTGTTTTCAACATTGATGATAATCATAAATGTTTCTTTAGGAGCAAAATCATCATATTAGAATTATTTCTGTAGGATCATGTGACCATTCAGCTTTGACCACAGGAATAAATTACATTTGACTATATATTCAAATAGAAAACAGCTATTTTAAATAGTAAAAATATTTCACAATATTACTGCTTTTACTGTGTTTTTAAGCAAATAAATGCAGCCTCGGTGAGCAGAAGAGACTTCTTTCCAACCTCAGGCTTTTGAATTCTGGGATGATGGTAAAGCAACAAATTCTGTACATAAAAGAAAAGTAAAACGACTTAAAGAAGCACAACTATGTGGTTTAGAGCAGGTTTGTAAATTACTGGATTTCATGCAGTCAAATTAAGAAAAAATACACCAAGCAATCTGTCTCTAGTTCAAAATGACTCAAACATTTACAACCTATTACTGATGTGGACATAAAAGAAGTTCTTTCCATCATTCAAATCGCATCTCCAGGTGCTTGCCATCATTTATTAAAACTTAACACGACACACTTACAAAAATCAGGTCTTGACATGCCATATTGAGGTGGACAGAGTCATATTTCATATTTAATGTAAGTTAAGCAGCCAGCCCTTCGAGCGCTCGATTATACCATTAACGTCCCACACGGGGGTGAATGATGGACTTCCTCCTGGATGTAATCTCCTCCTGTTACAGTCCATTTAATGAGCGCCGGCGTTTCCCGCGAACTCCTTATACGTTCTGTCACAATGACAAATACTAATTAGCTTTAATTAATGCCCCTCACAATGGTAATCAGCAATCTGTTGCGTTCATGCCCTCCTCCGATCCGTGATAATTGTGAGTTTATGCAGTGGAATATTTGCTTGGGTTACACTACTGTGGAAACAGTCATTTAGCTCGTTCGCTGCCATTTCCAAACACGCACGAGCCGTTTCTGTCATTTCTTTCTGTGTATTTGTTATATTTATGCTATTAAAGCCTGATGGTGATGTTTCTAGCCTTCTGATGTTACCTTATTGAAAATGGGCTTAGCTACATAATATAATTATATTACAAAATATCATTTATATAAACAAAAATAACTATTTTGAAGCTTTAAAAGTTTTGGGTCAGTTTTTTCCAAAATAAATTAATACTTTTATTCAGAAAAGATGCATTAAATTGATCAACAGTGACAGTAAAAACATTTATAATCTTACAAACGATGCTGTTCTTTTGAACGTTTGGTCACACTTTAGACGAGGGTCCAATTCTCACTATTAACTAATTTATTAACTAATAATAATTCAATAATCTCAGTAATCACTGCTTATTAATAGTTGTTGTTAAGTTTAGGTATAGGATTAGGGATGTAAAATATGGTCATGCAGAATAATGTATTAATATGTGCTTTATAAGTACTAATAAACAGCCAATATACTAGTAATATGCATGCTAATAAGCAACAAGTTAATAGTGAGAATTGGACCCTAAACTAAAGTGTTTCTGACCTTTCTATTCATGTTTAAAAATGTCAAGAAAATGTTTCACAGTTTCCACAAAAATATGTTTTCAACATTGATGATAATCATAAATGTTTCTTGAGCATCAAATCATCATATCAGAATGATTTCTGAAGGATCATGTGACACTGAAGACTGGAGTAATGATGCTGAAAATTCAGCTTTGATCACAAAGAATAAATTACATTTTAAATAAATACGTTGAATAAAAAAGACCCCAAACATGAAACACACACCAATTGAATGATAGTTATTTTTATATACCTCAGTGTAATAAGTATGTATATAGTTTATATTCTACGTGGGAAAAAAAAAAACACAGTAACAAACCATTTCGTCACACTTCAACCAAATCGACACTGTTCTGAAAACAGCTAAGCTACTGTCACGCTACCGAACCAATGTAGAGACAACACAGGCCACAGAGCGACTCACTGATGTCTCTCCAAATCTCTTTCCCAATGCAGAATGAGGCTTTTATGTGCCATAAATGGGGAAAACATCAAAAGGCCAATGAATTAGCATTCCGGAGCTTGGTGGCTTTTCAATACACCAAATTCCTTTTACATTTTGTGCCTCTCCATTTATTGTGCGTTCAGTGGCAGATACAGCAGCCCTTGTGCTGCGCGGGGACACAAACACTCAGCTAAACGGTGAGGAAGAGAAACACTGCTTTACTAAAGCTCATAAATTGATTGCATGGGCAGACATCAGTATTGCAGCATGTTGCAGGGGGTGAGCTGGAAGATTTTGGGTTTGACATGCACACTGAGATAAGCAGCTCCGCCTACCGCTGACTAACACATGTGTCAAACCCAGAAATTAGTCACTTCACAATTAATATGCATGAACGATTGCATTCAAATATACAGGCTGGCTTATTTTTAGTTGCGAAAGAAAAGGAGGAATAACTGTGAAAGCATCATGCACTCAACTCGAAACCTTCATAATTGTGTAAAGCAGGGAGTATGAAGTCATTTAAGCAGGGAGTGATAATAAAATGATCCATCTTAAATCACGGACACGACGAGCTCCAGCGTCTCTGCTAATCTTTAATGATTGGATTTTCACTGCTTTATGAATCATGAATTATCTAATTGTATCCAACCTCGCGTGTCGCCGCTCAAACACACACACACACACATGCGACGGATAATGCTGTAATTCATCTCCAGTGGTGGGAAACTCAACATTTTCCTAAGTAAATCGCTGTGGGTAATTAACATTTTCCGGTTTGTTGGCCATTCGGTTTCGTGACTGACCGGAGGTTTCAATTTGCTGACTATAGGACACCATAACACATTCGTTCTGCCCAAAATGGCCATCTTTTGCAATGGCATTTTTGCAAGCCTTGCCAATTTTTTGGATAATCCATTGAATTTAACAATAAAACACCCAAAACCTTGGCACTAATACTATAAAATGGAGCAAAGACGAGACACTGAAAGTTACATTGAAGTTGATTTGTTGCCAGTCAGTCTGTCCAAAAAAATTTATATAAATTTTATATCAAATCCAGATTTCTGCCAGATTTTCAACCCCCAAAATGCGCTATATATTAAATCACCATGAGGTTATGCATACTTTTTTGGGGGGGATAATATATTAAGTCCAATAGTGGCAACACTTTATAATAACGTTCAGTTGTAAGTCATTTATAAATGGTTAGTTAATGATGAAGTAATCATTTACAAAACATTCACAAATGATTAGCAAGTGATATACTAAAATGTTATAAGTCATTTACAAGTGATTAGTAAATGATTAACAGGTAAGTAACAGTGTTCAACACTATGATGTGTAAATGCATGAATAAGTCGTCCCCTAATCTAAAGTGTAAACTATTCATCACTTGTAAATGTGTTACACATCATTCGTAGATTACCACTTCAAGAATCAATAAGGCATAAGATCAATGAATCGTATCTACGAATGATGTGTAACACATTTACAAGCGATGAAAAGTTTACACTTTAGATTAGGGGATGCAGAAAGTGTTGTAAATGATTTGTTCATGCGTTTACACATCATCTATAACAGGTGTTGAACACTGTAGTGTGTAGTGTAGTGTGTACTGCAGTGTAAGTGCTGACTCCAGTGCTGTAAGTGCATAGTCATGTTTTGTAAATGATTAGTTAATCATTTACTTATCACTTGTAAATGACTTGTAACAGAATTTTCAAAACATACATAAAATGTTAGTATATCACTTGCTAATCATTTATGAATGTTTTGTAAATGATTAGTTCATCATTAACTAACCACTTATAAATGACTTACAACTGAACGTTATTATAAAGTGTTACCAAAATGGTAAAATACTTTAAAATAGTGACACTAATAGTATAACATGGACCAAGAGACTGTAAAATTACCAATGAAGCTGCCATCAGTCATCAATTTATCTTTTTCAGAAGCATTTCTGCCAGATTATCAACCCCAAAACTGCTTTGTATATTAAATCACAATGAGATAATGCCTATATTTTGGATAATCCAGTGAATTAAATACACAGACAAAACGACACAACTTCTAAAACAGCCCGAGGAAGAGACGCTATAAGAGAGTCTTTCTGGTGGCGATGCGTGTTGAGCCTTTAAAGCTAAATGCAAACATGAAATTCATAAACATTCATTTGGGCTCGAATCATGAGACATATGCTTAATGGATATTTGAGTCATTCCACATTAGTGCCCGTGTGACAAAGCATGTTTCAGGACGGTAATGGCACAGGACTCAGCAGCACAATCCTTATTATAGTGGCTTATTACACCATCCATTAAGCAACAAAATTGTGCCGTACTTCCCTGTGTTGAGAAATTTAACACTTTCTGAGGTGGTGCTACTCTTCCCGAAGGAGCCGATATCAGGCAAAGCAAATAACGCTCAATAGAACTCAAGCATCAGATGGGCTGTGTTATAAAATATCCATATTTAATGCGTAATATCTCATGTGTATTATTGTTTCCCCATGGCGCTGACCTCCTCCGCTCTCTGCAAGAGGTGATTCGGTCGTCAGTTCCTCCAAACATCAAATGTGGGAGCGTTTCTCGCTCATGAAAGCAGCACAGAAGCTTCGGGAATGTGTTTATTCAACATCTCCACCCACACGCGACTCACAAAGGTGTTGGAACACAACCCGCATCCACCCACGCGCGCGCGTGCCTGACGCCATGCGTTTCACACCACACATTCACTGCCATACGCTCGCCGTTCCACACGACCCGCTGCTGAGGAATGTGAAATGCATGAAAAACACAACAGTCGTTTTGATGCAGAGCATTTCTGTGCACTGAAGCAGGACTAAAGGGATTGAGGAAGGACCTCGAGTGATTGGACGGAACCAGAGATAGTCGGGATTGCATGGAAGCCCAGTTATGCATAGAAGTAGAAAGTGAAACGGGTAATTACGAGATACACTTCAAATGAAGAAAGTCACAGAAAGACAATTCACAATTTGAGATACATAATTATTTTTAAAAAAGTAGGAATTGTGAGAAATAACATCATAATTATGAGATATAGTCATAATTATGAGATATAAAGTCATAATTATGAAATTCAGAATGAGTTGTGAAAAATATGAAAAAACATGTCAAGATTTTGAGATATAAATCATAATGGAAAGTCATTATGAATGATGAGGAAGGACCTCGAGTGATTGGACGGAACCAGAGATAGTCGGGATTGCATGGAAGCCCAGTTATGCATAGAAGTAGAAAGTGAAACAGGTAATTAGGAGTTACACTTCAAATAAAGAAAGTCACAGAAAGACAATTCACATTTTGAGATACATACATTTTTTTTTAAAGTAGGAATTGTGAGAAATATAGTCATAATTATGAGATATAGTCATAATTATGAGATATGAAGTCATAAATTGTACAAATATGGAAAAATGTGTCAAGATTTTGAGATATAAAGTCATAATGGAAAGTCATTCTGAATTATGAGATATAAAGTCATAATTATGGAAAATAAAGCTGAAATTATGAGACAAATTTAATTATGAAAAATGAAGGTGGAATTAAGAGATATAAAGTCATAATGGTACGTCATTATGAAACATGTTTGGAATCATATGAGACAAAAATCACATATGATAAACTTTCTGAATTATGAGATATTATGAAACGTCATAATTATGATAGATAAAGGTGGAATTATGAGATATAAAAGTCAGAATTATGGAAATAATGTTAAAATTATGAGACGGAGTCAATTATGAAAAGGAAGTCGTAATTATGAGATATAAAGTCATAATGGAAAGTCATGAATTATGAGATATAAAGTCATAATTATGGAAAATAAAGTTGAAATTATGAGACAAATTAAATTATGAAAAGTTGGAATTAAGAGATATAAAGTCATAATGGTACGTCATTATGAAAAATATATTTGGAATCATGAGACAAAAATCACTTATGATAAACTGTCTGAATTATGAGATATAAAGGCATAATTATGATAAAGGTGGAAAGGTGAGATATAAAGGCATAATTATGATAAAGGTGGAAAGGTGAGATATAAAGGCATAATTATGGAAATAATGTTAAAATTATGAGACAGTCAATTATGAAAAAGGAAGTCGTAATTATGAGATATAAAGTCATAATGGGAAGTCATTTAGAATTATGAGATATAAAGTCATAATTATGGAAAAGGAAGTCGTAATTATGAGACATAGTCATAATGGAAACACATTATGAAAAATATATGTATAATTATGAGATAAAAAGGCATAATTATGAAACATGCAGTTGGAATTAGGAGATATAAAGCCATAATGGAAAGTCATTATGAACAATACATTTGGAATTATGAGACAAAGTCAATTATGAAAAATAATGTCAGAATTATGAGATAAATAAGGTGAGATTTGCTATTGTGCAGTGCAAGTTATGGAAAAATAGCTTGTAAACCAACAAAATGAACCAAACTTTGACATCAAACACACTTGATCCGGAAAGCGCTGTAAGTCTTTGCATCAGCATGAGTTTAGAGTGCCATTCCCTTAGTCCTAAAAAACCTGTTAGTGCTTCGTTCGACACTCCATCGTGGCTTTAAAAAAAGACAAGTTTGTGTTTTGCAGCCCAGAGGCACATTGGAAATGGTGCTGCAAAGACTTTGAAGTGGGGCATCTGGTAGAAACGAGCCTTAGACAACAGAGGAGGACAGACAGCTCTTCACTCGTGCTCGGGGAACCACGACCAATTGGATTCTGAGGACAGGATTTGGGCGAATTGGACTCAACAGAACAGTAATACTTGGTCTTGTTTGGAAGGGAAAAGCATGCTTACTGTTTCGGTAACTGATACAGCCGCCAGCACTGGAAAAATAGCTTGTAGGATTTACTTACTTTTGAACACATTTTAAGTAAATTTTTACTGCGACTGCTCTGTACAACTTGCCTGTTATTATAAAGTAAATCTACTTACTATTGAACTTAACATTCATTTGACATTTAATTGAAACTCAACATTTAATTGAAGTAATTATGTAAATATTACTTAATTATATTTAATTTATTTAACTTCACATATAGCATTAACTAACAACTTACCTAATTTAAGTACATTTAATGAAATTAACTTTTAACTCAAGCAATATAACACTGAATTAAACCACAAAGAAACATCTAAGTAAATAATACAATAGATATTGTATATATTCCATACTGTATCTACATAATAAAAGTAACATGGCACCTGAACACCTCGATACTTGGTACACAATACACAATGACGGTAACATTCAATATATATCGTTTTTGAGTATGAATGTGTCATTTTGCGCAGAAAATGAATCCAGATTCCACAAAACAGCAAGTTACAAAACCCAACAACAGAAGCAATGATAAAACAGTGTAAATACAGCTGGAAAACAGTGAGAAGTCAACCTTATTAATTATTCACGCCCCAGTGCATGATGGGAACACCAGTATTAGAAAAGTTGAGTAGGTTTAACTTAATATCATATCGTTGATATTAACGCTTTAACTTCTACAACCTTAAATTGAGTACCAATATAGGATTTTGCTTTGTCATCTATAGCAGGGATCAGCTGTCTTCAGGCTTTATGCGAGTTAGGCTAGAATCTGACGAGAGAAGAGTGACCGACAGCTGATTCCTCAAGGTCAGATCTCTACTCTAAATCCCAGTAGTAAATCCTTCTGTCCCATTCTGTTTGTCCCAGACACCGTCCTTTTCTCTCAAGTGTTGTTCTCACTTATCAGTGAGTCAGAGGGATGTGTTTTGTCTGAGGAGTTCGACAGACTCTTTCTCACTCGCCGTACAAATGCAAACCTGTGAAGATGTGGCGCCGCGACAGAAACATCTCATTTCCCCGTATGAATCCTAATCAAGTGTCGAGCTATTAAAGCAGGCTTAGACTTGCCTGTGGAAAACAATAAGACACAAATTGTGCGTTCATAAGTGTCCAACTGCACTCTTAAAAATAATCTGAAGAACCTTTTTCCACTATAAAGAACCTTTTGTGGAATGGAAATGTTTTTTTGTTTTTTTTTGGACAATAAACATGCCAGAATGAGAACATGAAAACACGGATGTGGAATGGAAAAGTTGTGTGGATGTTAATGTTTCTTCATGGAACCATCAATGCCAATAAAGAACCTGGTCACACTTTAGATTAGGGTCCAGTTCTCACTATTAACATGAGACACAGCCATCTTCTAACCGTATACATACTGGGAACTATATTCTCAGAAGGCGAAGCACTGCTACTTGGGCAGAGTGATTCTGAGAATATAGTTCCCAGTATGCATACGGTTAGAAGATGGCTGTGTCTCATGTGACCTTGTTATTTGTACACGCTGTGACTATATAAATCACAACATGTAAATAGGAAAATGTTGGCGTTATTTTGTCACTTATTGGGAGCCGTATGCTAGCTGGAGCCATTTACCTCCAGTCTTTGTGCTAAGCTAGGCTTAGACAGAGTTACGGCACGCACGGAGATGAGAAGGGTATGTATGGACTTATCTAACTCTGGGGGATACGGTGAATAAGCTTAAGTCCCCAAAAAGTCGGCGTGTTCCTTTTAAAGTGGTAGAGATGCCTGATTCGTAATTGAATCCTTCATTTAAACCAGATCTTTTCAGTAAACCATTTGATTCAGTTCACAAAAACATTATGAATCATTCTATTATGAATCGGACTGATCAGGTTTTCAAGTCCAACTCAATGAACGGCTCACTGGAGAGAAAGTTTATGGGTTAATTTAATTTCTCATGGCTTCAGAGGACTTTAATTCTGCTTTTATGGTGCCTTTGCTTCCTGTTTGAAGCTTAAGAGGTTCAGTGCCTATTAACTGCAATCGCTTTAGAAAGACAACGACCAGCGTTCTTCAAAATGTCTCCTTTTTGAACGACAAAGGGAAGAACAGTAAGTGATGAACCTTCAAGTGAACTATTCTGTCAAGCACATGAAAAATCAGTTTACTACTCAACTAAAGAGTTACTAGTAATAATTAACCCATTTAAAACAAGAGCCGCTGTTTACTGCGATTCCAGTCCAGCTGAAAATCATGAATATGAATCATAAACTGCAATAGAATCTAAACACCAGACAACATGCAACAAAAGCACACTTATTTCACTGGAACGTTATGACTTTCTCTTAGAAGATATGAAAAATTCATCTCCATTATGACAGACATAACCCCTGCTGCTGCACAACTGAGTATAACTGAATATAGAGTGAGAATATTTCCTTTTCAGTGCATATAATAAGACTGCAGTGGTTGTGAATGTGCCGTGGCAGAAAGAAAAGAATATGTCTTTCGATTAGTATTGAAATGAAGTTCTTCCCCCTCCATCTACAACGCTCTTTACCGTCACGCCGTCTGATGATCTTTGGGGTGTAGATTTTGCTGCTCTGTTAGTCTCACTATGCGACTCAAACATTGACATTTTTAAATGCATGCAATATTCCCGGATGAGCTCTGATTAGACTGATCAATGAAGAGAATAGGAACGAGGGAAATTATGTTACATATCATTTAGCAGATGCATTTGCAAAGTGACTTATAATACACAAAACTGCAGAGCGAAGGGTCGTGATTCATCATCATTACCAAACCTTGCGTTACCGTTAGCACTGCACTGGGTAATAATGCCAGATCTCTAAATATGTTTAACTAGGATGCACAGTGCTTGAAAAAAGCTTCTTTTTTTTTTTTTTTTTTACAAGCAATTTTTAAAGGATGCATGAAAACAAAAAAATCACATTTTCCACATTTTTAAAGGGCACTCAATAAATAAGTGACTCAACAGAACGAAACACTTTATAACTAGCTATGTTTAACAAGCCAAGTAAGCAAACTATAGAAAACTGATGTTGAGACAAATTAATTTGTAATTTAAATGAGATAAAATGGTTGTATCAGCTTTATATTTAAGTTGGTCTGTGCTTTCAGCAAACATAATATAATACGTTCTACAAACTCAATAACTTTTTTTTTTTTACTTGTGGGTCCGAGTTTTGAGCTGAGCATTAACATTGAGAAAAGCAAGTAAAAGTCCTGGCAGAAAGCGATGCATAAGGATGTAGTGTAACGACGAATTATTA
This sequence comes from Leuciscus leuciscus, assembly GCF_965113295.1. NCBI lineage: Eukaryota > Metazoa > Chordata > Actinopteri > Cypriniformes > Leuciscidae > Leuciscus > Leuciscus leuciscus. Next base: position 2,760,938 of record NC_138728.1, read on the forward strand.
TTTTTTCCGAAGTGTTGACAACTTAGTGTTAACTAATAATTGTTGCAAACTACTACCAACAAAATATTAGTGCATTCCTGGAACTGGCCGTCGTTACACTACATCCTTATGCATCGCTTTCTGCCAGAACTTTAACGTGCTTTTCCCAAACCCCTGAAGTGACGTCGACGTCCGGGTTAGCGGTAGCATGAGCCACTAGGCAAGTGTTAATTAAATAAACTCCTGATGTACTTACAAACTTTCCAATGCCTCGTTTTATGAGTACAGAACCTATTTGTACTACTGTAGAAGTTTGGTACCATTCTGGGGGTTATTAGTGGAGTAATTTACCAGATACAGCCTTGGATCCATTAGCGCCTGCACTAAACCATCCGGCTGATATCTCTAAATAAGCTCTAACTTTAATAATGTTCAACCAAGGGAAAAAAGGCTTCTGGGGGGTGTTTGGCTCGAGGTCATGGTGCAAAGGACCCTAGGTTGATTTTACTCCGAACCAGCCCTTTAAAGGTAAAATATCCACAAACCTTTATGTCCTCATGATTTGACTTGTTGGATAGTTGGACCCTCATCAACAATTTGACATTGTACGTTGTTCAATAGGTTACACTTTTTATTTAGACGTACTAATAAGCTTAAAGACCCCTGTAGTCAATCATTTTATCCCTTAAAACTAATCTTTGATCACTAAAATGACATATTTAAAAGGTTTTTTTTCCTTGAAAAAAAAAAAAATCTTCATGTCTTAAATTAGCTTGAATGTAACTCTACACCCTTAGATTACTTATACAGTAGTTACTTATAGTCAGTAGAATGTCTTTTGGTGGACCATTAAAATAAAGTGTCACTTTATCCTAAATGGCAAAAAAATTGACACATTTTTAAGTAATGTCAACTTTTCCTACATTTAATATATCAATCAACCTATAAAATAGTGCGAAACCATACGTTTTTAGTGTATAAACCTTGCTGTATTTCTCATCCCACAGCATTTGTGCTATTTTTCTTATGCCAGTTTTAGAATACACAATATGTTTTGCCTGTTACGATAGTCACGGTGTCAGATTATGCGACTATGGCCCTGTTTACACTTGTTATTAAGATGCGTTTTGGAGGATCGGGTCACAAGACGAGGGAGACACATTCACACTGTTTACACCTGGTGTTTTAATCCGGTGTCTGATCCGAATGCATTCAACATGAGCGTTTACACTACGAAAGCAATGCGTATTCAAAAAGCTCCGGAAGTGGTTAAAAGTGGACAAGCTCAAAACTTTATGTCTTAGAAATATATCTTTATAGACCTTGTGATCCGAAAACGCATCTTAATACTAGGTGTACCTTGACTCCTAAATTCTTGTCATGTCGTGGACAAGAAACATGTCAGATTGCTTCCCGACCAATCATCTCTTGCCGTCTTTAACGACGTGCGTGATGTCATCGAGAAGGCGGAACTAGTGACTGACATCTGGAAACAAAAGCGTGAAGACTGTCTTGGCTGTCTGGCTATCTGTCCTGTCCTCAGAAAAGCCCAAAATGAGAAAGAAAACCCCAAGTTTCTAAATTGCACGAAGAGGACAGTGTGTGCTTTCAATCTTCCGAAGAGAACTTAAGGTAAAATATCCACAAACATTTCCTCCATTGCATAATTCCACCTAAGCACCAAATCGGGCTGATATTGTGTAGTCTGAACCTGGCATTAGTGCTCTGACTGATGGACAACACAGATGAAAACACAAGCTTCGTCTGCAACACAAAGCCACAATTCATCTCACAACAGAATATCAAAGCAGAACCTGTGTGTGAACCTTTGGTTCTTCATATTACTGAGATTTTGAGAGTCTGCTATGACATAAAAACAGAGAAACGCACTCTAGACGGGCCTTTGGATCCGTAGCCCAATTACTCTGAGGGATCTTACGAATGTGGACTGTATCGAGTATAAAGAACGTCACATCTGAAGAGACTGAAACACTGGAGACCATTAGGGTTTGATCGTTGAAAGGACAGAAGCAGAGACATAATAGAGCCGTCATATACTATAACACACCGTAGAGTAAAGAAGCTTTCAGAATATAAATACTAGCCTCCTGCTCACTAAATCCTGCCTACTATTTAAAAACTAAAATAAATAGTGTGTATAACGGCATGCATTATGTCACGATAAATATTTCAAGCATGTGCTCAACTTCATGGTCATGGGTTAAATTCTCAGAGAATGCAAGCACTGATAAAATGCATTGATTGAAAGTATAATGCACAAATGTAGTAGCATGCTATTTTGCTATCATTTGACGAAGCAGGGAACGAGTTAAATAGCTACTAGGGCTACACTGTGCCTGTATAGCTTAATGACTTTAGTAGAAAAGGGTAAGGCATTTCAGAGGTGGAACAAGTTATTATGTTTTGACATAAAATGACAATAACAAAGCCAAATGGGTCAATTTTTGGCGGTCTCATTGAGTAAAGAAGGTTTTTAAGAAAAATCACAGAAGAATAATTGCTCGCCATTCCACTGGAAATAAAAGGTCAAGTCAAGCTTGTTTAATTTTAAATATAATATTAAATGCAAAGTGGGTCAACTAGGCATGCATACAGAAAACGAGCATATTATGCACAGAATATGTAATGCATACAGCAGATCAGTGAGTTGTATGATAACAGTTAGTGGCCAGATCCGCTGATTGTTCTGGTAGTGACACGTCCATGTGGCGTTTTTCCAAGAAGAGCTTTCGAAATGGATGTGACATTGCATCCCTGAGGGCCAAACATGGCTGGACTCGGAGGTCACGATCCTGACAACTAGAGCACATATGCTCCACATCTTCAGGCTCGCATCTCATTCAGCTTCTAACTACCATCTGAGACCGTCATGAAACTCCACAGTTACGGCCTGCCTTTTTACACGCCAATTCAGACGCATTATGATGAAGCTCTATTACAAAGAAAGAGATTTCCCACGGCTTTGTTTTTATGGACTCTTTGCTTCTTTTCTTCCTCGATGGGCCTGTTCTGTCCTCTCAAACGCGATCTCCTGCAGCTCAAGCACACGTCAATCTTTTGCAGCTTTCCGGAATAATAAAGGTTTACAATTGGCAACTATAGATCCTGAAGAAATGTGGAAGTGGCTTATAGCAGGGAGGCTTAAGAGTGAATTTGCATATTATAGGTTGGCAAATAATTTATTGTTTTTTTGTGATGTATGGTGTGTTAATGAAGTGTTATGTATGTTATATGAGGAGCAGTTTGTTTTAAATTTTTTGAAAGTTTTTAAAGCAGGTTTTATAATAATAAGAATACAAATGTGACCCTGGACCACAAAACCAGTCACATGGGTCAAATTTTTTTTTTATTGAGATTTATACATAACATGAAAGCTGAATAAATAAGCTTTCCATTGATGTGTGGTTTGTTAGGATATGACAATATTTGGCCGAGATACAACTATTTGAACATCTGGAATCTGAGGGTGCAAAAAAATCGAAACATTGAGAAAATCTCCTTTAAAGTTGTACATTTGTGTTGGCGATTGTGCTTCATTCACTCACAAAACTACATGTTTTATATATTTACAGTAGGAAATTTACTAAATATCTTCATGGAACATGATCTTTACTTAATATCCTAATAATTTTTGGCATAAAAGTAAAATCGATCATTTTGACCCATTCAATGTATTGTTGGCTATTGCCACAAATTTACCCGTGCGAATCATGACTGGTTTTGTGATCCAGGGTCACAAATGTATTTATAGTAGTGGCTATATTGCTCATAATTGTGAAGTAAGAATGTAAAAATAAAGGTATTGTTAAACCTGTCTCTCTCTCTCTCTCTCTCTCTCTCTCTCTCTCTCTCTCTCCTCTCTCTCCTCTCTCTCTCTCATCGACGATGCGTAGCACACGTTATATTCCAGTATGTGAAGCAGCTGGTCTTTGCTGTCTACCTCCACGACCTGTTAAAACTACCTCCTCTCCTCATGTAAAAAACATCAGTGTGTTTCACAGCTGAATATATGAAGCTCAGAACAGAAGACATGCTCCACTACTTCTTCATCTTAACCTCTGCACAGAGATGAACCCTGCAACACAAACACCACGAGGTCCTTTGGAGAGGAAAAGTTTGGCTATAATTTTAAATTCACTTACTCAGCCTTGTGTTGTAAGATATTTTGTATAAAATATATGTGTATGTGAAAATGTTGAGATTTGTTTTTGAAATAAGTCTCTTCTCAGCAAGGCTACATTTATTTTATCAAAAATACAGTAAAAACAGTAATATTGTGAACATTTATTACAATTTAAAATAAATGTTCTGTGGTGCAAAGCTGAATTTTCGGTGTCAAATTATCCTTCAGAAATCATTTGACTAATCAAAATTTGATAAAGAATTTTGATGAATAGAATAGGAATTTTTGTCAATTGAATGTGTCTTCGCTGGATACATTTTTTATTTTCTTTCTTTCTTTCTTTCTTTCTTTCTTTCTTTCTTTCTTTCTTTCTTTCTTTCTTTCTTTCTATCAATCAATCAATCAATCAGTCAATCAATCAATCAATCAATCAACCAATCAATCAATCAATCAACCAACCAATCAACCAATCAACCAACCAACCAACCAATCAATCAACCAATCAAGCAAGCAATAAACCAATCAATCAATCAATCAATCAATCAATCAAACAATCAATCGACCAATTAATCAATCAATCAATCAATCAATCAACCAAACAATCAATCAACCAACCAATCAACCAGCCAATTAATCAATCAATCAACCAATCAATCAATCAATGATGACCCCAAACATTTAAACTGTAGTGTAAAGGATAGGACAGGATATAAATATATATATATAAACACACATATGAAAAAAAAAAAAAAACTGAATATACTGCCAATCATAAGTGTAGTTTGAAGTTACTGAAAACTTACTTTTATGGTTATTTTTGTCATTTTTTTGTTAGCTTGCCAATAAAACTTTTATTGTGTGAACCACAGCGGATCAAACATTCTTCACATAATCAGCTTTTGTGTTCCACAGAAGAAAGAAAAAACTGCAAATTTGGAACAACATGAAGGTGGGTAAAAGATTTTTGATTGTGATTTTTCCATTTTGCGATGACCTTTCCCTTCCTTTCCCAAAGTGAGCATCTTTTATACCAACAAGCTTCTGTTAATCCACTCATGTCTCGATGCCCCGGCCCTCTGAACCCAACATCGTTACCGTTACGCCGAAAACCAGTTAATCTCTACAGGACACACGGCGTGTTTACTTCAATCCTGAAGCACTGATCTCTATTTGTCAGGACGCATTTGAACAAATGCCATTCTTGGTTTGGCCATGGTTATTTGCGAAGACAACACAGTGTGACCAAGAACAAGAAAAAGTGACCTGCGATAGCTCTGCTGGCATTTGCTTTAGTTTAATAAGGTCAAACAGTGAGCGCTTGATATCGGCAGAATATCCTCGCGTCCCCGTCGAGCGCCGGCGTGTGTGAATTATTCCTTTCCTCCCGTTGATATCCAGGGAGGAATATGACAGCTCTCGGCTGCATGTCTCAGAAGCACCCAAGTGCAGATTCTGTAAAATCCCTCAAGCAAACTTGAACAAGGGAGATCGATGCACCATTCTGATTGCTTTTGCTCTACTGAGAGAATGGGAAAGCGGGCAGACTCGAGACAGCTTGGTCTCATGTCTCCTGCACACTGGGGGAAAGAGCTCTGAGCAGAGACCGTATGCACTAATTCACTTATAGGTCAGACGCTTCAGGCTAACTGTGATCCTGACGGGACAGTATTGTGACGGTAAAGGCCACAATGCTGTCGCATCAGGTATACTAGTGTTCAATGGCATGAAAGTGAACATTTTGTGAATCCCAGACAGTATACCTGCACGGCGACACTGTGGCGTGAAGCATAAAAAGTACATTTCTGTCAGGATCACTACCGTCAAATACGATTGATAATTTGCATACAGTTTGGATTGGCGGTATGGTTCCGTTCTGGGCGAGAACTCCCTGTGCATCCATGCAGCCTAGCATATATAACAGCAGGAGAGCAGCAATAACATTTTAAAGTACAACATAATTCGAGAATTATTCTGATTCAAGAAAACCCAGACAAACTTCCGGCAAATTTAGATTTGCTCTGCAAGTAGTCTGGCAAAGAGCTCATTCAAGCCCATTTCTAATCTGTCGAAATCGCGGCACCAATCAGAAACGTTGAGGCGGGCTTTATACGATGACGATCGCTCTGATTGGTTTTAGGTCTATCCAATTGCGCCCAGAGGCATTTGAGCGACGTCCGTTGGTGAAGCGCAGCAACTTTTAAATGCATTATTATATTCAAATTGCAAACACATGAGGAAAGTCTCCATGAAAGACCCACTGGCAGATGAACGTGCTGCTACATTTCTCTCCGAAACGGTAGGAAATTAAATTAGATTTAATAGAGGATTTTAACTGTGACAAGATGATTGACAGGGCAGTTTATGTGACAGGACGCACGCGACAGATCCGTCCGATAAAGATCACGAAGTAGTATGTCCCAAAGCTTGCCTACTTTTTTGCTACACATTCAAAAGTAAATACCTTTTCTTCACAAAAAGAGTACATACTTTTATGGCGTAGTGTAACTTAGGCGAATTGGGACGCAGCATATGGCTTTACACGATGACGATCGCTCTGATTGGTTTTAGGTCTATCCAATTGCGCCCAGAGGCATTTGAGCGACGTCCGTTGGTGACGCCCCTTTGGAAATGAGTTATTAATGAAGCTTTGCCAAACCATAACTCAGTTACTACTGAGAATGGTCTGGTTTTTTAACCAGGCTAGATTCAAGGGGAATCAGAATCCCAAATCCTGACTGATGAGAGGTGGAGCTGGGGAGGGAGGAGGGTAATTCGCTCCAGAGAAACGTGATAGCTGCTGATAATACTGAAGGAGATTATATATGTATACAGTGATAGGCGTCGTATTCCTATAGGTTGATGTGGATCAGCTGAGAGTCAGCTGATGTGAGCTTGACTAACGTGACCTGCCAGAACAAACGCTACGCTTGATGTTTAGGGATGTACCAATTAAAAAAAATGAAATTGCTGATACATTTCTGATCACAGAATGTAAAAAAAGATTCACGTTCTAACAAAAGATAAGAGCATGTACTCTAACCTTGCACTTCAAATTGAGAACATGCTGCCAAGTCATTTTTTTATATTCATGTTTATATTACTTATAAAAAAAATAGTTTTAGCAAAGTAATTTCATTTAAAGACTATGGAAATGCAACTGCAACTTATGCTGAGATCAATGAGAATTGTGCGAGGATTGAATCTGCTCAACTTGATGATGTTCTCCTTTATTCATATATGATCTGTAATAAATAGCCTAACATTCATGTAATTTTCCATTTGTTCATTCAAAGTGAGAATTTCGGTGTTCATCCAACCCTAGAACGAAACACAAATGATTAAGTTTAATGCTTAAAGGAATAGTTAACTCAAAAATGAAAATTCTGTCATCATGTGCTTTAAAATATTTACGTCATACAGGTTTGTAACAACATGAGGGTAAAATGTGTGTGTGTGTGCTATCCCTTTAAGAATAAGGGTTTGTTCAGATCCATAGTATGAGCGATAGTAGCTGGTGCATGACTAAGCAAACATCACTAACAATGCTCTCCAATAGAGCAATCAACCAAAACAACCACAAAACAGGACAGAAATCACTCAAAAACCCACTTTCTTTTCAAGTCAGACCTTTATATATAGAATGAGACTGGATTCCCTCACTATATTTATTTTCACCTGCTGCTTTCTCAGCGGTTAGCACCTGGGTTGTAACAGTGGATAAATGTCAAGAGCCATGTACGCAGAGTGACAAGACGCAATTTCTGTGTTGTCAACATGCCAAGTGTTTGTTCTGCCAAAGTGTGTGTTTGCCGTTCTCTAAAACGAGCACGATGTTCTGCAGCTGCTGGCGTTACAGCATCGCTGCTGGCAACACACACACACACGCACGCACACACACACACACACATTCTTGTACATCTATCTTTATGAGGACATTCATTGACACAATGCAATCTCTAGCCGCTTACCCTAACCTTACCCATCACAACTAAGTGCCTAACCCGACCCCTGACCCTAAACCGACCCTTAACCTCATTATAACCTCATCCCTAAAACCAAGTCTTGACCCTCAATCAGGCCTTTAAAGGCTCTCAGAAAGTGAGGACCGGCCAAATGTCCTCACTTTACTCTCTTTGTCCTCACTCCAATGGTTTAAAACTCAAACTCGTCCTCACAAAGATAGTTGTACAAGTACACACACACACACTCGCGAAATACAGACACGCGTCCACATTATGCAAACTACATGTTCTGAACGCTAATCAATAATTCAAATGATTCTCTAAATTATAGAAACAATCCTCAAGCCAGGACGGTGTCTGATGTTTCTTATGCCTGACTTCCCATTAAAACTGCATTATAAGTTTGGCATTTGAAGGATGAAACGTCTGCCTTTATACGAATTACCCTCCCTTTAATTGCATTATTATATCTCTGATTTCACCAGCTACAGCAATTTGTAACATTCGACACGGTCTCCTATACATAAAAAGACCTGCGTGGAGCTAGAGCCACAATAAAGTCAAAACTGCAGAGCATTAAACAGGTCCATATTATGTTTTTTATAAATCTTTTTACATCTTTCTTTAGTGTGTAATGTTGCGGTTTGAGCATGAAAAAGAGTTATTCTCTATATCAGTGTCAGTGTTTCTGAACTCCATGAAACGCCTCCATTGTAGTCTTGAGTTTCTTCCGGGAACGAACACGTCACAATATTCCTAATTTAAATAATTAATACGCAGAATAAAGGGGCGGGGCCTGGTTGAGTTAGTTAGTAGTGTGTTAAACTGGCGGTTATGGGAAGGGTCGGGACATTTCCCAAACACACTCGAAGCGCTCGACCAATCACAACACACTGCTCCAGCCGACCAATCAGAGCACAGAGTGCTTTTCAGAAGGAGGGGCTTCATAGAGACAGGAACTAAACAGAGCGTTACTGACAGACTTGAGAGAGAGGAGCTGCAAAATAAGATAAAATAATCAAATAAGCATGAAAACCTGTTCTAGTAGAGCCAAAACAACAACAACAACAACAACAACAAAAACACCAGGACTTTGTAAGGAGGCATCATGGGGCATTATAGGTCCTCTGTAAAATTTTAAGAAAACTGGGGGAAAAAAAGTTCTCCAGAAGAGTTCGATCGGACAGCTGGAGTTGTCGAGTAGCCTGACAGTTTGCGGATAAACCTGGATGTGTTCATCACCCACTGCACGGCAGAGTTTCTAAACAAAGCCATGATGGATCAAATCAGGACGCTCTCCATGTCTAGATGCAGAGGAGGATGCTTTGCAGACCGACTCTAGTAATTCCTCTCTGGAAGGTGCAGGAAAAAGACACCTTTGCCAAAGACACAAGTGCCTCTTTCTTGCTTAAATGTATTTAAATGCTTAAAACCTTTGCTGAAGTCATTGGACTGTTTTTATGCTAAATTGAACCAATATTTGGAACAAAAAAAAAAAGTGTAATGGGAAGAAAAGGTATGAAAACAGGGGACTTAATCAAATGCAGAATACAGCAGCACAATGGTTCTGACCCGAAGGCGATTACACCAAAAAAAACACAATATGCAAAATAATGTCCCGGAGCCTCTGTAACTTATCAAAAATATGGGAACTAAATCAGAGTTTTAGAGTTACCTTCCAGGAAAACATTACTGCTGTATTAAAGGTACTAAACACAAACAGCTTTAATTCACACCCACAGGGTGTCATGACTAAGCAGAGTTTAATTACTTTATAGGCTTTAACAGCGCCATTGTACAGACTGAAAGAAAGAAAAGAACCTTGAATCCAACAAAGAAACCATTTGATCTGTAACAAAGCTCTGCTAGCATCACTGCTCAATCTACAGGAACACAGCAAAGGAAATATATTTTCAAATTATATTTTTCAAGTTTTCAAAGGTATTTGTTCATGAGTGGTTTCCAGGATGCAGTTGCTAAGGTGTTGCTAGGTGGTTGCTATGGCATTGCTAAGGTGGTGTTGAACTGTAAGCACCACCATTGAATCTAAACACGACAGCAAAAGATATTATAGTGATGTTTAGCCGTAAAAAGACTAAACATTTTGTGTTGTCTTTGCTGGCTAAAAAAAACAAAAAAAAAAACAAAACAAAAACAGTGTAACCTGAGTCATGAATGAATTACTGTTGAACCGGTTCTCTAATGACTAATGAACAAAAAGACTTACCAATTTGGTTATAAATGCTCAAATAATCAAATGCATAAATGGATGGATGGATGGATGGATGGATGGATGGATGGATGGATGGATGGATGGATGGATGGATGGATGGACGGACGGATGATAGAATGATAGAATGATGGATGGATGGATGATGGATGGATGAACAGATGATAGAATGATAGAATGATGGATGGATGGATGATGGATGGATTAACAGATGATAGAATGATAGAATGATGGATGGATGGATGGACAGATGATAGAATGATAGAATGATAGAATGATAGAATGATAGAATGATGGATGGATGGATGATGGATGGATGAACAGATGATAGAATGATGGATGGATAGATGGATGATGGATGGATGAACAGATGATAGAATGATAGAATGATGTATGGATGGATGATGATGGATGGACAGATGATAGAATGATGGATGGATGGATGATGGATGGATGAACAGATGACAGAACAGTAAAACAATGGATGATGGATGGATAGATTGATGGATGGATGGACAGATGATAGAATGATAGAACGATGGATGGATAGACAGATGATAGAGTGATAAAACAATGAATGGATGGATGGATAGAAAGATGGATGGATACCCAGATGATAGAACGATGGATGGATGGATGATAGAATGAATGATGGATGAATATAAATATTTTGCTTTTCAGAAAATTAATATTTTTTTCTAGAAAACAAAGTAAAAAGTGCCGATCATGAAACTGATATTTTGCTGCGTATGAACTTAAACATACGCATTAAATGCTTAGCGCATAATATTCTGATGTAGTTGTGTGTGTCATCCAGGTGAGATTACACCAGTTTAACACAGGATGTCGGAATCATAGGTATAGATTTTAAATATACCTTGTTTTTATTGCTTTCATCAAAGCGTGCTTTTATATGTGTGTCCATGATGTTCAGTTTAAAAAGAGTCACATTTGGCCCCAGCAAAGAGATCTCAAGATCTCATTGAGTTTGCCACAGAGAGGCGGGAACATATATACGCTCCAGCAACAAGCAATCAATGGACAATTTATATCTCCTCCACAGACTGGTGTGGAGCAAAGAGGGAAAAGACCAGCAAATCAACACACTCACATTCACAAAGAAAAACCAGCAGAGAAATAAATACATACACTCACACAATCCATCTTCTCATGCTTCCCCATAAAACAGCATGATTATTCCCTGGACGCCGTGATAAAATGGCTCGCTTCATTAGGCATTTTCTGAACGCAAGCCGTGCTGATGTTTTGTGAAGGCCAGACAGCTGCGGCTTTTATTAGTGGATCTCGCTGCTTTTACGCCACTTTCTGATGCATGCACAGAGAGACAGTCTTCGGTGGATGAAGAAATCATTTAAAGTCCCCTTGTAAAGTCAAACCCGAAGGAGTAATCTGTGTGTCTCTGGCTTGTAAAGCCTCTGGGCTACAAGTAACAACAAGTGACCCCTACCATGACCCTCAAGAGTCACCGCTACACACGGACATAAAACCATGAATTATTCTTTCCAGAAAACTCTGAGGCTTTCATTTCTGGTTATGAGTTTATCTGAATGAGATGGACTAGTGGCCAACCAGACAAAAATACACTGACAACTCGTAAATATGAACCCTTAAATAAATAAATAAATAAATAAATAAATAAATAAATAAATAAATAAATAAATAAATAAATAAATAAATAAATAAATAAATAATGTCTTGAATTAAATATACATTATATAAAGACACCATGCTGCAAAATGCATTTCATTAAATGTCTTATGTTACTGGAAAACAAGTTAAAAAAAACATAATATAATACTACTGTATATGTATGTAATTTACCATAAATTACAGAGTATTAATTAGACATCTAATGTGCATCATTTGCTCTTTATTGGTTTGAAAAAAAGACTCAATTTTATAAATCACGGCACAGCTAAATATGATATATTCAAGATATATTGTCCTAATATGCCTTAATTACATTTAAATTACCTGTATATAAAAACATTATACTATAAAATTTGTCATTAAACATCTTAATGTCTTATGCAGTTTTGCTTTTCAGTAAAAAAATAAATAAATAATAATCGACTGGAAAACCAGCTAAAATATTGATTAAGATGTCAAGATAAATTATACATATAATAGTATTCATCAGACTAATCTAATGTGCATCATTTGCTCTGCTCGGATAAAAAGGGGTAAAAGGGGGGGGGGCTGCTGAACTCATAAATATGAACTTCCGTAATGTTACGATTCCCGTCTCGTGTTTCCGACACTTCAAAATAAGAGTTCTTTGTGTTTAAGGACTCTTATTTTGAAGTGTATTCTTGCTCCTATTGCTGCTGCTGATTGTCTTCCTGTGATTAGTTCCTGTTTTCCTTGTTTCTATTGCTCCCTTGTTTGTTTACATAGTTACCCTCATTAGTAACCATAGTAGCTACTCATTACCTACACCTGTTCCTTGTGCAAAGATGTCATGATAAATTACATCAATACAGTGTGTGCAATCTTTGCTTTTCATTTATTTATTTTTTGCTTTGAAAAACACCTCTATTTTGATATTACTGCAAAATAGACCAACTTAACCCAGATTTTTTTAATGCAGATCTAGTTTTATTGTGTAGTGTTGTGCTGGAATAGCCATGTTGACCAGAATAGCAATGCAATTCAACTACAAATCTGATGATTTTGCTATTAAATAAGCACCTAATTTGCTGATCTTTTCATTTTTCGGATTATTTCTCTCGGATGAAATAATTGTCTCCTTTGAAGGCATTCTGCTTCAAGCAAACATGCAACACTGAAAAACAGACGTCCTGAGGCTATAAGGATAACGTTTACTTCATAGAACGAACACTTAAAAGTCTTACTTTCGAGATAACATGGGCGTTTATATATATATTACCTTTATTTAACCAGAAAGAAAACTCTTTGTTTATAGCACATGCACAAGTCGTGCTTTGAAGAAGCCAGTTCGCTCATCTTTATTCCCATCAGTGTGTTCAGTGGAGGTCTGGATGCCTGAACTGTTACTCCACTGATGATTACAGTAATTCAATTTCCTGGAAGGCAGCTATTCATTCAGACGCGCAGACACGTTTGGGAAAGCCGTGATGAACGGAAAATGTGCGGAGGAATAAGACATCCTCTCATGAATTTCTCAAAGTCGTAGCGATGAGAATGACCTCGAGGTCCTGAGAGAGAGAGAGAACGCCTGACTCTGAGCCGAGAACAGAACGGTTGTTCAAACGGACACTGTGTCCTCCTCATATATTACAATGGCAGAGATATGCCTTGCTTCTAAAAGAACTGTAAGAATTTACTCAGCATAAAATACTGACTATTATGAAAATTAAAGCTTTCAGATATCTAACTTGAACAAAAAAAAAATAATATATATATATATATATATATATATATATATATAATATTAATTAAATGTGTATATATATATATATATATATATATATACTTAATTTTTTTTTATATTAATATAAATACAATAACAAATATATTTTTTTATAATATTAAATAAGTAATGCAATTTAACATTGCATTATATATATTATAATATATTATATAATATATTATGAATTAAATTAAATAAAAATTGAAAAATAACAAAATATTATTAAGTAATATAATTTATAAATGTATATTTTCTAAATATAAATATATAATATATATTTATATAAATATATTATTATTAATTATATTATATATTACAATTATATTATAATACAAATATATATATATCTTAAAAATTTTATAAAAAATGTAAATATTAAGATATAATATAATATATATTAATTAAAAATTGCAGGTCAAAACAACCATCTGTTTCAGGCCAGTACTTGACTTTTACCGCATTAACCTTGCAGTTTTGATGTCAGTTTGATTGAACTGGATTTGATTCAACTACACTTCAACACACATCCATGGTAATACCTTATGGAAACCAATAACCAATTTCCATTAAGGGTTTAATCTGTCGTTCGACAAAACCTGGCCGAAAGGAAAACACAACATCCTGTTCCTGCACTTTCCCATAAGCTGTTTTATCTTTCTCCACAAGAAGCTTGAAGGAAAGGGATTTCTAACATTCTCCGGCATTGGCAGAATGCAAATGGAGCTCTGCTCATGAATATGGACGACGGCACCAGCGAGTGCCTCTTCTGAATACATTCTTTCTTTTAACCTGATGGGCAAACAGGCCGTGTGAGAACACACTTCCTCTCGTGATCATGCATTGGGAGTCCTTCAGTGGTGCACTTCAACTTAAACGTATCAAAAATACGTATGTGTGCAGCCGTGAGAATTAAACACAGGCTTCCTTTCAAGTACATGTTTAAATCAGTTCTTCTCAAAGTCTCACGCCCTCTCTCTCTCTCTCTCTCTCTCTCTCTCTCTCTCTCTCTCTCTCTCTCTCTCTCTCTCTCTCTCTTTATCTGTGTCTCATTCAGTCCTTCATAATCTCACCCTCGACAGTTCCCTGGTTTCTACCCTGAACTTTCTCAAGAAAACATAATAATAAATAATATTTTGCATAAAAAAAATCAAGCCCATTGTTAGGACAAATTAAGATTTATATACATATATATATATTCCATAGAGAAAAAAAGTCATGCTCTGGTATATCATAATTATGACATTTAAAGTCGAAATTAGGACATACTTCGAGATAATTATGAGATTATGACTTTAAAAGTCATTAGTATGACATAAATAGTCAAAAGTATGATATACTAAGTGATAATTATGAGATTAATATGGCTTTATTATGTCATTATTATGACAAAATGTCGAAATTAAAGTAAAAATATGATATACTAAGTGATAATTATGAGATTATGACTTTAAAAGTCATTATTATTACATAAATAGTCAAAAGTATGATAAGTGATAATTATGAGATTATTATGACTTTATTATGTCATTATTATGACAAAATGTCAAAATTATAAGTTGCACTTATGACTTAAAAAAGTTACAAATATGACATACTAAGTGATAATTATGAGATTATGACTTTAAAAGTCATTATTATGACATTAATAGTCAAAAGTATGATATACCAAGTGATAATTATGAGATTATTATGTCTTTATTATGTCATTATTATGACAAAATGTTGAAATTATAAGTTGCATTTATGACTTAAAAAGTAAAAAATATGACATACTAAGTGATAATTATGAGATTATGACTTTAAAAGTCATTATTATGACATGAAAAGCTTTAGTGTGTCATAATTATGACTATTTAAGTCATAATTTTAGACTTTTCATTTTATTAAGATTTACCAAAGCATGATTTTTGTTTTCTTATGTGGTGGAAATGGGCTTCCATATATGAATATTACATTTATTAAACATTTATACGGTATCTAAATTGTAGATTTTAGTATTGTCCTTAAAAACAGTATGGATTTCTGTTGCCATATTTCCCCCAAAAGTGAAATGGACGGGAACTAAACACAGGGAACTCATTTCTTCACGACACTGACCCAGAACTCTTCATCCAGCAGAGAGCGAGCGCAGATGATCCAGCTTTCTAGCAAGATGGGAAATTAAATTTTAATCAGTGACATTTAGAATTTATGACATCATGAATGGAATTTTCACACACAGATGATAAATCTGAAATGTCAGCAAGGAAAGTGACTTTATGTGTTAATGTGGGACTATCCATCTCATAAAGACACACAGGAGAGACGGATATGAGCGACAGCGCTATAGGGCGTCTTAAGTAGTATATTATAAAACGGATAGTTCCGGTCCTTGATTCTAATTGGTTAAGCCGCATTCGAAGCCGCTGTAAATGACTCCAAAAACACACACCATGTGACCACATTACATTAGCGTTACTCCACAAACACACACCATGTGACCACATTACATTAGCGTTACTCCACAAACACACACCATGTGACCACATTACATTAGTGTTACTCCACAAACACACACCATGTGACCACATTACATTAGTGTTACTCCACAAACACACACCATGTGACCGCATTACACTAGTGTTACTCCACAAACACACACCATGTGACCGCATTACATTAGTGTTACTCCACAAACACACACCTGTGACCACATTACATTAGCGTTACTCCACAAACACACACCATGTGACCACATTACATTAGCGTTACTCCACAAACACACACCATGTGACCACATTACATTAGTGTTACTCCACAAACACACACCATGTGACCACATTACATTAGTGTTACTCCACAAACACACACCATGTGACCGCATTACACTAGTGTTACTCCACAAACACACACCATGTGACCGCATTACATTAGTGTTACTCCACAAACACACACCATGTGACCGCATTACACTAGTGTTACTCCACAAACACACACCATGTGACCGCATTACATTAGTGTTACTCCACAAACACACACCTGTGACCGCATTACATTAGTGTTACTCCACAAACACACACCATGTGACCGCATTACATTAGTGTTACTCCACAAACACACACCATGTGACCGCATTACATTAGTGTTACTCCACAAACACACACCTGTGACCGCATTACACTAGTGTTACTCCACAAACACACACCTGTGACCGCATTACATTAGCGTTACTCCACAAACACACACCATGTGACCGCATTACATTAGTGTTACTCCACAAACACACACCTGTGACCGCATTACACTAGTGTTACTCCACAAACACACACCTGTGACCGCATTACATTAGTGTTACTCCACAAACACACACCATGTGACCGCATTACATTAGTGTTACTCCACAAACACACACCATGTGACCGCATTACATTAGTGTTACTCCACAAACACACACCATGTGACCGCATTACATTAGTGTTACTCCACAAACACACACCATGTGACCGCATTACATTAGCGTTACTCCACAAACACACACCATGTGACCGCATTACATTAGCGTTACTCCACAAACACACACCATGTGACCGCATTACACTAGTGTTACTCCACAAACACACACCTGTGACCGCATTACATTAGCGTTACTCCACAAACACACACCATGTGACCACATTACATTAGTGTTACTCCAAAAACACACACCATGTGACCGCATTACACTAGTGTTACTCCACAAACACACACCTGTGACCGCATTACATTAGTGTTACTCCACAAACACACACCATGTGACCGCATTACATTAGTGTTACTCCACAAACACACACCTGTGACCGCATTACACTAGTGTTACTCCACAAACACACACCTGTGACCGCATTACATTAGTGTTACTCCACAAACACACACCATGTGACCGCATTACATTAGTGTTACTCCACAAACACACACCATGTGACCGCATTACATTAGTGTTACTCCACAAACACACACCATGTGACCGCATTACATTAGTGTTACTCCACAAACACACACACCATGTGACCACATTACATTAGTGTTACTCCACAAACACACACCATGTGACCGCATTACATTAGTGTTACTCCACAAACACACACCATGTGACCGCATTACATTAGTGTTACTCCACAAACACACACCATGTGACCGCATTACATTAGTGTTACTCCACAAACACACACCATGTGACCACATTACATTAGCGTTACTCCACAAACACACACCATGTGACCACATTACATTAGTGTTACTCCACAAACACACACCATGTGACCACATTACATTAGTGTTACTCCACAAACACACACCATGTGACCGCATTACATTAGCGTTACTGCGCAACGGCCGTTTGTGATTCTTTGTTGCTTAGCAACCTCTTTGAACTTCATTGCTTGGCGGAGGAATAAATGTGTTATAACGTTATATTTTTTGTCGCTGGTGTTTATTTTATGAATAAAATTAATATTAAAATTAATATTTTTATGGAGTAACCGTTTTATAAAAACTCGTGCCTAACAACGCCTCTTAGCTGTTCTAAATCCACTGTAAACACGGCTTCAAGGGGCTTAGTGCTTTAAATATATATTTTTTTTTTTTGCTATATTTTTGCAATGTCCATTTTTCTTTCTTTTTTTTTTGCATGTATAATCAACCCTATTTTAATTAACTTCCTTCAAGCAAAAAGTCACTGTTGAAGTCTCTTATTAACTAGCACACTAATCCTAACTTAAACACCCACAGTTCTCTGTCTCTGTTTGACTAAATGTGCTAAATGAATATAATTGAATGGCTGTAATCGCCTCCATCATTTTGATTGCAGACTCTAATAGCGGGCTTCGGTCAGTGACTCATTCCTGCTCCTTTATTCACTCTTCTCTCATATTTCTGGAGTATATCTGACACACCGCTCAGTAATGGGATACAGAATGATGCTCTCTGACCTGCTGGACAAATATTTAATGGGTCATTCCTGTTATGTGGGACCTTATGAACTCAAAATAAATATGCTTGAACAGTCTTTTCAGCAAAAAAAAAACCTTTATTAGACTTTCAGAAACGTCCTGGAGGATGATGCCATTAAGGAACTGGTTCAGATTTATTATTACATTTATTATGGTTGCTTTTATTTATTTATAAAACTTATATATATAACTTAATTTGTGATCTTGTAATAAAAGAAAACTATTATTTTCAGCCTTAAAAATTCTGAGTTTGATATTTTATCCAGTATAAAAAGACATGGGCTTTCAATTTTTTATATATAAAATTAATAAATTAATAATACTTTTTTTAAATCCAGTATAAAAAGAAATGGGCTTTCAATCTTTTTATATAAAATTAATAAATTAATAATAATATTTTTTTTCTTTTATCCAGTATAAAAAGACATGGGCTCTCAATCTTTTTATATAAAATTAATAAATTAATAATAATAATTTGATTTGTATCCAGTATAAAAAAGACAAGGGCTTTCAATCTTTTTATATAAAATTAATACAAATTATAATAAATATAAAAATATTTAAAATAATAATAACAATATTTTTTAAATAAATGTAAAACAATCTTATATTTATAAAATTTTAATAAAAAAATGTACCTAAATAATTACACTATAATTTGTATACACGCATATTTATATATTATTTCGTATTATTATCAAGTTATTTTTTACATTAAAAAAAATATTAATAATATTTTTTTTAAATATTCACAGAAACATGACAGGGATGAAATGAGCTTCATAGATAGAAGCACCCAGGTGGTTTCTTAGTATTCTTATTAACCTTGAAAGCTGTTTTTGGGATCACAATCCTGCACGTTTCCTACGAGGACAGACTCAGGCTGTATAAGGGACTGTTCGTTTTTTATTTAAGGGGCCACCGGAGGAGTTTTGAGATCTGTTGTCAAAAAAGACATGACCCTCCCTTCGCCAGCAATAATTTTTTCTATGACCCTCCAAAATGTTTGTGAAAAAAGGCATGACCCTCCCCGATAATTTATTGATTAGCCTACTTCTGTACTGGTTTGCGCTTGGCAAAGATGTTCAGATAGCCAATTTTTTTTTTTTTTTTTTTTTTTTTAAACCATAAACTCTTGCTTTCTCATCTTACTAGGGCTGTAACGATAGACCAAAACCTACGATTCGGTTCGTATCACGATTTTTGATTTTAGATTTGAAAAAAATCATGTTTTCGGTGCTGATGTTTGTGACTCGTTCAACATGTGGGTGGGGCTGCCAATAAAGCATCTAAAAGCTGTCACAAAGAACCAGCAAAAGTAATGATTATTAATATGTCAAATATAGCAAGGAAACATTTTAATTGTTTATTAATAAACAATTGTTTTCTGTGTCGACTGCAAAGATGAAGTTGACGATGCGTCGCGATCTTCTCAGAACGCGCCAGAGAGAAATGCACATTTCATAAGCAGAAAGCAGTCTGTTTTCCTTCGTTTTGAATTGTTGTGTTTAAAAGTAGACATTTCAAGCTTTCTATATATTTCTCAGGTCTGGGAGGCAAGTAGCATACCTTACGCTGAGTTTCGGTTCATTTATGAGACAAGAGTCCAGTTCACTCGCCCGCGCCTCCGTGATTATCTGTTTTCTACTATATTTACTTCTTATTTATTAAATCCAGATGAAACATTGATTAAAATTAAGATACAATTAATAAAAAAACGAAATTCACTTTAAAGAAAGGCTTTGTGCTTTCTGTTTGAGGTCTGTGAAATTTTTAAAGTCGCTTTCAGAGCAGTCATGTCCGTAATGGAGAACTGTCACGCCCATAACATTGTTTTTGTTTTTTTTCCACATAAATGCGAACACGAAAAATAAAATAAAAATAATATTTTATGTTCTGTGGAGGCCGATCTTTATTCATCCGGTGGGTATATATATTTTGGTTTGCACAGTGTAATTTATAGAAGAATTACTCAAACATATTTTGCCACCTAAAAGTTAAAGATTTTTTTGTGTCACGTCACGTCACATGTGTATTTCCCTCATATTAAATATAAAATTTAATGTGTAGACTGATATTTTTCTAATGTCTTGACTCCTTTATTTTTCTAATGTCTTGACTCCAAAATATTGGTATTAAATGCATTTTCTGAGAATTTATATTTCAAGTTTTGACTGCAAATGTTACGTCTATAACACTGGAATCGCCCAATTTTAACGAATTTATCCTCAACTAGTTTTTGTGGTGTAGGTCTACGTATTTTATTATGTTAACTTAAATAATACTAATAGTAATTTAAAGATGTGGTAGCCCTACATCTTAGACATCGTGGAAACAAAATAAGAATGGAACTAAAATATGGTAGTATCGCACTACAGCGCACATTCTATCAGCAGCAGTTCTGGCGCCTCAGTCGCAATACTGTAAAACTCGACGTTCACATCACATGTTAATGCAGTGGTAGAGTTACACTCACAGGACACTGTGCACTTATTCACAATCACAAAAGTTCATTATTTGCTCGTGCTTTAAAGCTTTGCC